>NC_140166.1:230241702-230760393 GCF_963971535.1 Notolepis coatsorum | reverse complement strand
CACCTGCTTTTATCTAATCACGCTCCTATTTTAATTTTAATTTTAATATTGATGGGTATGATTTGATTGAATTTTATCATGTACTTATTTTAATTCATGATACAGACATAATGTGTAACTACTGTTTGGGAATGGTCAAATGTCTGTATGCTATGTGAGCTGCGAGATACCCTGAATTTCCCCAAGGGGATTAATAAAGTATCTATCTATCTATCTATCTATCTATCTATCTATCTATCTATCTATCTATCTATCTATCTATCTATCTATCTATCTATCTATCTAAATCATTGGTAAACAAAAGTAGTGCTGAAAATATACACTTTGACTGCTGTGTCTTTACTATTGGCTACATTTGAAAAAGAACCACAACATCACTAAGGCTGAGGCCAACTTATCGATATATGGATAATTATCCATAACTGCGTGATATCTATAGACCTCTTCCAATGTACAGTTTATATGTCTGAGGAGAAGACTGGTACTCATCATCTTCGTCTCCACAAAGTAGGCTACTGGGGGGTCTACTGTATGTGAGACATATTTCCTTTAGAGTGAAAGAAAAATGACATGTGAACAAGTATGTTGTGTGCCAGGTTAATGTACTCTACTATTTTTGTATCACAAACAGTGCTGTATATGTACAGTTTATTCCCCCTCAAATGTATATACTCTATTATTACTATATGCGAGAGAGCCCCCCCCCCCCCCCTCCCCCTCATCCGCATGCGCACTCCAACAAATACTTGTCCAGGCCACAATACTTGTCCACGCCACGAAGCCCCGCCTCAAACCCGTCCACGCCACGAAGCCCCGCCCAGACGTTGGGCTCTGTGGCTCTGCAGATATACCCTACTCCCTTGCGTAGCTGACCTGTATGCGTGGGTGCCTCCCTCTTAAAGGAACAGACCATAATCTTATAACACATACAAGATATACAGATAGACAGTACTGTGTAGTAAAAAGAGATCATAAAAAATATATACATCTGAAGGGGAAGAAACTGTACATTGCCATTGGTAAACAAGACGAAAGTCTTTCACTGTATTGTACCCATTCTGCAATCTGTTAATAAAGTTTTCAATCAATCAATCAATTCCTTAAAATTGTGCAGACGTGCGGGAGTGCCTTTGCCTTTGGGAAACATTATTCTGTGTGGGAGCACGCCCGCCTCCTCTCTTTTCTTTTCGCTATTTCATCTGTCGGATCATCACTCTCTCCAGCCGCACGTCTCAACCGAGCCTGGTCAAGGGGGAGGGGCTAGGCCCAATGTGGAGTGACGTCCCCTCTCCGCCAATCAGCGCGGTCTGTCGCTGCCACAGGCTTGCCCCGTGTGAGGCTTGCTCCGCATGGTCCGAATTTGAATCCACATCGTTCCGGTGCCCAAACTGCACTAACAATAAGTAACAATAATGTGTTTTTTCAACGAATACTAGGGTTTGGGGGGAATGGGGAATATAGATGAAAAGGTTCAGTGCTCCATCGTGTTTTCCTCTGCAGGGGAACACGGTTCATGCAGGAGGTGTCTCACATGGGGTCAGTATAATGTAGAACAGTACTGATCTGAGAACAGTTTAATATATCCCAACCCTGGTCTGAAGTCAGTATAATGTAGAACAGTACTGATCTGAGAACAGTTTAATATATCCCACCCCTGGTCTGGAGTCAGTATAATGTAGAACAGTACTGATCTGAGAACAGTTTAATATATCCCACCCCTGGTCTGGAGTCAGTATAATGTAGAACAGTACTGATCTGAGAACAGTTTAATATATCCCACCCCTGGTCTGGAGTCAGTATAATGTAGAACAGTACTGATCTGAGAACAGTTTAATATATCCCACCCCTGGTCTGGAGTCAGTATAATGTAGAACAGTACTGATCTGAGAACAGTTTAATATATCCCACCCCTGGTCTGGAGTCAGTATAATGTAGAACAGTACTGATCTGAGAACAGTTTAATATATCCCACCCTGGTCTGGAGTCAGTATAATGAGCAGCATGAATGTTGTAAAAGTAAAGAAAGCAACCAAACGACCAAAGAACCAAAAACAAATGGGGAGTTCAGAGAAGCAGAGGCAGCCTCTCTCTCATATCCTCATATAGACTGTCATATAGACTGCATTATACTGTCATATAGACTGTCATATAGACTGCATTATACTGCCATATAGACTGCATTATACGGTCATATAGACTGCATTATACTGTCATATAGACTGTCATATAGACTGCATTATACTGCCATATAGACTGTCATATAGACTGCATTATACTGTCATATAGACTGTCATATAGACTACATTATACTGTCATATAGACTGCATTATACTGTCATATAGACTGCATTATACTGTCATATAGACTGTCATATAGACTGCATTATACTGTCATATAGACTGCATTATACTGCCATATAGACTGTCATATAGACTGCATTATACTGCCATATAGACTGCATTATACTGTCATATAGACTGCATTATATTGTCATATAGACTGTCATATAGACTGTCATATAGACTGCATTATACTGTCATATAGACTGCATTATACTGCCATATATACTGCATTATACTGCCATATAGACTGCATTATACTGTCATATAGACTGTCATATAGACTGTCATATAGACTGTCATATAGACTGCATTATACTGTCATATAGACTGCATATACTGTCATATAGACTGTCATATAGACTGCATAATACTGTCATATAGACTGCATTATACTGTCATATAGACTGCATTATACTGTCATATAGACTGTCATATAGACTGCATTATACTGTCATATAGACTGCATTATACTGCCATATAGACTGTCATATAGACTGCATTATACTGCCATATAGACTGCATTATACTGTCATATAGACTGCATTATATTGTCATATAGACTGCATTATACTGTCATATAGACTGCATTATACTGCCATATAGACTGTCATATAGACTGCATTATACTGCCATATAGACTGCATTATACTGTCATATAGACTGTCATATAGACTGTCATATAGACTGTCATATAGACTGCATTATACTGTCATATAGACTGCATATACTGTCATATAGACTGTCATATAGACTGCATAATACTGTCATATAGACTGCATTATACTGTCATATAGACTGCATTATACTGTCATATAGACTGTCATATAGACTGCATTATACTGCCATATAGACTGCATTATACGGTCATATAGACTGCATTATACTGTCATATAGACTGTCATATAGACTGCATTATACTGCCATATAGACTGTCATATAGACTGCATTATACTGTCATATAGACTGTCATATAGACTACATTATACTGTCATATAGACTGCATAATACTGTCATATAGACTGCATTATACTGTCATATAGACTGTCATATAAACTGCATTATACTGTCATATAGACTGCATTATACTGCCATATAGACTGTCATATAGACTGCATTATACTGCCATATAGACTGCATTATACTGTCATATAGACTGCATTATACTGTCATATAGACTGTCATATAGACTGTCATATAGACTGCATTATACTGTCATATAGACTGCATTATACTGTCATATAGACTGTCATATAGACTGCATTATACTGTCATATAGACTGCATTATACTGCCATATAGACTGTCATATAGACTGCATTATACTGCCATATATACTGCATTATACTGCCATATAGACTGCATTATACTGTCATATAGACTGTCATATAGACTGTCATATAGACTGTCATATAGACTACATTATACTGTCATATAGACTGCATATACTGTCATATAGACTGTCATATAGACTGCATAATACTGTCATATAGACTGCATTATACTGTCATATAGACTGCATTATTCTGTCATATAGACTGTCATATAGACTGCATTATACTGTCATATAGACTGTCATATAGACTGCATTATACTGTCATATAGACTGTCATATAGACTGCATAATACTGTCATATAGACTGTCATATAGACTGCATTATACTGTCATATAGACTGTCATATAGACTGCATAATACTGTCATATAGACTGTCATATAGACTGCATTATACTGTCATATAGACTGTCATATAGACTGTCGTATAGACTGTCATATAGACTGCATTATACTGTCATATAGACTGTCATATAGACTGTCATATAGACTGCATAATACTGTCATATAGACTGCATTATACTGTCATATAGACTGCATTATACTGTCATATATACTGCATTATACTGTCATATAGACTGTCATATAGACTGCATTATACTGTCATATATACTGCATTATACTGTCATATAGACTGCATTATACTGTCATATAGACTGCATTATACTGTCATATATACTGCATTATACTGTCATATAGACTGTCATATAGACTGCATTATACTGTCATATAGACTGCATTATACTGTCATATAGACTGCATTATACTGTCATATAGACTGCATTATACTGTCATATAGACTGCATTATACTGTCATATATACTGCATTATACTGTCATATAGACTGTCATATAGACTGTCATATAGACTGCATTATACTGTCATATAGACTGCATTATACTGTCATATAGACTGCATTATACTGTCATATATACTGCATTATACTGTCATATAGACTGTCATATAGACTGCATTATACTGCCATATATACTGCATTATACTGTCATATAGACTGTCATATAGACTGCATTATACTGTCATATATACTGCATTATACTGTCATATAGACTGTCATATAGACTGCATTATACTGTCATATATACTGCATTATACTGTCATATAGACTGTCATATAGACTGCATTATACTGTCATATAGACTGCATTATACTGTCATATAGACTGCATTATACTGTCATATAGACTGCATTATACTGTCATATATACTGCATTATACTGTCATATAGACTGCATTATACTGTCATATAGACTGCATTATACTGTCATGTAGACTGTATTATACTGTCATATAGACTGCATTATACTATCATATATACTGCATTATACTGTCATATAGACTGCATTATACTGTCATATAGACTGCATTATACTGTCATATATACTGTTATATAGACTGCATTATACTGTTATATAGACTGTCATATAGACTGTCATATAGACTGTCATATAGACTGCATTATACTGTCATATAGACTGCATTATACTGTCATATAGACTGCATTATACTGTCATATAGACTGCATTATACTGTCATATATACTGCATTATACTGTCATATAGACTGCATTATACTGTCATATAGACTGCATTATACTGTCATGTAGACTGTATTATACTGTCATATATACTGCATTATACTATCATATATACTGCATTATACTGTCATATAGACTGCATTATACTGTCATATAGACTGCATTATACTGTCATATAGACTGTCATATAGACTGCATTATACTGTCATATAGACTGTTCGGATCTTTCAAGAATGTTCTATTTGAATCCCTCCGAAAAGGCTGACAGGCACCACACAATGGATGACTCAATGGTTAGTCATTAGAGTTTGTTTATTTGAACAAACTAGTTGAGATGTTTTCTCCACAATACAACCTTTATAATTCCCACAGTTGACCACAGGCTTACCATAGGTCAAAAACCTGTGAAACAGAACAAAATGCAGTGCATACACATTAATCATAATATTAATATACAATATATATATTAATATCAATACCAATCAATCAATCAATCAATATTAATATTAATATCAATATACATATTAATATATCAATACCACTATCAAATATACATACACTATCCATTTTATATATTATATTATATATATAATTTATATTTATATTATATACATTACACTATACACTATCAAACCAGTATGTCATGTCCCCTTTAATTGTGGGTGAGAGGAGGGAGAACTAGAATGACTTCATTTCCCAGAATGCATGGCAATGTTTACTTCCTCCTCCGTGAGATACGAGCCACTAAGCTCCCCACACACAACGGACAAGATAGCAGTTCTCATCAAAGCACACACACGCTCACACCAAAGTTCCCCACATGAATCTCACCGTGACAAACCGGGAAAGCCACCAGGACACTAGTTCAGTTTTGCACCTACGGCGAGGTGCGTTAGCCTAGCCATAAGCTAGCGGCAAACATTCAGACACAACGTTCATTCATTCAGCCAGCATCACTAACACCGTGCACTATGCAAATATTATCCGCAGGCTGCATTAGTAGCCAGCAGCCAACGTGATACATTACATTGTACATATGTGACACAGCCAAGTTAACATTGCAATCCCTTAATAAAGTCCACTTACCAATGGGCGATGTGATCCTGTCAGTGCTATAGTGAGAAGTGACAGCCCGCCACCATTTGAAAGGCAGCTGCGCGAACTGCGCATGCTCCGTCCCAATCACAAACACCTGTTAACTTATTTAGACCCCTTTACACATCTGATCCTTATATTAAATAAACCAAAAGTCTTGACACCTCCCACTTGGCCGACTGATACAATCCAAGGAGGCCACTAAAATACAGGCCACTATAAATACAAGTCACTAGAGTGTTAATGGGCATCTCAGCCTTAAATCAAACTGTTGTAAGTATCTACATTAAAGTGCTTTTAACTAAGTGTCCTTCAAAGGTAAGTGGGACATTGTGAACACAACCTAACTAAGGAGGTGGGCCCCACCACCTTTCCTCCTACTGAGTGTAGGTTTGCCCTTGAACCACTCAGTTGCCTCACAGGGTTACCCGCTAACTAAACAAAAGAGAGTCACAAAGTCTTTTGGGTACCCGATGGTGAGGACTTCTTCTGCTGGTCTTCAACCGGAATCAGGACCACCAGCCTCCGCACATCCCTGCGAAGGACGATGGTTGTGGGCAGGGTAAAGTCCTTTGCCCGGGGCCTGGATACATGGGGGGCAGGAAACCCTAGGCAGGTTTTGACGTCCGCGTCACGGACCACCCCCTTCTTGTCTGGATACGTGAAGACGATCCGGCCAAGCCGGAACTGTCCTCTTAAGGCATTCTGGTCTGCGATCCAGACCACATCACCAACCTTGACACTCCTCTCTGCTCGGTGCCACTTATGGCGGATGAACAAGTTTGGCCCTGCCAGTTCGCTCCATTTCGACCAGAATTTGTCCACCCCAGCCTGGACAGCCCTCAGCCTGCGCCACGGATGAGTTTCCACATCAATCCCTTGCATGTCTCCTCCTTGTCCGGTGCGCCCAAGGATAAGGGAGTTAGGAGTTAGGTACTCGACTGTGTCCTCTTGTTCCTGTGCCTTGGCGTCGATGGGTCGTTCGTTGGTTAAGTTGGCTGCCGAGTAGAGGAGGGTCTGGAACTCCCCCCAGGTGTAGCAACCGGTGGTTCCGTCGAGGCTGTTGAGAGCTCTTTTTATGAGCTTAACAGCTGCCTCTGCTGCTCCGTTCCTGTGGGGCGAATCCGCAGGATGGAAGTCCCACTGCCACTCAGTGCCATTCTTGGCGGCTGCGTTCTCGACCGATGCCTTCTGCACACATGCTAGGTGCCTGTGCAACTCTCTCAAGGCAGGCTTGGCGCCTACAAAGTTTGAGCCTCTGTCCGACCATAACCTCCTGGGATGCCCCCTTAGAGCAGTGAATCGGGAGTAGGCCTGAAGAAAGCTCTCCGAAGACTGGTCGTCAACAAGGTCAGCGTGGACGGCCCTGGAAGCCATGCAGCAATACACGACTCCCCATACCTTCTTCCTGGTTCTTTTCTTGACGGCGTCCCTCACCTCAAAGGGGCCGAAAAGGTCCAGTGTGGTATTCTCAAATGGGTTTGCCCTGCTGGTACGCTCCGGAGGGAGGTTTCCCATCACTTGCCGGCATAGCTTGGCTCTCTGCTTCTTGCAAGGGACGCACTCGTTGACCACCCTTTTGACAGTTCTCCGACCTTGTACTACCCAAGACTTTCTTCTTGTGCGCAGCAGTGTGGCTGCAATGCCTTCATGATTGGCCTCATGAGCTTCTCTAGCCAGCAAGGTCCCCAGCCATGATTTGTAAGGGATTAACGGTACAGCTGTTCCGTCTTCACTCCATGATTGGACTCTACCGCCGCAAAGCAAGAGTCCTGTGTTGTCATCTCTGGTCACAACAAGGCGGTTCAGGGTTGTGTCCTGAAAGTTTACGCCGTCTTGGGCTGCAAGGGCCAAGTCTTGGAAGGCCACCATTCTCTCTCTTGCAGAGAGCTCTGGTCCCCTTGCCTCCCACTTTGCTGAATCTGAGGCTTGGTATTTAGCGCTCAGCCAGGATTCCGCAGCTCGTCGGACCCAGGCGACAGTTCCACCTAGCTTTGTCAAGCTACTGAACCGTTTGGGCTCCACAAGGCTTACGAGAGCAACACCCCAGGACTTTCTCTTTGGCTTTTCTGCTGCTGGAGGTGGACCTTGGTCTTTCGGCTGTGGTTCCAGCGCAAAGTCTCTCGAGTCTGTACCAACATCAGTACTGCTGGGGCCTGAGAGCTTTTGTGACTGAGCCCTGGTGACTACAGCTGAGAACGCCTTTCTCTGTAGTCTCTTGACGTCATCAGCGACACTGGTCACAATTTCACTGGGCATCTTGACGGGCCACTCAGCTTCAGGCCATCTCAAGAACTCTGGGCCTCGTTGCCACTCTGACTCATTATCAAGCTCCTCAGGAGTTGCTCCCCTTGTGAGGATGTCCGATACGTTGAGGTTTCCATCAACCCACCTCCAGTCTTCTACTGGTCCAGCCATTTGGATCTCTCCAATGCGGTTGGCAAAGAAGGTCTGGTAGCCATAACTGTCCTTCTGGATCGCTCCCAGAATTGTTTGGCTATCCACGAAGTGGACCCAGCGTGCGACCTTGATGCGGCAGTGCTTCTCAAAGTATCTCTTTAGACGGACCGCAAAGACAGCGCCGCATAATTCTGCTTTAATTACGTCTCCTTTCTGGTCAAGAGGAGTAAGTTTGGCCTTTGATTCAACCAACTTCACGACGACCCCATCTTGCGTCTCCCAACGGAGGTAGAGCACGGCACCGTAGGAAGCCTCGCTCCCATCAGAAAATGTTACGCCCAATGGGCAGCCTATGGCTCCTTGAGGTGTGAGGCTTCTCTCAAACCTGACTTGGCCAAGTCTCACATACTCCTCGAAGAGTGTTATGGAAGCCTCCCGGAGTTTGGGCGAGAGTGGGTCATCCCAAGTGTCTTTGGTCTGATTCCCTATGCCTGCCTCTTGGTAGGAGCTTCTCACAAGCATTACTCCTTTTTGCTTCACAGGTGTGGCAAGACCAATGGGGTCGTAGAATCCAGCGACCTGGCTTAGCAGTACTCGACGGGTCAAGGGGTTTGGAGTGTTACTTCTCACTTCCTCTTGGCGCAGATCGAGTCCAGTCCTCATCTTGCCTCGTTTTCTCGAGAAATTGATGGACGTCATTATGCGAAGCTTGTCAGTCTCTGGTTCGTAGCCAACTCCCAGTGCTTTGCTTTCTTCATCCCGCATCTGGTTGGGTAACACCAGAGTCTTGGGTGCAGACATAGTTGTCTTTGGGTTACTGGAGCTGTCCGCAGTTCCAGACCTCCCACTTTGGGCTGACAAGACCCACGGTTTAAGGGAGAAGCCTCCAGCTTTCAAGATCTTTTCGACTCCTTCTGTGATCTTCTCCAGTTCTTTTAAGTCATCGTGGGACGTCAGGATGTCATCTACGTAGCTGTCTTCTACCAGAACCCGGCGCTCTTCTACCATGCCTGCGAACTGGGGCAGATTTGCCGTTTCCCTCATGGCGACCTGAGCGATGCAGCCAGCAGGTTTATCTCCGATGTTGACTCTGACAACGACGAAGACTTCGATTTCGTCCTCTGGGTTGTCTCTCCAGAGGAACCGATGGAGTTGGACTTCTTCGTCTTCTAGCCACACAGAGTTGTACATTTTTCTCACGTCACCTAGGGCGGCGAACATCCCAGTCCTGAATCTCAGAAGGACTCCTCTGATCAGATTGAGGACGTCTGGTCCCTTGTACAAGAGGTCGTTTAAACTCACCCCTCGGAATTCTTGGCTACTGTTCCAAACAATTCTCACAGGGGTAGTTGATGAGTGAGGATTTGGCGCGACCAGATGACTGATGTACCACTTTGGTCCCTTCCAGCTGTCGTCTTCCTCTTTGGTGAGTTTAGCGGCAGCTCCCCTTGAGACCATCTCGTGGATCTGCTCTCTGTATGCAGCCTTCCACTCTGGCTCCCTTTCAAGGCGTTTCTCAGTGTTTCGGAAAGTCGCCTCCACGGCACGTCGGTTGTCTGGCAGCGTCGCAGGGTCTCCTCTCCATGGATAAGCCGCGTCCCAGTGGGGGGATTTGCTGTGCTTGTCAGATTGTACGTAGGTGAGACATCCTTTGATCTTTTCAAGGTCCCTTCCCTCTCCTAGGGTCATTTCTTTCCCGCCAGGGGGACATCTACCGCACTTGCAGCCGCCACATTGAGGATCGCAGGCCGCGCCGACGCTGTCCCACTTGAACCATTCGATGACTTCTTTGTTGGTAGACGCAGTACTTCGGAGGAGTACTTCTTGATCTTCAACCTGGGCTTTACTTGATCCTGCTGGACCCACAAGGATCTCTCGGTATGCCTTTGAAGTTGTTCTCATCGACCGTGCAAAGTGGATTTCAGACCTATGCACCGCTAGGTCCACTGCCTCAAAGAGGTCGGGATGAGCTCCACCAACAGTCTTTCCCAGGGGACCGTCCCAGAGGACGAGGTCTCCCTCCACTCTGATTGGTTGTGGGACTAGGCGACCCTCCCTGTGACTGATCAGTAGGTCAATCTTCTCAGGGCGGACCAAGTCTTTGACTGCGACGTCTGGGAAGAACTTTTGGAGTTGCTGCGGCGTGACTGCCTGGTTCACCTTTGCAATGTTTTCCAAGCCGTAACAAAGGAGTTTGTGCTCCGCCACTGTTCCTTTGGGGGTTTTTACCCTCAATCTTAAGGAATACCTTTTGGTAGCAACTGTTTTCTCCATCCCTCCAACTCCTTGGACAATCAGTTTGATGTCTTCGCCATTTAGTTTCAGACGATCAGCGGCTTCGTTCGAGATGTAGTTCGTATCTGAAGCTAGGTCGATCAAAGTGCCGACTAGCTGACCCGAGTTTGTTGTCACCTCGAGTAGCATCATTACCACTGGATATTCTCTTGGCTCACCGCTGGTGCACACTGTTGTTGATGTTCTGTTTGAGAACGCTTCCTTGAACTCTGCTTTTAATTCAGGGGAGAGTTTGGCAAGGAGCTCCTCTTGTTTATTGGTCAGTCCAAGTCCCCGCCTCTCTACTTTTGAATAGCTCTGCTCCTTCTGCTCTCCACTCTTTTCCATCTTCTTGGTCTGTGGCATCGGACAGAGCAAGTAGTTATGGTCTGAGGACCTCCCTTTCCGACAGTCATACTTTGCACAGAGGAATTTCTGGGTGCAACTGCTGTCTTCACCATGGAGGCACAGGCACTTGAAGCATGCTCCAGATTTCTTTAACTGAGCCTTCTTGCTGGACAGGCTTAGCCTCTTGAAGACCTTGCAGGAAAACAGTCTACCTGCATGCTCTTCATCCCCACACGCTATGCATGAGCTTGGTTGAGAGCCCTTTTGGGTGTTTCCCGCTGTGGCTTTGGTGAATGCTCTCCTTTCTCTACCTCGGTCGTTGGCTCTCTCAGAATAGTCCGCTGGACTGGGCTGCAGCTGATCCAACTCCTCAAGGATGTCCTCTTGTCTCTTCAAGTACTGCAGTAGGCAATCAAAGTGGGTCTGTGGTGAAAAGCCGCTTACAGGGTCAAGTCTATACGTAAGCCACTTTTCTTTCAGGGTGTCAGGCAGCTTACTCTCGATGGAATGAGCCACCACCCGATTCTTCACGGCATCTTCCTCCCCCAGGACTTGGAGATCACGAAGAGCTCTTTCCACAGCCTGAATTAGTTCGATGGTCTTTCTTGGTTGGTTTCCCTTGACGGGGGAAAGTCCATGAACCTCTTTTAAGATGAGCAGCACTATCTTCGGCTTGTTTCCGTACTTGTTGTCCAGGAGCCTGAATATGTCATGGGCGGATCCGTAGCTGGACAGCACGAGGTCCCTCTTGACTTTCTCATCTAGGCTCCCTAGGAGATGGAATTTCCTGATGTTTTCCAACCCATGTGGGTTTCCCAGCTGCTGCAGGTCCTCCCATTCAGCTTTCCAACGGTAGTAAGCTCTCATGTTACCAGAAAACATGGGCAGGCGTGCTCGCTCTAGAGTGATCTGGGGCCTGAAGTTATAAGCACCAGGGTATGTGCCGGAACCACCTGGTGGTGCGTGGAAGGTGCCATGTGATGTGCTTGTGGCATTTTGAAGTGCAGCATCGTTGAGATCAGGGGTCATGCTGGGCAAGATAGGCTGGACGATGGGTCCAGGGGTCCGAGAGTCTATGGGGAAGACCAGGTAAGGGTCTGCGTGAGCACCGGTCATTGCAGTTTGCTTATCGCCATGCTCTTTGTGTTCAGGCTTTGCGTGTTCTTGCTGGTCATCGTCGTCGCCAGGCTGGTCGCAGTCTCGCCACGACCATTTATCCCACAGTGGATCATGTCGTTGCTTTAGCTCCTTGCTACGGTCCCTTGACTCCTTTAAATTTGTTATTGGAATCAGGTCTGTCCACTCATGCACAGCTCTGTAGAGCTCGCCAATCTTCCGTTCCAGGTCTGTATTCCCCAGTTCGCGCTCCCTCCTAGTCATCTTCTTATGGTCGGTTGCCTCGGCCTGGTCCAATGCTGCTTCAGCCTCTTCAGCGAGGGTGACAATTGTCTCTTCAGCAAACCTGGCCCAAAAGTTCTTTTCAACGATGACCTTGATTCCATCAAACGTACGGACGCACTCCGCCGTTTTCTCGTCGACTTGCACCGCCTTTTTTGTGGACTCTTCAATGCCCTCTTCTTTCAGGGCCGTGCTGTATTCAAACCCTGCTTCTTCGACTCTGGTATGCTCCATCTTGAAGTTCAACCATGCACCTCTCAGTTCACTTTCTCCTAGTACATGAGCCCTGGAGGTGAGATGGTTGGCTTTTTTGGAAAAAGCAGTCTGGGCTGCTGAACGCCTCTGCTTCAGCTTCTCCAGCTCCTCCTCTGTCGCTGCCATCTTGCTAACTTTTCCTTCTTCGACCTGTTGACTTATGAGCTTTTCTCCCAACTGGGCTTAATAGTCTTGTTTTCCGACTGTTCCCTTTTATTGGCTTCAGCTCTTTGTCTTCGGCTAGCAGGTTTAGCAGATGTACAGGGGGCAGTATGGATGGGCTGTTAGCTAACAGTCAGATGGGTTAAGCAGTCTCTTTAATTAATTAATTTGTTGTCCTTGCTTCCAAGATCATCCGGCCTACTTGGTTGAAAGCCGGGCCTTGGTTTTTGACTGCGTCAATTGGTTTTTGACTGCGTCAATTGGTTTTTGACTGCGTCAATTGGTTTTTGACTGCGTCAATTGGTTTTTGACTGTTCAGATCTTTCAAGAATGTTCTATTTGAATCCCTCCGAAAAGGCTGACAGGCACCACACAATGGATGACTCAATGGTTAGTCATTAGAGTTTGTTTATTTGAACAAACTAGTTGAGATGTTTTCTCCACAATACAACCTTTATAATTCCCACAGTTGACCACAGGCTTACCATAGGTCAAAAACCTGTGAAACAGAACAAAATGCAGTGCATACACATTAATCATAATATTAATATACAATATATATATTAATATCAATACCAATCAATCAATCAATCAATATTAATATTAATATCAATATACATATTAATATATCAATACCACTATCAAATATACATACACTATCCATTTTATATATTATATTATATATATAATTTATATTTATATTATATACATTACACTATACACTATCAAACCAGTATGTCATGTCCCCTTTAATTGTGGGTGAGAGGAGGGAGAACTAGAATGACTTCATTTCCCAGAATGCATGGCAATGTTTACTTCCTCCTCCGTGAGATACGAGCCACTAAGCTCCCCACACACAACGGACAAGATAGCAGTTCTCATCAAAGCACACACACGCTCACACCAAAGTTCCCCACATGAATCTCACCGTGACAAACCGGGAAAGCCACCAGGACACTAGTTCAGTTTTGCACCTACGGCGAGGTGCGTTAGCCTAGCCATAAGCTAGCGGCAAACATTCAGACACAACGTTCATTCATTCAGCCAGCATCACTAACACCGTGCACTATGCAAATATTATCCGCAGGCTGCATTAGTAGCCAGCAGCCAACGTGATACATTACATTGTACATATGTGACACAGCCAAGTTAACATTGCAATCCCTTAATAAAGTCCACTTACCAATGGGCGATGTGATCCTGTCAGTGCTATAGTGAGAAGTGACAGCCCGCCACCATTTGAAAGGCAGCTGCGCGAACTGCGCATGCTCCGTCCCAATCACAAACACCTGTTAACTTATTTAGACCCCTTTACACATCTGATCCTTATATTAAATAAACCAAAAGTCTTGACATAGACTGCATTATACTGTCATATAGACTGCATTATACTGTCATATATACTGTTATATAGACTGCATTATACTGTTATATAGACTACATTATACTGTCATATAGACTGCATTATACTGTCATATAGACTGCATTATACTGTCATATAGACTGCATTATACTGTCATATATACTGTTATATAGACTGCATTATACTGTTATATAGACTACATTATACTGTCATATAGACTGTCATATAGACTGTCATATAGACTGTCATATAGACTGTCATATAGACTGCATTATACTGCCATACAGACTGTCATATAGACTGTCATATAGACTGCATTATACTGTTATATAGACTACATTATACTGTCATATAGACTGTCATATAGACTGTCATATAGACTGTCATATAGACTGCATTATACTGTTATATAGACTGTCATATAGACTGTCATATAGACTGCATTATACTGTCATATAGACTGCATTATACTGTCATATAGACTGTCATATAGACTGCATTATACTGTCATATAGACTGCATTATACTGTCATATAGACTGCATTATACTGTCATATAGACTGTCATATAGACTGCATTATACTGTTATATAGACTGTCATATAGACTGTCATATAGACTGTCATATAGACTGCATTATACTGTCATATAGACTGTCATATAGACTGCATTATACTGTCATATAGACTGTCATATAGACTGCATTATACTGTTATATAGACTGTCATATAGACTGTCATATAGACTGCATTATACTGTCATATAGACTGCATTATACTGTCATATAGACTGTCATATAGACTGCATTATACTGTCATACTGCATTATACTGTCATATAGACTGTCATATAGACTGCATTATACTGTCATATAGACTGTCATATAGACTGTCATATAGACTGTCATATAGACTGTCATATAGACTGCATTATACTGTTATATATAGACTGCATTATACTGTCATATAGACTGCATTATACTGTCATATATACTGCATTATACTGTCATATAGACTGCATTATACTGTCATATAGACTGCATTATACTGTCATATATACTGCATTATACTGTCATATAGACTGTATTATACTGTCATATAGACTGTATTATACTGTCATATAGACTGTATTATACTGTCATATAGACTGTCATATAGACTGCATTATACTGTCATATAGACTGTCATATAGACTGCATTATACTGTCATATAGACTGTCATATAGACTGCATTATACTGTCATATAGACTGCATTATACTGTCATATATACTGCATTATACTGTCATATAGACTGTATTATACTGTCATATAGATTGTCATATAGACTGCATTATACTGTCATATAGACTGTCATATAGACTGCATTATACTGTTATATAGACTGTCATATAGACTGTCATATAGACTGCATTATACTGTCATATAGACTGTATTATACTGTCATATAGACTGTCATAAAGACTGCATTATACTGTCATATAGACTGTCATATAGACTGCATTATACTGTCATACTGCATTATACTGTCATATAGACTGCATTATACTGTCATATAGACTGTCATATAGACTGTCATATAGACTGCATTATACTGTCATATAGACTGTCATATAGACTGCATTATACTGTCATACTGCATTATACTGTCATATAGACTGCATTATACTGTCATATAGACTGTCATATAGACTGTCATATAGACTGTCATATAGACTGTCATATAGACTGCATTATACTGTTATATAGACTGCATTATACTGTCATATAGACTGCATTATACTGTCATATATACTGCATTATACTGTCATATAGACTGCATTATACTGTCATATAGACTGCATTATACTGTCATATAGACTGTCATATATACTGCATTATACTGTCATATAGACTGCATTATACTGTCATATAGACTGCATTATACTGTCATATAGACTGCATTATACTGTCATATAGACTGTCATATATACTGCATTATACTGTCATATAGACTGCATTATACTGTCATATAGACTGCATTATACTGTCATATAGACTGTATTATACTGTCATATAGACTGTCATATATACTGCATTATACTGTCATATAGACTGCATTATACTGTCATATATACTGCATTATACTGTCATATAGACTGCATTATACTGTCATATAGACTGTATTATACTGTCATATAGACTGTCATATATACTGCATTATACTGTCATATAGACTGCATTATACTGTCATATATACTGCATTATAC
Organism: Notolepis coatsorum; assembly: GCF_963971535.1. NCBI lineage: Eukaryota > Metazoa > Chordata > Actinopteri > Aulopiformes > Paralepididae > Notolepis > Notolepis coatsorum. The sequence continues at coordinate 230,743,627 of NC_140166.1, read as the reverse complement.
TGTTATATAGACTGCATTATACTGTCATATAGACTGCATTATACTGTTATATAGACTGTCATATAGACTGCATTATACTGTTATATAGACTGCATTATACTGTCATATAGACTGCATTATACTGTTATATAGACTGTCATATAGACTGCATTATACTGTTATATAGACTACATTATACTGTTATATAGACTGCATTATACTGTTATATAGACTACATTATACTGTTATATAGACTACATTATACTGTCATATAGACTGTCATATATACTGCATTATACTGTTATATAGACTGCATTATACTGTCATATAGACTGCATTATACTGTTATATAGACTGTCATATAGACTGCATTATACTGTTATATAGACTACATTATACTGTTATATAGACTGCATTATACTGTTATATAGACTACATTATACTGTCATATAGACTGTCATATAGACTGCATTATACTGTTATATAGACTGTCATATATACTGCATTATACTGTTATATAGACTACATTATACTGTCATATAGACTGTCATATAGACTGCATTATACTGTTATATAGACTACATTATACTGTCATATAGACTGCATTATACTGTCATATAGACTGTCATATAGACTGTCATATAGACTGTATTATACTGTCATATAGACTGCATTATACTGTCATATAGACTGCATTATACTGTTATATAGACTACATTATACTGTCATATAGACTGCATTATACTGTCATATAGACTGTCATATAGACTGCATTATACTGTCATATAGACTGTGTTGTGAAGGGCCAGATTAAACCGAATATATATATTTATTTATATATATATATTTAATTGTATTTGTATATTCTCTAATATTCCCTGATATCCCTTGTATATTCCTTGTACAATATGCATTGAATATCCATTCTAGCCTACTGAACATCCCATAATAGTCTCCATTCTACTATTGGTCGAGACCTTGGTGCCAGGCTGCCATACCCCTCAGACCCAGTTCAAACGTACCGCTCGACATGTACGAACAAGTCCTAGTTCCGCGTAGGAATTTGGCTACCGCACCACTAATGGGACTATTTGTTCATAGTGCGTATATATACTGCGCTACTAAAGTAGGACTTTCTTTTCAGTCCAGTTTCTTACCCTCCAATAGAGTCACAGACGTAAAGCCTCCCCGCGATGCCACGTGTGGGAGTAAGGCCAAGTTCGGCCTACCATCGGTATTGAGACATCGTGTATATTAATATTTGAATAGTCATATTTGGCACTATATCGTCGAGTTGGACGTAGTCTATTAAGCTAATAATAGTCTGTTAATATATAGTGCTTCGTGCGGTGAGAATACTACCGTAGTCAGTACCCCATCGTTTCGGGCAGAGAACTGGCTGCTTACCCAGGGTGGTTGACCCTATGTGAAGCTGCACCCGAGGAGCCCCAGAGCCGACGAGCGAGTGGACCTGTATACCGGATTATTCTACCGACGACAGCCCGCCTTCCCAGGCACGGATTATGCTTTGGATACTTTGATTATTCTATGGATAAAGACCCCCGACACTACCGTGTGTTGGAACCCCCCCCCCCCTGGAGAGGACGCAAGGTGAGGAGACGCTCTGCAAGACGAGGTCTCTCCACATCTCTCCCCCGTGGACCGGAGAGAGCCGGCCCACAAAGAGTCCACCTGCTTTCATCTGTGGTCCAAGGATCGCCAGCGCATTGAACGGCACTACAGTGGGTTCTCCTGGGATACCCTTGGCCGGACGAGGCAGCTGGATTCTACCCCCCCCCCCCCTCCTACTCCTGTCGGCTTACAAGCGACCGGATTAACCCCCTCTAGTGTATCCAGCCTATAATCATTAAAGTATCATTGCTGTTATTCCTTAACTATTCCAGGTCGTATATTTACCACCTGCGCCTTCAGAGATTGGACATTATCTATTGATATACCGACGAATACTCCTTGCCATAAAAGTGCATACTATTTCAATTCATAAATGTAATTAAGTGATTAAGTGTTTATTCTACACACCATCGCTGTGTAGGAAATAAAGACCTGTTTCTAATTCGTACATTTGTGTTGGATCCGTTTCATCTACGTGAGAGTGTTCATGATAATATATTTATGCCGTGTACTGGGTGGCCGAATATTAAGTACAAAGGTAGTGGTAGTAAGTATCATATCTAGTAATACAGTCAGGGAATTGTACCCCTCAGTTACAATTGGTCCTTCGAGCCGGAGGGTAATTAGTGTAATATTAATATAGTGTTATTAATATTGAAATGGCCTATGATGAACACTCCACGAAACGATCCTCCTAACCAACGCCCGCAGCGCGAACGACGGCTCCCTCAGTACTTAGAGGCTTACGCCGTCAGTCAACAACCTAGTCTTCTACTAACAGTAAACGCGGTAAAACTAGAAAGTAAAAGTATGTCTAACCCCAACGCCCAGACTACCCCGACCATAGAGGCCCCTACGGGCTCTAATGTAACTGACCAAGTTCACGGTGGGGACCAGTGGGAACCAGACATGACTTCACACCCCGCCAGTACTGAAGAAGTAGTCCCCGATGAGTCCCGGGAGGAATACAACGCTACCGAGAGAGAACTCGGCACGGAAGAAGACGGGGAGAGCACCGTGGAGATAGAGCTCCAAGGCTCCGCAAGGAGTACCCCGAGGGAAGGCTCCCCTATACAACCGCCTTCTCCCAGCGAGGCAGAGAGGACCCTACAGCAGGCCTTCCTCATCAGCCTGAACGCCGCTGCTGAACGCGACCGACTGCAGATCCAGCAGCGGAGCGAAGAAGAGCATATACGTCTAGAAATAAGACGCATTCAGATGGAAGAGAATGTGGCCCGAGACCGAGCAGACAGCCAGCGAGCAGCTGCTGGTGCTCTACGGGACGCAGAGCGCGACAGACAGCAAGCGCAACTAATAGAACAGCTGATCAGACGGACAACACCCTCTCCCTCCGCCAGAGGCTCCAGGAACTCGTCTAGACACACCTCCAGGGCGGCATCCCCTAGCCGAGTAAACAACCCTGAACTTGACCAACAGACGAGGTCTATACCCCCCACAGACCACCTCCCCCCACCGGTCCAAGCGAGACCTAGCAACCGGGAAGGAGCAGCATATCCTGTGGAGAGGCTAAACCAGAGACTACAAGCACTGGATGACCTAACTGAAGACGAAGAGGAAGAGGAGGAGAACCACGCCCGAAGACAGCACAGTACTCTACCGGACCAGGAGGTCCGGTACAGCCCAGGCTATACTCCCGCGGAGCTGCGCTACAGACCCCCGACTCTATACACGGGTGAGCACGACGCACGACCCGCACCGAGGAACAGCACCTGGACAAGCGGGCCATGGTACACTGCCGGTACCAGCCCATACCAAGGAGCGGGAGGAGACTCGCCTAGGAGGCCTCTCCCCCAACGCTCGCCGATGTATCCACAGTCAGCGTCATACATTGGCACGCCTATGGTACCCGACTTCACCCAAGAGAACCGGGCCCAGTATACAGAACTCCGCATGTGTCTGGAGACCATGTTGGTGGATGTATTGGATGAACGCCACAAATACGCCATCCTACTGAAGCACTTAAAGGTACCCCGCGCACATAATATAGCGCTCGCCTACGCGACTTCCACCACCCCATACACAGCAGCGCTGGTAGCATTGGACCAGAGGTATGGGCGCATATGGGATTACGTGATCCAGGAGATCCGACACATCGACCGCTTACCCCCAGCAATAGACAATCGAGCACTGGACGACCTGTCCATCAGAGTGCAGTCCCTGGTAGGGATGTTGGGAGCGCAAAGAGAGAAGGGGAGGCATGAACTTTACGCCAACTCAAATGTGGAAAGGATCCTGGAGAAGCTGCCGCCCGCTCGTCAGGAGCGCTTTAGGCGGCAGAGGGACCACAGAGACCCGAATGGCCCCGAACCGAACCTCCTCGATCTAGCAGACTTCCTGGCGAGAGAAGTCAGCAGCCTACGGCTAGATACATTCGGACGGAGCACCCCTGGCTCCAGAGAAGGAACCAGACGACTAAATGATGGAAGAAGATCGGTGACTGTGATGCACCAATCGGAGTCAGTACCGAGCAGCAGGAGCCACAGTACCCCCTCCAGAACGGAGAAGTGGAAGATAGTGTGCCCCTACTGTGAGAAAGAACACTGGCTAGCGCAATGTGACTCCTTCCCCAAGCTGAACGCGGAGGAAGCAGGTCAATGGATAAAGTCCAACAAGCGCTGTTTTCGCTGTGCGCGCTCACACATGGCAGCCGAATGCCGCTTAAAGAAAAGGTGCACCAAGTGCGATGGAGCCCATCTGGACATACTTCACGACAGTAACAGACGGCGCCCTTCACCTGCACCATCCAGCCGCAAAGCGAGCGTCATGTACATCGATCCCGCCAGCAGCAGTGGAGCCCGAGTACTCCTAAAAGTAGTGCGTGTGACACTAAGCTACCAGAATAAAGTCCTGGACACTTACGCTGTCCTCGATGACGGGTCAGAGAAGACCCTGCTGCTCGCCTCCGCTGCGGCCCAGCTAGGGCTGCGGGGAAGCGAAACCCAAATGACAATTCGGACAATAAGACGAGATTTGAAGACGATAAAGGGCGAGAATGTCTCATTCTCTATCGCAGCAAGCGGCCAGCCTGAGCGACGGTACCAGATTGCAGACGCTTTCACCAGCCAAGAAATAGGACTGTCGCGGTACACATACCCCGTCGCCAAGCTGATGGAGAAATATGCACATCTGCGCAAGTTACCGATCCCGCTCATAGACAATGCTATGCCGACCCTGTTGATAGGCTCCGACCATGCAGACCTCATTGTCCCGATAGACCGGGTTCATACCGGACCCCGAGGCTGTCCTGCAGCAGTCGAGACCCGTTTGGGATGGACTCTCCAAGGCCCGCTCGCCAAATCTCTCAACCGAAGTACAGCCACTAGATGTCTCCACTCCCGAGTCACAGAGGGAGAAACCGCACTCCTGCAACACGTAGAGCGGCTATGGAGCTTGGAACAAATGCCCTTTAAGAATGGAAAGAAAGACATTCGCTCTAAAGATGACATTTACGCCATTCACCTCCTCGAGACAGGGACCAAGAGAGTCCCGGTCAACGCCGTGTTGAGATACGCCACGCCACTCCTGCGGCGAGAAGGAATGCCTACTTTCCACGCCAAGACAGACGCCATAGAACGGTACCTGCTGAACACGGAGCGGCGCTTAGCCAAGAACCCCGCCCAAGAGAGTGTATACCGCGCTGAGATTGAGAAGCTCATCACAGCGGGACACGTCACAAAGATGGACATTAAAGAGGCTGACCAGACCACTGAATCGTGGTACGTGCCCCACCACAAGGTCCATCACAACGGTAAAGACCGCATAGTATTTAACTGCAGCTACCAGATCGGATCCCAAAATCTGAATAAAGAGTTACTGCCCGGTCCCACACTCGGCCCCTCCCTACTCGGCGTTCTACTCCGCTTCCGCCAGGAAAAGGTGGCCATCAGCGGGGACATTAAAGGAATGTTCCTGCAGGTGAGATTAGTAGAGGCGGACAAGCCCCTGTTACGGTTCCTATGGAGAGAGAAGCCAGGAGATGAGCACCCAGCCATCTACCAATGGGAAGTCCTCCCCTTCGGAACGACGTGCAGCCCCTGCTGTGCGACATTTGCACTACAGAAACATGTAGCAGAGGACCCAGCAGCGGACGAAGAGGTCCGACACAGCGTAAAGAACAGCTTCTACGTAGACAACTGTCTACAAAGCCTTTCAACCCAGGAAGAAGCCGAGGCTCTCCTGATTAAACTCCGCGCCTCATTGATCAAAGGCGGCTTTGATCTCAGGCAGTGGGCCAGCAGCGATCCGCAAGTACTGCGCAGCCTCTCCTCCGAGGACAAGGCAGCCAGCAGCGAGACCTGGATGGCTACAATCCCGGGAGAAGCCCAGGAGATGACCCTGGGATTGGTGTGGCGATTCAAAACAGATTCGCTTCACTACAGACACAAGCCCCTGACTACGGAGCAGGGAAGGCCGGCGGCGGCGCCGACCACCAGACGGAGTGTGTACACAACACTCGCCCGACAATATGACCCGCTAGGATGTATTCTACCGTACACCACCAGGGCAAAAATGATTGTACGAGCATTGTGGGACAAGGACCAGGGCTGGGACGACCCCATTCCCGCACACCTTGCATCCACCTGGAGAGAGTGGGAGATGGAGCTCCACTCACTCCCAGGCGTTAATATGCGCCGAAGCTACTTCCCACCCAAGGTGAGGCCAGAGACATGTAAAATGGACTTACACGTCTTCAGTGACGCCTCAGAGGTCGCATACGGATCAGTAGCCTACTTGCGGGCCCAAGACCAGGGGGGAGAGATCTACACAGCATTTGTCCTCGCCCGCTCGAGAATAGCCCCACGCAAGCAACAATCTATCCCACGTCTAGAGCTCTGCGCAGCCCTAGCCGGAGCGCACCTAGCCACGCTCATCCAACGTGAGCTCACCATACCGGTGTCTAGAACAATCCTGTGGTCAGATTCCACGATGGTACTCGCCTGGATCAAATCGGACTCATGCAAGTACAAAGTCTTCGTGGGAGTCAGAGTCACCGAGATTCAAGACTTAACCGAAGAGTTAACCGGAGAAACAGAGTGGCGCTACGTTGATACAAAACAGAACCCAGCTGACGTCATCACCCGGGGGATGCCCCTGGATGACCTCACCCGTCGCAATGTCTACAGTGACGGCCCCGCATTCCTAAGACTCCCGGAAGGACAGTGGCCCATGCCTATCCCGAGGGAAGCAAGTCCAGAGGAGGTGGAAATTAAGAAGTCTGTGTTCTGTGGATTGAGCACCGTAGCCTCCACCGACCCTAACATAAACGATTGCACGTCCATAGAGAGTGCACAACAAAGAACATTCCTGCGGTACCACCCGGAGTGCAAGTCCCCCGCTGATATGTCAGCGGCTAACTACGAGGAAGCAGAATTGCTTCTACTGCAGCGAGCCCAGAGAGACTCGTTCCCCGATGAATTGGCCTGTCTACAGGGAGGAAAGCCCGTCCCATCCGACAGCAGATTAATTCACCTGGCCCCCGAGAGCGACGCTCACACCCTCATCAGAGTGGGTGGTCGCCTACGCAGAGCCCCCAATCTACCGGATGACATTAAATACCCGATCGTATTGAACAGCCGACACAAGGTCACAGAGCTGATTATAAAGAAATACGATGAGGATGTACATCACGCAGGAGCAGAAAGAGTCTTCGCGGAAATCAGACGTTGTTACTGGATCCTACAAGGAAGAGAGGCGGTACGACGCTTCCAACGAACATGTCTAGACTGCCGCAAGTGGCGCGCGCAGCCCAGCATACCAAGGATGGCTGACCTTCCTCCATGTCGCCTCCGAATCGGTGACAAGCCATTCCACTCAACGGGTATGGACTGCTTTGGCCCGCTGCACATAAAGAAAGGAAGAGGAACCGAGAAGCGGTGGGGTATTGTATTCAAATGCATGACCACCAGAGCGATACACATCGAGCTTCTCCCGACCATGAGCACAGACTCATTCCTTATGGCCTTCCGTAGATTCATATCACGGAAAGGAAGACCGTCTACCCTATTGTCCGATCATGGGACAAACTTTAAAGGCGGCGAAAGAGAGCTGAGAGAGAGCTTCCAAGCTATGGGCCCAGAACTTAAGACCCACCTCGCTCCAGCACAGGTTGATTTCCAATTCAACCCCCCAAACGCACCCCACTTCGGTGGCACTTGGGAACGAGAAGTGCGCTCCATAAAGACAGCTCTGTACGCAGTACTTGGGGCCCAGACTGTGGCGGAAGAAGTCCTAATGACAGTCCTCACGGAGATTGAGGGAGTACTTAACTCGAAGCCCCTCGGATATGTCTCCAGTGATGTGGCGGATATCGACCCAGTTACCCCCAACACACTCCTGATGGGGCGGCTAGATCCCACATTACCCCAGACAATGTACCGGCCTGAAGAAGCGAACGGCCGACGAATGTGGAGGTACAGCCAAGTATTAGCCGACAAGTTTTGGAACAGTTTCCTACTGCACTACCTACCGTCTCTACAGACCCGCCAGAAGTGGGTAAAGGAGAGAGACAATTTGACAGAAGGAACAGTCGTCATGATTATTGATCAATCACTGCCCAGAGCTATGTGGCCGGCCGGCCGCGTAAGCAAAGTGATCACCGGTGCCGACGGCAAGGTCCGAGCAGCTGAAGTGCTCGTCCAGGGTCGCACTTACACCCGTCCCGTGGCAAGGCTCATAGAACTGCCTCGACTCCCAGACACAATCGATGATGACCATGACCCTACAACCCTATGACTTTGTGAAGTTGACTGACCCCTACAGCAAACCCTTATGTGTAAATAGACAACGCGATTAATCTGTCTCCGTTTAACTGATTAGGTCTGGGACCTATTCAGGGGGTGGCTGTTGTGAAGGGCCAGATTAAACCGAATATATATATTTATTTATATATATATATTTAATTGTATTTGTATATTCTCTAATATTCCCTGATATCCCTTGTATATTCCTTGTACAATATGCATTGAATATCCATTCTAGCCTACTGAACATCCCATAATAGTCTCCATTCTACTATTGGTCGAGACCTTGGTGCCAGGCTGCCATACCCCTCAGACCCAGTTCAAACGTACCGCTCGACATGTACGAACAAGTCCTAGTTCCGCGTAGGAATTTGGCTACCGCACCACTAATGGGACTATTTGTTCATAGTGCGTATATATACTGCGCTACTAAAGTAGGACTTTCTTTTCAGTCCAGTTTCTTACCCTCCAATAGAGTCACAGACGTAAAGCCTCCCCGCGATGCCACGTGTGGGAGTAAGGCCAAGTTCGGCCTACCATCGGTATTGAGACATCGTGTATATTAATATTTGAATAGTCATATTTGGCACTATATCGTCGAGTTGGACGTAGTCTATTAAGCTAATAATAGTCTGTTAATATATAGTGCTTCGTGCGGTGAGAATACTACCGTAGTCAGTACCCCATCGTTTCGGGCAGAGAACTGGCTGCTTACCCAGGGTGGTTGACCCTATGTGAAGCTGCACCCGAGGAGCCCCAGAGCCGACGAGCGAGTGGACCTGTATACCGGATTATTCTACCGACGACAGCCCGCCTTCCCAGGCACGGATTATGCTTTGGATACTTTGATTATTCTATGGATAAAGACCCCCGACACTACCGTGTGTTGGAACCCCCCCCCCCCTGGAGAGGACGCAAGGTGAGGAGACGCTCTGCAAGACGAGGTCTCTCCACATCTCTCCCCCGTGGACCGGAGAGAGCCGGCCCACAAAGAGTCCACCTGCTTTCATCTGTGGTCTAAGGATCGCCGGCGCATTGAACGGCACTACAGTGGGTTCTCCTGGGATACCCTTGGCCGGACGAGGCAGCTGGATTCTACCCCCCCCCCCCTCCTACTCCTGTCGGCTTACAAGCGACCGGATTAACCCCCTCTAGTGTATCCAGCCTATAATCATTAAAGTATCATTGCTGTTATTCCTTAACTATTCCAGGTCGTATATTTACCACCTGCGCCTTCAGAGATTGGACATTATCTATTGATATACCGACGAATACTCCTTGCCATAAAAGTGCATACTATTTCAATTCATAAATGTAATTAAGTGATTAAGTGTTTATTCTACACACCATCGCTGTGTAGGAAATAAAGACCTGTTTCTAATTCGTACATTTGTGTTGGATCCGTTTCATCTACGTGAGAGTGTTCATGATAATATATTTATGCCGTGTACTGGGTGGCCGAATATTAAGTACAAAGGTAGTGGTAGTAAGTATCATATCTAGTAATACAGTCAGGGAATTGTACCCCTCAGTTACAGACTGCATTATACTGTCATATAGACTGTCATATAGACTGCATTATACTGTCATATAGACTGCATTATACTGTTATATAGACTACATTATACTGTCATATAGACTGTCATATAGACTGCATTATACTGTCATATAGACTGTCATATAGACTGTCATATAGACTGCATTATACTGTCATATAGACTGTTATATAGACTGCATTATACTGTCATATAGACTGCATTATACTGTCATATAGACTGCATTATACTGTCATATAGACTGTCATATAGACTGTCATATAGACTGCATTATACTGTCATATAGACTGTCATATAGACTGCATTATACTGTTATATAGACTGCATTATACTGTCATATAGACTGTTATATAGACTGCATTATACTGTCATATAGACTGCATTATACTGTCATATAGACTGCATTATACTGTCATATAGACTGTCATATAGACTGCATTATACTGTCATATAGACTGTCATATAGACTGCATTATACTGTTATATAGACTGTCATATAGACTGCATTATACTGTTATATAGACTACATTATACTGTCATATAGACTGTCATATATACTGCATTATACTGTTATATAGACTGCATTATACTGTCATATAGACTGCATTATACTGTCATATAGACTGCATTATACTGTTATATAGACTGTCATATAGACTGCATTATACTGTTATATAGACTACATTATACTGTCATATAGACTGCATTATACTGTTATATAGACTGTCATATAGACTGCATTATACTGTTATATAGACTACATTATACTGTCATATAGACTGTCATATATACTGCATTATACTGTTATATAGACTGCATTATACTGTCATATAGACTGCATTATACTGTTATATAGACTGTCATATAGACTGCATTATACTGTTATATAGACTACATTATACTGTTATATAGACTGCATTATACTGTTATATAGACTACATTATACTGTCATATAGACTGTCATATAGACTGCATTATACTGTTATATAGACTGTCATATATACTGCATTATACTGTTATATAGACTACATTATACTGTCATATAGACTGTCATATAGACTGCATTATACTGTTATATAGACTACATTATACTGTCATATAGACTGTCATATAGACTGCATTATACTGTCATATAGACTGTCATATAGACTGTCATATAGACTGTATTATACTGTCATATAGACTGCATTATACTGTCATATAGACTGCATTATACTGTTATATAGACTACATTATACTGTCATATAGACTGCATTATACTGTCATATAGACTGTCATATAGACTGCATTATACTGTCATATAGACTGCATTATACTGTCATATAGACTGCATTATACTGTCATATAGACTGTCATATAGACTGCATTATACTGTCATATAGACTGCATTATACTGTCATATAGACTGCATTATACTGTTATATAGACTACATTATACTGTCATATAGACTGTCATATAGACTGCATTATACTGTCATATAGACTGTCATATAGACTGTCATATAGACTGCATTATACTGTCATATAGACTGTTATATAGACTGCATTATACTGTCATATAGACTGCATTATACTGTCATATAGACTGCATTATACTGTCATATAGACTGTCATATAGACTGTCATATAGACTGCATTATACTGTCATATAGACTGTCATATAGACTGCATTATACTGTCATATAGACTGTCATATAGACTGTCATATAGACTGCATTATACTGTCATATAGACTGTCATATAGACTGTCATATAGACTACATTATACTGTTATATAGACTGTCATATAGACTGCATTATACTGTCATATAGACTGTCATATAGACTACATTATACTGTTATATAGACTGTCATATAGACTGTCATATAGACTGCATTATACTGTCATATAGACTACATTATACTGTCATATAGACTGTCATATAGACTGCATTATACTGTCATATAGACTGTCATATAGACTGCATTATACTGTCATATAGACTGTCATATAGACTGTCATATAGACTGCATTATACTGTTATATAGACTGCATTATACTGTCATATAGACTGCATTATACTGTCATATAGACTGCATTATACTGTCATATAGACTGTCATATAGACTGCATTATACTGTCATATATACTGTCATATAGACTGCATTATACTGTCATATAGACTGTATTATACTGTCATATAGACTGCATTATACTGTCATATAGACTGTATTATACTTTCATATAGACTGCATTATACTGTCATATAGACTGCATTATACTGTCATATAGACATTTTATTAAGACATTGCAGAATGGGTACTGTTAAAATGTCAGCCTTATACCGAGGATTAAACATAGATATGCAATATATATGTTTCCCCACCAGGGGGAGGTATCGGTTAAGAGATATTATTTGGAGGACTACAGAGTTGTAGACGTGACGTATTTCGTATCCGGTCCCTGAGTTCTTCCCTCGGAGAGTCAAGTCACTCCGCTCAGAGGAGTTCTGGAAGAGAAAGCAACGTGTCTTCACTCCGTGATACTTCCGTGTTGTTCAGGTCAGTAAACTCTGTGGAAATACAGAAACACTACATCTTAACAGGTGAACGTTATGTGGCGTGAATGTGAATGTATGTCATGAGTATTGATAACTGGTGAGTCTTTTATATCGAGTGTAAAAAGTACGAGCGGCGCAGAGCGGCGTGTTTAAAATGGCGACTGTCACGCGATCAACTGAAGACGCTGTTGTTATCATTTTGTATATTGAAATATGTTTGTTCAATGCTGGGGCCCTGAACACTTGACACTTATTTTGAATAGGGTTCTTTTGTTATCCGTGGATTTGGTTGTAAGGGTTATTTTGGCCGCGTGGGGCAGGGAGTGGCGGTGGAGTTTGGAGTTGGGGGTGTTAATATAAGCCCCTCGGTGGTAGATCCAGCCGTGGCTCCGTGGTTGTTAGAGTGGCCTGAGGTGGATTGGAGAATGATGGAAGTGAAGAGGTCAGGGGAGAGGGTGGAGGTGGTTAGTGCTTGTGAGGGATTGATGCGTGAATCGCATGGGGACTTTACAGCTGTATATACAGATGGTTCAAAGGATCCGGAGACCGGGGTGACAGGGTTTGGAGTGGTGGTCCCAGGGAGGGGAGTGGCGGTAAGCCGGAGGACACGGTTGTGCTGGTGGCGCTGAGGTGGGTGGAGCAGGCTCGGGTGGGGAGGGTGGTGATATGTAGTGATGCAGCGTCGGTGTTGGCTAGCCTGAGGTCTTTTCGATCCAGTAGCCGGCAGGATCTGCTGTATGAGGTTTTGATGAGTGTGACTTGGTGTGAGCCGAGGGAAAGAGGTGAGATAAAAAAAAAATATATATATATTTTATTAAAGGGGAACTATTTTACTATTTCTTTCACTATTTGGGCACTTTTACACAATTCCTGTGAGTCTATGGAACACCTCTGTAATATATATATATTTTTTTATTCATTGTTTTGTATTTCTAATCAAGTCCTCAAAAACAGCATTTTTCTACCTCAAGATCTCGAGCTGTTTTGAGCCTGGGCTCCTAAACCTCTCTCTGACATCACAAATCATCACATTTTCAGATTACTCAGTTCAGTGAGGGTGAATATTGTGAGAGGAGAATTGGAAGAATGCGCCAATATGAGAATTTTGAGACATAGATCATATTAATATAAGTTCTAGGGCTGGGCGATATGACGATATTATATAAATATCGGGTACAGTTCATTAACGATACACTTTTTTAACGTATCGTGGATATCGTGATGTTTTGCCCAAGAGGATTGTGTCGCGTCAATCTGGTCTACCCCGTTCAAACTTTTGAACAACGCCGCTCCCACACACTACACACACACTACTGCATCAAAGTTAGTACTTATGATTAACAAAGGCATTCGTTTTGTGGCATCAACGTTATATAGTTACACATCAGCGTATTTACCCAAACATAGCAACGTCCGATGACGACATAGATAGCAAGCGTTACTGTTCATATCTCAGCCCGTGCCGAGTTGTGCGTGCCCATTCTGCGGTCTGTTTATAAAGTTTTCAATCAGACAGATGTATGGAAAGGCTTTTATTATAACATTTGTTGCAGTAAAATCATTATGCCTCGTTGTCATGCTGCGGTGCGCTAGTAATCACTCGTCGGCTGCGGTGAGCTGTTGTTGTCGTTGAGCTGAGCTCTCGTTAAAATCAATGGAGGGCATTCAGGAATGTAAAAAAAGAATAGCGCTGCTTGCCGATTGGTGCTAAGAACAGCAGGGCGGGTACAAGCGGTGTGACGTAATTGGCAGACTCGACTGTCAATCAAAATTATTCTGTTGCCGGCTGAATGATTGAATTAATGAACGTTATTAACGATTGCAGAATGGGTACAATACAGTACAGCTCAATACAACAACAGTGGACTGGAGGATGAAGACCAGAAAAAGACTTTCGGCTTTTTTACATAAGGGTCCTCCATTTTCAATTCATCAAAACATTTAGAGACATACAAATATACAGTAGTTTCATAAAAATGCTAAAATCCTATTGATTGATTGATTGATTTAAAACTTTATTAACATATTGCAGAATGGGTACAGTACAGCTCAATACATACAATTGTTAAGGGGATGCAGACCAGAGAAAGACTTTCGTCTTGTTTACATCAGGGTCCCCCATTTTCAATTCATATTTCATATCTAAATCATATAATATCTCATTGCTAAATATATGCAATATATAATCTAATAATCCAATAATCTAAATCTAATATATAATATAAAAATGCTAAATGCATGGGTATTTTATTTTGTCTTTAATGTTAGCTTGCAAACTCAAATACTGTCTTGGTAAGCCTCATAATGAATTGTTTGGGGGAAAAAAAGAAAAACATCGTGATGCGTATCGTGTATCGCCGAAAGGTCAGAAAATATCGTGATATCATATTTAGGCCATATCGCCCAGCCCTAATAAGTTCACATAGCTAGGAAACAATGCTAAACACTCAAAAAGGCCATTTATAAGATAGTTCCCCTTTTAATTTTTCTTTTTGTGCAAAAACAACTCTGCCTCTCTTTGTTAACTACAACAAGCAATGCTGTTTGTTATTTAAGATGAGGTCGGACTCGGCACTGACAGATTTGTGTTCATTGTGCTGCTTTTATAAAGCCTCAAATGACTGCTTACAATATTTCAGGAAGCAAAGTCTTTAGTTTGTCTAATATTTAAAAAGGTTTAAACTTTACAGCACTGACAAAGTTGAACAAAGTGCTGTACAACCCCCCCCCCCCCAAAATAAAAACGATAATACAAAAACAAAATATTAATATTTTTTTTTAGTTTCGAAGCTTCAAATTCAAATCGAATCTCGGCCCCGAAGCTTCGAATTCCAAGAAAAAAATCGAAGGTCAGCCCTAGTATCGGAACATCTCTAGTCGAGACCATAGATATATATCTATGGTTGAGACGACAGACTATTCTGGCACATTGAGCCTCGCTAACCCATACGCTCCACTGCCCCAGGTCGCTGAGAGACCACAAGCATTCCGTGAAGACCCGCCCTACTCTGCCTCTGATTCACACACTGGGTGGGGGAATGTGATTAGACCAAAGCAGAGTAGACAGTAGGGCTGTCTTAAATGCTTCGAAGCTTCGAAGCTTCGTTCGCTGGCACAAGCTTCGAACATTTAAAAAAAAATCGAAGTTTAAAAAAAAAAAGAAAAAAAATTAACTTTGATTTTTTTTTATGTTCGAAGCTTGTGCCATCGAAATAACGTGTATCCATTCACTGCTGTACTGCTATGGTAGCTAGCCTAGCCGCAATGCTATGGCCGATCCCATTCACGTTAGCATGTAAGCTAACAACAAGAGCTTTATGTTTAGTCTCTCGCTTTTTGAGAGACATAAACTCTCTGCTCTTGGTGGTACATTGTGTTGGTGACTCTGCACCCCCCCCCCCCTTGGTGGTACATTGTGTTGGTGACTCTGCACCCCCCCCCCTTAACAACTGTTTGTATTGAGCCGTATTGTATTGAACCCATTCTTCAATGTTAAATAACGTTTATCCATTCAACTAGCTGCTGTACTGCTATGGTAGCTAGCCTAGCCGCAATGCTATGGTCGATCCCATTCACGTTAGCATGTAAGCTAACAACAACAGGTTTAGTCTCTCGCTTTTCGCTTTTCATTTTTTATTTTTATTTTGTAGACTGACATAATTCTGTGCATAGTTTAGTCTACACAGGCCATAGTTTAGTCTACACAGGCCATAGTTTAGTCTACACAGGCCATAGTTTAGTCTACACAGGCCATAGTTTAGTCTACACAGGCCATAGTTTAGTCTACACAGGCCATAGTTTAGTCTACACAGGCCATAGTTTAGTCTACACAGGCCATAGTTTAGTCTACACAGGCCATAGTTTAGTCTACACAGGCCATATTTCAAATAATCAAAATCTTACTTCATTCATCTTAAACATTCTTGATTTGGGGGATTGGTAGTTCCCATGAAATCTGAAGTTGTTCAAACGACAACAGCGATCCACCTTGAATTAAAAGGGGCTACTTAATTAATTAATCCAATCCACTTTATTTATAGAGCACATTTAAAAACAACAAAGTTTACCAAAGTGCTGTACAAGTCCCACAACATAAGATTAAAAATAAATAAAAAAAAATTAATTAATTAATACATTTTTAATAAATTTTTTTTTAATCGAAGCTTCGAATTAAAATCGAAGCTCGGCCCCGAAGCTTCGATTGCCAAAAAAAGCTTCGAAGGTCAGCCCTAGTAGACAGACACACAGACAGTGGAGCAGACAGACGCTGCTTGCAGTTGAGATAGCGGAGAATTTTGACCTGTTGGCGCTGTCTCGCAGATAATACAGATAATATTACATATGAAAAGTATAATTTGCTCGGAGTCCAGAGACAGTTGTGGTTCGGTCCGGATCTGGACCGGAGTCCGGACTTTGAGAAGGCCTGTGTTAGACCCAGGGATCCCCCCCGAAACCCGGTTCTAAACGGGAACCGGTACTAAATTAGAAAAAACTGAGTATTGATAATAGGGGTGCAACTAACGATTATTTTGGTAGTCGACTAGTCTGTCGATTATTTCTGTCACACCCTCCATCTCTGCTTCCTGTGGGCGCGGCTCCTGTTCCGGCTCCAGTGCATGTTTTACCTCATGTTAGGGCTGAACGATTAATCGATTTTTAATCGAAATCGTGATTTTAAATGATGCAATAAAAAATCTCCAAGCCTGCAATTAAAAAAAATATATTTTTATTTTTTATTTTATTTAACCAGGAAGTCCCATTGAGATACAATATCTCCTTTGCAAGGGAGACCTGGCCAAGATGACAGCAATAGCATTTGCAATACATCACACAAGAACATAATAAATGTGCATGTATACAATACATCACATGTAAACGCAAAGCAGAATAGTCTACATCAGTGGTTCCCAAAGTCGGGGTCGCGACCCAACATTTTATTATAATTTTTTTGTCAGGCCACTGAACTTAGAAGCAGGCCAGGACAGTGTTTCTAGTTGTATTCTAAAATTCTATTCTATTGTATTCTAAAATGTGACTATATGGTTTTATATTAACTTAATAAATAAACAAAAACGAAAAATCTACTTATTTCAACGAACATTTCAAACTAAATAACAGATTATGCACATAAAACGCTGAAAACAACCGAAGCAACAATAGTATTTTAATGAGGCTATTATTATTATCATTATTATTTTGCAACAAGTTAGCCCTCTCATAAATAGCACATATAAATGAATAACTAACTTGAACTAACTTAATAGGATTGAAGTGATATTTGGCTTAAAAAATCGGTCGCCTGGCAAAAAAAAAAAAAAAAGGCCCGACGATGTGCATTGGGCCGCGGCTCTAGAGCCATATGAAATCCGCGTTCACGGAATCGCGGACGGAATCGCGGAATTGACCAATAAAAATGGAATCAACTGCAAAACGTGGAATATTGCAGAATTTGGCCTAATCTGGACTGAAATTCCGTTTTTGGGTGGAACGCTTGGTGCACACGCGACCGGGGAGGCGGACGCTAGAGCGGGTTACACACAACACAGGCAGTCTCCCAAGCGTCTCGCTGCTTCGGTGTTTACATCGTCAAGAAGCTAATAAATTCCCCAATAAGCCCTCAATTCAGAGCAGAGCAGTATCCTAATGACTTTTATGCCTCCGGCGATAAGGTGTTTTGCTAATTCTGTCAACGTTCCGTGGACTGGAGCCACAAAAACACTTGCGACACTATTGTGATTAAATGGCTATAACGTTAGGACATGATCGCTTCTTGCTAAATCTAGTGCACCCATCCATTTGTTTAATGCAAACGAGTCATTATACACTGCCCTTTATAATCGAAATAAACTTAAATAGCTATGAAACGTTTTACAGTACATAGGACTATAGATGGAAATGATAGCTTCTTGCTAAATCTGGTGCAATCCATTTGTTTAATGCAAACGATTGTCATTATACACTGTCCTTTATAAACGAAATAAACTAAACTAAAGGTGCCTAAATTATGCATTACTATATTTCATCACAATAAAATAGATATAGATAGGCTACTGACATTGTGATAATGTCAGTAGTAGCTAGCTGTATCTATTGTTTACACTTGAAATGTGTATTTTTATTTTGTCACAATATTATTTGAAAAGTATTGTGTAAAATGTAACTGTATTTCTGAGTTGCAGCACTTAAAAACATTAAATGGACTGTTATGTCATATTCAATTGTAGACATTTATTCATTCCCACTTATTAGACACTATTTCTGATGGTAAAATGAGCATAAAAAGCAAAATACAGAATTCTGAAATATTAAAACGGAAAAAACGGAATTTGGGAAAAAATTAAATGGAATTTGGAAAATAATAAAACGGATTTCATATGGCTCTACTAGAGGCAGGCTATAAGAGTAGACTACTAAAAAAAAAAAAATGCATTCAAATGTGCGGTAATTACCGCACATTTGGCCTTTTACTCTTATAGCCTGCCTCTAGTAGAGCCATATGAAATCCGTTTTATTATTTTCCAAATTCCATTTTATTTTTTCCCAAATTCCGTTTTTTCCGTTTTAATATTTCAGAATTCTGTATTTTGCTTTTTATGCTCATTTTACCATCAGAAATAGTGTCTAATAAGTGGGAATGAATAAATGTCTACAATTGAATATGACATAACAGTCCATTTAATGTTTTTAAGTGCTGCAACTCAGAAATACAGTTACATTTTACACAATACTTTTCAAATAATATTGTGACAAAATAAAAATACACATTTCAAGTGTAAACAATAGATACAGCTAGCTACTACTGACATCACAATGTCAGTAGCCTAGCTATATCTATTTTATTGTGATGAAATATAGTAATGCATAATTTAGGCACCTTTAGTTTAGTTTATTTCGTTTATAAAGGACAGTGTATAATGACAATCGTTTGCATTAAACAAATGGATTGCACCAGATTTAGCAAGAAGCTATCATTTCCATCTATAGTCCTATGTACTGTAAAACGTTTCATAGCTATTTAAGTTTATTTCGATTATAAAGGGCAGTGTATAATGACTCGTTTGCATTAAACAAATGGATGGGTGCACTAGATTTAGCAAGAAGCGATCATGTCCTAACGTTATAGCTATTTAATTACAATAGTGTCGCAAGTGTTTTTGTGGCTCCAGTCCACGGAACGTTGACAGAATTAGCAAAACACCTTATCGCCGGAGGCATAAAAGTCATTAGGATACTGCTCTGCTCTGAATTGAGGGCTTATTGGGGAATTTATTAGCTTCTTGACGATGTAAACACCGAAGCAGCGAGACGCTTGGGAGACTGCCTGTGTTGTGTGTAACCCGCTCTAGTGTCCGCCTCCCCGGTCGCGTGTGCACCAAGCGTTCCACCCAAAAACGGAATTTCAGTCCAGATTAGGCCAAATTCTGCAATATTCCACGTTTTGCAGTTGATTCCATTTTTATTGGTCAATTCCGCGATTCCGTCCGCGATTCCGTGAACGCGGATTTCATATGGCTCTAGGCTCTAGTCTAATGGCGCTTTTCCACTGCATAGTACCTACTCGACTCGACCCGCTTTAGGCACCTGGTACTTTGTTCCTTTTCCACTGCAGCCAGGTACTACTACTCCGTTTGTCTCCGTGTGGGGAATGGGGATGCAGGCGGGGCCGCCGCCGCTCGCTTGTGTACACTGAAAGCTCCGTGGGCATAGATGTCCGAGGGCTTGCAGCAAGCCAGAGTTTAACACAGTTTCAATCAATCAATAACAACATTAACCAGACTCTCGTTGCGTCTATTCTGCCAACGCTAACGTTACCTCTCATTGTGTATTCTACCAAGCAAACCCGGGTTTAACGTTACCTCTCTCGTGTATATCGGCTGACTGTAGTAATAACAACAACAAACTTAACACATCAGCGATCTTGTTGTGACACTAAACTCTCCGCTCGGTGGTAAATTGGGTTGATGTCGGTTTTGTTTCATCAATAAATAAGGCAGAATACACAGTGAATCCACTCTTTTTTGTTTATTGCACTTGGTTCTGTCGCAAACAAATCCTGAATGAAATGCATCCTTAGCGAGGCCGTAAAGATGGCGGCGCGGCGTTCTGTTTTCGTTCAGAGGCTACAAAGTGTGACGCGTCGAGTAGGGGGTATCTGCAGAGCCGCAGAGCCAGGCTGGACCAATAGGGTCGCTTGGAACCGAGTAGGGTATATCTGCAGAGCCGCAAGCCAACTTTATTATTATGATAAAAAACAGCGGTGACGCGGTATTCAGCCTAACTCTGCGGTGAGCGTGATGCAACAGCGATACCGCGGTAATGCGGTTATCGCGGCAGCTCTAGTCCTGTAGCCCATTCCATGCCCAAGGTGCGAAGCTTGAGAAAGCTGTTCCTAGCTAACCCTGCTCAAGACAGAAAACATCTGAGCTGAGTAAGGAAATGGTGGGGGGGAGCGGGGCTCGGGGGGGGGGGGGCATCTCTCTCTCTCTACTGGTTCAATTAATGTAGAAAAGTAGAAAAACTTTGCACTATAAAAACGAACTGGATAGTTGATGATAATAAACATTTAACTTCATTAGCTGAAGTATTATAAAATAATTTAAACCATTCTCCTTTTCTGTGTGTGTGCACGCGTCTCATATCTGGTCTGACATCAGAGGATAGAGCCATATGAAATCCGCGTTCACGGAATCGCGGACGGAATCGCGGAATTAACCAATAAAAATGGAATCAACTGCAAAACGTGGAATATTGCAGAATTTGGCTTAATCTGGACTGAAATTTCGTTTTTGGGTGGAACGTTTGGTGCACACGCGACCGGGGAGGCGGGGACTCTACAGCGTGTTACACACAACACAGCCGCGGTGCTCAAGCGTCTGGCTGCTTCAGTGTTAACATCGTCAAGAAGCTAAACAATTCCACAATAAGCCCTCAATTCAGAGCAGAACAGTATCCTAATGACTTTTATGCCTCCAGTGATAAGGTGTTTTGCTAATTCTGTCAACGTTCCGTGGACTGGACCCGCAAAAACACTTGCGACACTATTGTGATTAAATAGCTATAACGTTAGGACGTTTAGCTTCTAGCTAAATCTAGTGCACCCATCAATTTGTTTAATGCAAACGATTGTCATTATACACTGCCCTTTATAAACGAAATACACTTAAATAGCTATGTAACGTTATAGGACTATCTATGGAAATGATAGCTTCTAGAAGTTCTAGCTAAATCTGGTGCAACCATTTGTTTAATGCAAATGATTGTCATTATACACTGCCCTTTATAATCTAAATAAACTTAAATAGCTATGAAACGTTACAGTACATAGGACTATAGATGGAAATGATAGCTTCTTGCTAAATCTAGTGCACCCATCCATTTGTTTAATGCAAACGATTGCCATTATACACTGTCCTTTATAAACGAAATAAACTAAACTAAAGGTGCCTAAATTATGCATTACTATATTTCATCACAATATAATAGATATAGCTAGGTTACTGACATTGTCATTGTGATAATGTCAGTAGTAGCTAGCTGTATCTATTGTTTACACTTGAAATATGTATTTTTATTTTGTCACAATATTAATTGAAAATATTGTGTAAAATTGAACTGTATTTCTGAGTTGCAGCACTTAAAAACATTAAATGGACTGTTATATCTTATTCAATTGTGGACATTTATTCATTCCCACTTATTAGACACTATTTCTGATGGTAAAATGAGCATAAAAGGCAAAATACAGAATTCTGAAATATTAAAACGGAAAAAATGGAATTTGGGAAAAAATAAAATGGAATTTGGAAAATAATAAAACGGATTTCATATGGCTCTATCAGAGGAGTTTGATAGTATTTACTGAGGATTGCCAGATAATGTCATCTAAACACAAAGAAAATTATAATACAAAATAAATATACATGATCATGCAACATCAAAAAAAATTGGTGTAGGAACAGTTTGGGAGAGGGAGGTAAGGGGTTTTAGATTGTGTGTTGTGGAGTTTAGACTTCAGAGAGGGAGAGTAAAGTACAGAAAAAAAGGTACCGTTGGGTACCGTACCAGTATCGATTCCCAGGTAAAAAGAAACATTTTCAGACTGTGTTCCGAACAGACCCACCGCGTAGGCTAGATGCAAGCCGCATTTTACAATAAACCTCTGTGGGGCTGCTTAAAAAAAAATTATAATCTCAAATGTAATCGCAATCGCAATATCTGTCAGAAAGTTCGCACTTCCGATTATTTCCCAAAATCGTGCAGCCCTACCTCACATGCTCAAGTCTACACACCTGTGAATGTCACCCTGTTGTCCCTCTGCCTTAATTAACATAACATGATCCCATAGCAAATTAAAATAATGACTCATGAAACATTTGAATTTGGATCTTAAGCTACTTGCTTAATCAAATGTATTTTAATAACAAATACAATAATCAATCATAATGAAAACCAATTAAATAATACAAATTAATGTGCAAGTTTAAATGTAAAGATAATGTGCAAATAATGTTTTAAAAGTAACTCAAAGTAGTAGCCTCTGCCCCACCACCGCAGTTCTGATGGGGCTGTTAACCTGCTCCAGGAGGGTGACGTGGATCCACTCACTAGGCTCCACCATCTCCAACAGCTGTAGGGGAGAGGAGAGGAGGATGAGTCGGATCAGACAGACTTCTAGGCCTTTTGTTTGCTGTGTGTGAGTGAGAGGAGCGTTTGCTGTGTGTGTGTCTTACTCTGATCTCCTGCAGGGGAACACACAATTTACAAATGACAGCATCCATAAAGGAACCTGTGATTGCATTGCTATAGCTCAAACTTATAAACCATCAGATATAAGATAGCTAGCACTAACGTTCCCCGTCTCTGCAGTCTTGCCTGCGCTTTAGCCCAAAAAGTTCATCTTTTTTCAACTGAGAAAAAAAAGCAGCCTAGAGACCATGGTGCTATACAGACAGTGAAAGTTGGCACTAGCTATCTTAACTTACCGGTAGCTAATTAATACTCCAGTAATACGTAGGGGTGGGAATCACCAGTTTCATCATGATACGATACGATATCGATTCTTTGGACAACGATACGATATTTGCCGATATCACAAAGTCTCTCACGATACAATACGATACGATTAGATTCAGGTGCCTGCGATCGATATGAGATGATATCATATGCCCATTTAACACAATCAGTAACATTTAGATCAACAAAAAAAAGGTAATGAAAATATCATTTGACATTTGTATTTTTGAGCTCTTCCAGACATTTAAAGGAAAATCAATATATTGTTTTTAATACAAATAGACCTCCTGTTCACTGTAAAGTGCCACGTTTTGATATATTGAGCTTTAAACTTTAAGCTAAATTTTTTGGAACTCAAAACTCACAACCTAAAACCCCTCCCTACCTCCCTCTCCCAAACCATTCCTACAACAATTTGTTGATGTTGCATGATCATGTATAGGATAGGCCTACATTTATTATGTATTATATTGTTTATGTTTAAATAACATTTAAACATCAAACTCCTCTGACCTCATCTGGTCTTTCCAAAGACGCGTGCACACACACACACAGAAAGGGAGAATGCTATGCTGTAACGTCTACACACACGGAGCTACTGCTGTTGTTCTTGGGCGGATATGAGACTCGCCACAGGATTTTCAAAATAAGAGTATCGATATGAATCGATCTTATTACATTGCATCGATCCGATTTGATCGTTGATAATTACATCGATGTATCGATCTGGATCGATGTATCGTCCCACCCCTACTACTAACACCACCACCACTACTAACACCACCACTACTAACACCACCAATACCACCACTACTAACACCACCACCACCACCACCACTACTAACACCACCACCACTACTAACACCACCACTACTAACACCACCAATACCACCACTACTAACACCACCACCACTACTAACACCACCACCACTACTAACACCACCACTACTAACACCACCACCACTACTAACACCACCACCACTACTAACACCACCACTACTAACACCACCACCACTACTAACACCACCACCACTACTAACACCACCACCACCACTACTAACACCACCACCACCACTACTAACACCACCAATACCACCACTACTAACTCCACCAATACCACCACCACTACTAACATACACCACCAATCAGGGTTAGAAATTAACATTTTTTTTCAAGGGCTTTTTTTGCCCCCCTTAATTGATTTTCGGGGGCTTTTTTTTGTATTTCGGGGGCACTGAATTTTTATGATGAAAATTAACATAAGGATTATAAAACATTGTTGACACCTTTTTTTACAGTCTTCGTCCCTATGTTTGATAATGTAATGTTAATGTCTCCATATATAGGGCTCTACGCTAACCTTTTTCCCAAGGAGCACATGTGCTCCTAAATAAAATGTTAATAAATAAAATCTAAATAAAAATTTAGGAGCACACAAAGAAATTTAGGAGCACAGTGAAAATTGTTCAAGTAACACAGAGTTTATTAACTATTTATCTCATGCATTATTATACTGTGCGTGTGCACACTATGAATTGAAAATGGGGGACCCTGATGTAAACAAGACGAAAGTCTTTCTCTGGTCTGCATCCCCTTAACTTGTGTGTATTGAGCTGTACTGTATTGTACCCATTCTGCAATCTGTTAATAAAGTTTTCAATCAATCAAACGCAAAGGATATCGGTTGTCAAGCTGCTTTTGTATGTTGTAGTGTTGTTATGATACCAACATTTTGACTTTGATACAGATAGGAAAGGTAATGGAATATATTATTAGATGACAGAACATTGAAAATTCTTTATACAATTATTTAATTCATTATGAAATAGAAATTCCGTTTTTGGGTGGAACGTTTATTGCAAGGAGGGAGGAGGCGGGGACCGCTGCGTGTTACACACAACACGGAGAAATGGTCTAGCTGCTTCGGTGCGTCGTTAACGTCGGAAGAAATTCCCCACTAAGCCCTAAATTCAGAGCAGAGCAGTATCCTAATGACTTTTATGCTTCAGTCGATAAGGTGTTTTGCGAATTCTGTCAACATACCGTGGGGACTGGACCCGCAAAAACACGTGCGAATATCACTTCAAAAGCCATGTCAGCCGGATTCCTCTCTTTCTCCTCGTCTCTCTTTTGCTCAAAATAAAAATGAATGGGCTTCATGGCTGGCTGATTTTTTTGCGTTGTCTGATTCTGAATGTATAACTTGCCTAAGCCGGTACCGTGACTTTGTTTTCGGGCGCTACTGTGATTGGACGTTTATGCGCCTTGTGTAATGTGGGACTATTATAACAGCGGAGCTGTTTTGTAATCGTCACTCGTCTCGAGTAAATGATTTTTCCGGGTGGCGCACACACACATATTATTAGGGCCAAATACAAGGGAAATGCTCGCACTGTAGATCATATATATAATTATATATATAATTAGTAAACTGTCTGGGGCATTTTCTGCCCCCCTTAACTGATATTCGGGGGCATTTTGTCCATTTTCAAGGGCATTTTGCCCCGAGCCCCCGTTAAATTCGAACCCTGCCACCAATACCACCACTGTCTGTCACACACATACACACACACACACAGACTCCTCTCACACACAGCAAACAAAAGACCTAGAAGTCTGTCTGATCTGACTCATGTCATCCCCCTCTCCCCCTACAGCTGTTCCACGACGTCAGTACGTCACCCTTCTCTCCTGGTCCTGGACCAAGTTACAGCCCCATCAGCCGTGGTGCTGGGGGCAGATGCTGCTGCTAGTTATTTCTTTTTTTAATATTATTATTTTAGTAGTTATTTAAAGTACAGAGCATGTCGATATGCTCGCACTCACTGCAATTTAAAGAAATTGGTGTACTGTGTTCCCCTGCAGGAGATGATGATCATCAGACAGACAGACACACAATACATTACACAGTTACACACGCACTCCTCTCACTCACACACAGCGATCAGAGTAAGACACACACACATACTCCTCTCACTCACACACAGCGATCAGAGTAAGACACACACACATACTCCTCTCACTCACACACAGCGATCAGAGTAAGACACACACATACACAAATTACACAGTACAGTACACACACTCCTCTCACTCTCACACAGCGATCAGAGTAAGACACACACACATACACAATTACACACACACACGGACTCCTCTCACACCCAGCAAACAAAAGACCTAGAAGTCTGTCTGATCTGACTCATCCCGTCTCCCCCTACAGCTGTTCCACGACGTCAGTACTCAGTAGTGTACGTCACCCTCCCCTCCTGGTCGTGGACCAAGTTACAGCCCCATCAGCCGTGGTGCTGGGGGCAGATGCTGCTGCTAGTTATTTCTTTTTTCTTATTATTATTTTAGTTATTTAAACTTAAAGTACAGTGCACTACACTTCCAATTTTGTATTATTTAATTTATTTATCTTAAGTTGTTATGAGTGATTGCACTTGACTCAATGCACTGACTGTATTCTTGACTTCAACATTTCAAATACATTTCATTTAAAGTTGCAAGATCCAAATTCAAATGTTTCATGAGTCATTATTTTAATTTGCTATGGGATCATCATGTTATGATGTTGTTGTTTGGTCCTGACAAGACAAGTCCTGACAAGTCCTCTCAAAGTCTGGGGTGATGGTAGACAAGCAACTCTGAGGTCATGCTCAATGACCAATCTGTTCCTCTGCTCTGTCTTCAGCTGGACCAGAGCTGAGAAGCCACTTTCACAAAGATAGGTAGTTTAAAAATAAAAAATAAAAAAAAAAATACTTTTTTTTTGTTGTTTACATTGGTTTTCGATTAGTCGACTAATCGAAAAAATAATCGGCAGATTAGTCGACTACCAAAATAGTCATTAGTTGCAGCCCTACTTGCGAGTAGTGATTTCAACTCTTCATTCGCATTTCACTCCTAAATTAATCCATACAAATTATATAAAAAAATTATTTACCTATTATTTACCTCTTCCAGACTTTTAAAAGGAAAAACAATCCATTGTTTTTAATACAAATAGACCTCCTGTTCACTGTAAAGTGCCACGTTTTGATATATTGAGCTTTAAACTTTTATTTGGAACTCACAACACACCTAAAACCCCTTCCTCTCCCAAACCGTTCCTGCAATTGTTTTTAATGTTGCATGATGATCATGAATATATTTATTATGTATTGTATTTTTTATGTTTAAATATCAACATTATCTGTCCACCCTCAGTACATTTACTATCAATATAATATACTCATCTGACTTCATCTGATCTTTTCAAACGCACACACACAGAAGGGAGAATGCCCGCCTGCCTGCCTGCCTGCCCCCCCCCCCCCCCCCTCCTCCTCACTCTGCCCGTCTGCTGTTCTCTCTATGGCTCTGAAGAGGGTTAGCTTGTTGTTAGCTTACGCTAACGTAACGTTAATTTCGGCCTTTAACACGACGTGGTCATAAAGGAATGACAAGGATTGCAAAGCATGTTAGATGCATTTGACCCATTGCGGAATAAAACAGCAGGGACTTGTTTTGGGTCGCAAAATAGGCACAATAGCCTTGCTATGTTGCAATGTCCGCGTTCCAGACGCTACTGCTGTGCTGTGAGCCGAGCGGATACAAGTCGATTCCACGGGATTTTCAAAATAAGAATATCGATATGAACCGAACGTTGTTAGCTGCCGGAGCCATACTTATTATGGCTGGAGCTGCGCTTCTGCAGAGATGAGACTTGCCACAGGATTTTCAGTATCGATATGAACCGAATGCCCATCGCACGGGTGCTACTGAAGTAAATCCATTCATCGCACAGACCGATGTTGCTGTAGCACTAGGGGTGGGAATCACCAGTTTCATCATGATACGATACGATATCGATTCTTTGGACAACGATACGATATTTGCCGATATCACAAAGTCTCTCACGATACAATACGATACGATTAGATTCAGGTGCCTGCGATCGATATGAGATGATATCATATGCCCATTTAACACAATCAGTAACATTTAGATCAACAAAAAAAAGGTAATGAAAATATCATTTGACATTTGTATTTTTGAGCTCTTCCAGACATTTAAAGGAAAATCAATCTATTGTTTTTAATACAAATAGACCTCCTGTTCACTGTAAAGTGCCACGTTTTTATATATTGAGCTTTAAACTTTAAGCTACCTATTTTGGAACTCAAAACTCACAACCTCCCTCTCCCAAACCGTTCCTACAACAATTTGTTGATGTTGCATGATCATGTATAGGCCTACATTTATTATGTATTATATTGTTTATGTTTAAATAACATTTAAACATCAAACTCCTCTGACCTCATCTGGTCTTTCCAAAGACGCGCGCACACACACACACACAGAAAGGGAGAATGCTATGCTGTAACATCTACACACACGGAGCTACTGCTGTTGTTCTTGGGCGGATATGAGACTCGCCACAGGATTTTCAAAATAAGAGTATCGATATGAATCGATCTTATTACATTGCATCGATCCGATTCGATTGTTGATAATTACATCGATGTATCGATCTGGATCGATGTATCGTCCCACCCCTATGTAGCACGAGCAACATATATCTTGCACTGTTCAGCCCTGCCTAAAGGAAGAAATACATAGCAAACATGACTCAGTTATGCAATAGTGCTGCTGCTTTTTATTTAGTTAAAATCTTTTAGTTAATAAGACTAAAAGACTACAATATGACTACAACGATTTCATGACAGCTTCCTGTCCTCGCATTTCCGGTGCAATGCAATGCACGGAGCGAAGGCGTCGGATACCTAACTAAACGTTACATTTTCAACAAGATTGCTGCTAATTAAACACTTCATGGAATCGGAGTAACGTTAACGCTATGTCGAGTTCATGCGTGTAGTGTAGTATGAACTCGACATAACGTTAACGTTACTCCGTTTCCATGAAGTGTTTAATTAAGTCCATGGAGTTTCCAGTGTTGCTGCCACCGTTGCGTCGCAGATGGATGGTACACTCAGTTAGCTCCGTAGCTAATCCGCTCCTAGACTACCGATAGCAGAACCGATAATGTTGGAGCTTATCAATTAGGGCTGCAACGATTAGTCGACATAATCGACGATGTCGATCATAAAAACTAGTTGACGCGGAATTTTAGCGTCGAGGGGCGTATGAAAAACAGAGGCCCGGTAACTTTCATTCAAAACTGCAGCAATACGGCTTCTCCGGGTCTGCAGCTGGACCGCGATGCACGAGCAAACAGTGCACCCTGGAACCGTGATGACAGCTACCTCGGATCATGGGTACGTTTTTAGCTAGTTAGCCATAGTATTGTAATGTTTACGTTAGCTTACATGTTGTAAAACAGTCTCATCATGGATAATGCTTGCTAAGCGAACGCTATTTCAGTTAATATGTTGAGGCTGTGTCCACCAACATATCGTAAATCCTCAAATATAGGACGGGTCTTCTATTTACCTCAGCTGCAAAGAGCACCAGGCCTTTATTAGAGAGGCTTATATAAGAGGCAGGCCTTAATTTAAAAAGATGACACTCATGGACATAATCCCTTCATTTTCAGACTTTTTTAATACGTACATTGTCTGTCTACATTTATTTAGACTAGCATTGGTATTTAAATATTGAGTGCAGTTGAGTAATTGTGAAACTGTGGTGGATTACGTAATTCACACACTGAAGTTGGAACAGTCTATAGGTTGCGGGGTCCGCACTGACCATTTTGCGTGTTGTACCTTCTCGACTACTATCTTGTTGATAACATGCAGGCAATAGCTTTAGCTACTAACACTATCATAGCATCATGATCTGTAAATAATGTGTCAACTGGACAACGCCAGCCTCGCCTGCCAACGCCATATAGATAGCGAACGTTAACGTTTGCTAAGGAAGTCAACGTCACCCAGCTGACGTTAGCTAGCGCCTAGCGCTAAAGCTAACACCCAACCAGAGGGAAATGTTAATGTACGGTAGTCAGTGTAGCGGGAGGCAGCACTTTATTTGCATTGGCAAGAGTTTCTCATTCTATGCCACGTCACGAAAAATTTAAAAAAAAACACATTTTTTGCGACCTTATATTGGAGACCGGTCTGTATTTGTCTGCATGCATCAAACCCCCAGCCATTATAAGAGCCATAAGCTTAGAGCATACACTAGAGCTTGGCTAGGCTACCGGTGTTTACAGCTCTGTCAATTAGCACAGAGTGTCGTATTACTAGGGGTGGGACGATACATTGATCCAGATCGATACATCGATGTAATTATCAACAATCGAATCGGATCGATGCGATGTAATAAGATCGATTCATATCGATACTCTTATTTTGAAAATCCTGTGGCGAGTCTCATATCCGCCCAAGAACAACAGCAGTAGCTCCGTGTGTGTAGATGTTACAGCATAGCATTCTCCCTTTCTGTGTGTGTGTGTGTGCGCGAGTCTTTGGAAAGACCAGATGAGGTCAGAGGAGTTTGATGTTTAAATGTTATTTAAACATAAACAATATAATACATAATAAATGTAGGCCTATACATGATCATGCAACATCAACAAATTGTTGTAGGAACGGTTTGGGAGAAGGAGGTTGTGAGTTTTGAGTTCCAAAAAATGTAGCTTAAAGTTTAAAGCTCAATATATCAAAACGTGGCACTTTACAGTGAACAGGAGGTCTATTTGTATTAAAAACAATATATTGATTTTCCTTTAAATGTCTGGAAGAGCTCAAAAATACAAATGTCAAATGATATTTTCATTACCTTTTTTTTGTTGATCTAAATGTTACTGATTGTGTTAAATGGGCATATGATATCATCTCATATCGATCGCAGGCACCTGAATCTAATCTAATCGTATTGTATCGTGAGAGACTTTGTGATATCGGCAAATATCGTATCGTTGTCCAAAGAATCGATATCGTATCGTATCATGATGAAACTGGTGATTCCCACCCCTAGTTAGTAGTGGTGGTATTGGTGGTGTTAGTAGTGGTGGTGGTGGTGGTGGTGTTAGTAGTGGTGGTGTGGTGTTAGTAGTGGTGGTGGTGTTAGTAGTGGTGGTATTGGTGGTGGTGTTAGTACGTGTTTTACTCTGATCGCTGTGTGTGAGTGAGAGGAGTGTGTATGTGTCCAATGTGTGTGTGTCTTACTCTGATCACTGTGAGTGAGAGGAGTGCGTGTGTGTGTGTAATTATAATGTATTGTGTGTCTCTGTCTGATCATCATCATCTCCTGCAGGGGAACACAGTACACCATTTACAATTTCTGATGCCAGCAGCCAGCAGGACATTGGCGCCATTGTCATGAACAACCGCCACAAGCTTGCTTGGAGGGATCTCAAACCTTTCCACAGCCTGCTCAATCCATGTAGCAATGTTGGTCCCAGTGTGCCGTTCTTCGAGTGGCATGGTTGTGAGGCAGAAGCTATTGAGCTTCCAGTCATCACTTATAAAGTGACAGGTGATGCCAAGATATGCCTCTGTCGCAACACTGGTCCAGGCATCAGTTGTCAGGGCAATCTTGTTCTTGTTTGCTTTAAGAGCAATTTTAACCTTAGCAAAAGTATCTTCATACTTTCTCTCCATGAGCTTTGTAAAATGAGTTCTGGAAGGTAAGGTGTAACCTGAATGGAATGTTATGTGGTGACCATCTGCTTAAAGCCCTCATCTTCAACCATCGATAATGGTCTCATGTCTTTAACAAGCATGGTGAGGATGCTCTCTGTGAAGACTCCAGCCATTTGAGGGGTGCATGAGCCTCTCTTCAGGACAAACTCATCCACACGTGTTTGCTTTGCCCTACAATAGAAAGAGAACAAAAAAAACAGAAAGCTGTATTAATTATCATCAGAATTTGTAGGCTATAGTATCAGACTATCAGTTTATTTTTATTAATTATAGTCAGCCTTATATATACCTAGGCTAGAAGTAATAATATTGAGATGCAATATCTATGTTTTCCCACTAGAGGGAGTTATCGCTTAAGGGATATTATTTTGTGGACTACAGACAGAGTGACTACAGATATATACGTGAGGTATTTCCGTATCCGGTTGGTCGGCATAACAAACGAAACTAAAAGTGAAGCAGCGCCAGCAACGCTGTAACCTCACCTGTACTAACTACTAAGCA
This sequence comes from Notolepis coatsorum, assembly GCF_963971535.1. Lineage (NCBI taxonomy): Eukaryota > Metazoa > Chordata > Actinopteri > Aulopiformes > Paralepididae > Notolepis > Notolepis coatsorum. The sequence continues at coordinate 230,711,042 of NC_140166.1, read as the reverse complement.
TGGCGCTGTTTAACGTTACTTACAACATACAGCAGCAGCGCAGCCTCTATAAGCCTCAGCAATAGAGTTCGCATAGCAAGCATTATATCCATATCCATGAGACGTTCTGTTTTCCAACGTAAAAAATACAATACTATGGCTAACTACTCTAGAACTTACCCATGTTCCGACGACGTCACCGTGGCTCCGGGGTGCTTTCGTTTTAGATGTTCGTGCATCGCCGTGGTGCTGCTGTGAAATGCCAATTCCACCTTGCATAATCGGCATTTAACAGTTTTCTTCGGTTTGTCATCTGTAAAGAATTCCCACACCTTTGATGCCCTCGGTCTCGCTTTTTTTAATTCATCTCCTCCGTCTTTCTCTCTCCCTTCCGCCATCTCATCTCCTCTGTCTTTCTCTCTCCCTTCCGCCATCGTTCATTCTTTCTTCTGAAGTGAAGTTCTTACCTGCAGGCTGCGCCGTTAAGTACCAGAATGCACTGCAGTCAGACAATGGAAACTATACTGCCCCCAGCAGTTCCTGTAGTGCATTGCAGTTACAAATGAACATTTGCGCATTGCAGTTACTTATTATTAATTGTTATTGTTTTTAATGACTAATCGACGCAACAATATCTCGTCTACGATTTTTCATAATCGACATCGTCGATTATGTCGACTAATCGTTGCAGCCCTACTCGCAAGGTTGCCCCCAAATATTATTTACCACTCGCACAGGCCAAATTAAGGGGCAATTTGCGATAACCTCGTCGCAGTGTACAGCCCTGTAGTGAATTTGGTAATTCAGGGCTGTACACTGCGACGAGATGATCGCAAATTGCCCCTTAATTTTGCCCGTGCGAGTGGAAAATTATATTTGGGGGCAAGCTTGCAAGTAGTGATTTCAACCCTTCATTCGCATTTCACTCCTAAATTAATCCATACAAATTGGATAAAAAAATGTGTGTCCATTTAATTTTGTATTTTTCTTTGATCTCTATCGTTGGCGTGTAGTTCAGTGCTAAAGTCTGTCTTCGTCACGTTGACTCTATACCCTGAGTAATATCCATATTCTGTCAGTAAATCCATCAGTGTCGGAAAGCTTATGTCTGGTTGCCTCATATACTATCACGCAGGGTTAAAAAAAGAAAAAAAAATGAAGGGCTTTTTTTGCCCCCCTTAATTGATTTTCGGGGGCTTTTTTTTTATTTCGGGGGCACTGAATTTTTTTATGATAAACTGTAGGGGTGGGACGGTTCGTCTAGAGAGAGAGAGAGAGACTGACCGTGCGGTGCGAGTCTAGAGAGGAGAGACTGTCATTACGCGAGCGGCACGAGTCGACTAGAGAGAGAGAGAGAGAGAGAGACTGACCGCGAGTCTAGAGACACGCCCTTAAATCTGTCATAACCTGAGACTAAAGGGGCTTTAGTCCTGACTAAATTTAAACTGACCTTAACCAAAGCTATGATGTAACCACTCCTGCTCCAGAAACTGTTGACTAACTGGTGCTTGAAACAAAGTGGTTTAAAGGGGAACTATTTTACTATTTCTTTCACTATTTGGGCACTTTTACACAATTCCTGTGAGTCTATGGAACACCTCTGTAATATATATATTTTTTTTATTCATTGTTTTGTATTTCTAATCAAGTCCTCAAAAACAGCATTTTTCTACCTCAAGATCTCGAGCTGTTTTGTCAAAAAGGCCATTTATAAGATAGTTCCCCTTTAAGTCTAGAACTGTAGATGACTCTGGACTACACTGTGTTCTTAAACTATAAATTCCAGATACATACCATTATAAACCTCTTTGCATAGAAACTAAAGCTGAATAAAATCACATATCTTTCTCTCCTTCCTCTGACACTCTTCTCCATCCAGATAGCTGTCCTGTCAGGCCTGGGAAGAAACCAAGAGGCTTGGATGGAAGAAAAGGTCTCTGCTGTGACCAGTGTGGAAAAAAACTTCAGTTCTAAGATGAATCTCAATAAACACCAAGACATTCACACAGGAAAGAAACCCTACTCCTGTGACCAATGTGGACAGAGCTTTACTCGTCAGAGTCATCTAAAAACACACCAGAGAATTCACACAGGAGAGAAGCCCTACTCCTGTGACAAGTGTGAAAAGAGCTTTAGTCGACTGGATAGTCTGAGAACACACCAGAGAATTCACACAGGAGAGAAGCCCTACTCCTGTGATCAGTGTGAGAAGAGCTTTAGTCATCAGGTTAGTCTGAAAACGCACCAGATGATTCACACAGGAGAGAAGCCCTACTCCTGTGACCAGTGTGAGAAGAGCTTTAGTCAACTGTCTAGTCTGAAAACACACCAGAGAATTCACACAGGAGAGAAGCCCTACTCCTGTGACAAGTGTGAAAAGAGCTTTAGTCGACTGGATAATCTGAGAACACACCAGATGATTCACACAGGAGAGAAGCCCTACTCCTGTGATCAGTGTGAGAAGAGCTTTAGTCATCAGGTTAGTCTGAAATCACACCAGAGAATTCACACAGGAGAGAAGCCCTACTCCTGTGATCAGTGTGAGAAGAGCTTTAGTCATCAGGTTAGTCTGAAATCACACCAGAGAATTCACACAGGAGAGAAGCCCTACTCCTGTGACCAGTGTGGGAAGAGCTTTCATCAACGGGCTAATCTAAAACAGCACCAGATGATTCACACAGGAGAGAAGCCCTACTCCTGTGACCAGTGTGGACAGAGCTTTAGTCATCGGTATAGTCTGAAATTACACCAGAGAATTCACACAGGAGAGAAGCCCTACTCCTGTGACCAGTGTGAGAAGAGCTTTAGTCAACTGCATAGTCTGAAAACACACCAGATGATTCACACAGGAGAGAAGCCCTACTCCTGTGACCAGTGTGAGAAGAGCTTTACTCATCAACATAGTCTGCAAAATCACCAGAGTATTCACACAGGATGGAAGCCCTACTTTTGTGACCAGTGTGAGAAGAGCTTTAATGAACTGTCTACTCTAAAAACACACCAGAGAATTCACACAGGAGAAAAGCCCTACTCCTGTGACAGGTGTGAGAAGAGCTTTAGTCAACTGTCTAATCTAAAAAAGCACCAGAGAATCCACACAGGAGAGAAGCCACATCATTGTGGTTTGTGTGATAAGAGATTCAGTAGATTAGCATGTTTCAGAAAACATGAGAAAAATCACTTGGGAGAGAAGATTCAGGGAAATGTCAAACCTGTCAATTCACCTGCACATTCTTAGAGGAGACAGCTGTAGCCAGTGTTAGAAGAGGTCCACTCATAATGAATGTGTGGCCCAGTGTTAAACGCTTCAGTACCTCATTACAGCGATCAGTCCATCAACAATCATAAGGATTATAGTGGTAGTAATATTTGACGTTGTTTTGAAATGAAAAACTACTACCAAGAGCGTTTGACCTGCAGCACAGAAGCCTCTGAGAGAGAAGCAGTACTAGCATAGACACAGTTTTCATTGACAACAACCGTTGTGTTTCTGTCGCTCTGAGGAGTGAGACAGACGGTGTGGATGTTCCTGAGGAGTGAGACAGACGGTGTGGATGTTCCTGAGGAGTGAGACAGATGGTGTGGATGTTCCTGAGGAGTGAGACAGACGGTGTGGATGTTCCTGAGGAGTGAGACAGACGGTGTGGATGTTCCTGAGGAGTGAGACAGACGGTGTGGATGTTCCTGAGGAGTGAGACAGACGGTGTGGATGTTCCTGAGGAGTGAGACAGACGGTGTGGATGTTCCTGAGGAGTGAGACAGACGGTGTGGATGTTCCTGGGACAATGTGTCATTGGTATGAGAGTGAACACACATTGTTCTAGTGTTTTACATACTGGGATCATAGGAACTTTCTGACCTCACTATGGGGTGACCAGCCAAAAGCCAAGGTATGGACTTATATATTTGTATGTGGACACTAGTGATGTATTGAACTAATGTCACAACGTATTGTCAACATTCCTAGTAGTAGTTTTCTTTGTTTGTTTGTAGTAGGACATGTTTTTTTTGGGTTTTTTTTTTTTGTTTTTTTATACTTTCACAAGAAGTGTTTATTTTAGTGTTCTATGTATTGTCTTTTTCTAGATGGTTTTTCTACCATCTAACTGCTTGTGGGTTTATGGGAATTGCAGAGCAACCTGTTGCACAAGTAACTAACTATTTTGTCATTATTGTGTGTATATTGACGAGTAATTGCTGTACTATTGATGCAACTTATCAAAAGTTATAGGGTTGGAATCAATTCACTTTAAATTAAATCAATTAAAATCGAAAATGTTTTTACTTTCTGGTGATGGGACATCTATTCACATGTACTTGTCATTAGGTTGGATAGTAAAACCTTTTCATGACAGAACTTACAAATATTTAAAATAAAATCTACATCTTGGATTAAAAAGTGAATTGATCCCAACTTTGAAGAATTCTCATTAGAATGTATGATATGCTAATAATATGGATGAATTGTAACCGTCAAGATAAGTGGGAAGGTGTGAATTGATGTCTTAGAAGTAACTGTAACTCAGAAGTATGACAATTAAATATTACATTTTAACCTACTTTGTATGAAAGGCTTCATCTTCTGAGTGCAACAATGATATTTTTTTTAAATCCTCTGCTATTTACTGGAAACTCTTTCAAACAATATCTGAAATAATAAAGAAATAAAATACCTATCTTGCTAATATGTCTATGTACGATGCACTCAGAGTGTAACACTGGAGCTTGATATTATTTGATGAACGACGCCACGGACCCTTGGCTGCCACAGATGTACCTCCTGGTGACATGCTGCTCACAATCTAGGTCGCTTTGGATAAAAGCCTCCGCTAAATTACTAAATTGTAAAATGTGAGAATTCAAAACTTCATTGTCATTGTTTATTTATCCTGATGAGTCACTGAGAAATATCAAATTATTATTATTATATATTTTTTTTAAGAAGCCTTTACAAGGTCAAACATGTACATTCAGTTTATAAGATTGCTCCAGGTAAAAAGTCAAGACCAAGTACATGAAGCAAAAGTAGAATCTAAAATCAAGTACATTTGAGGAAAATAGTGTTAAAACGGTTAAACCTTGAATTCTGGTCAGAAGGGTCGTCTTCGAGTGAGAAAATACATGGAATCAACATTTAATATCAGCCACAGTTTAGAAAAAGGTTATTAAACAGTGTATAAGGATTACGGCATGTTTTCAGAACTGAAATATTTAGATATTTTATTGGAAATATATAAAGTATCAAAAGGTAGAGCTCCCCCCACACTTTTTTAAACAAACACAGTTAAACAAATAAAAAATATAACGGACAAACAAAGATAAACCCACCCATCATCAGAGAGATGCTTTAGGTTGATTATTTACCAATGATTCCAGGATTCTTGCAGACAGGACAGTTTGGTCCAGTTATTTAGGTCACATCTATCTCCACCTTTATGTAATGGAGTTACATGAGCTGTATATATATTTTTAAAATGACTTCATGAACCTTTACTCTGAAACTAGAGATATGGGGCATTGAGAGGTGGATCTGTGTACATTGATGATAAAGAGGGGTTTCTGAGACGTTTTCACAAGTCAAATCTGGGACAAATTTTTTCAGGATGTCCAGATTGGTTTTTATTATATTGTTTTGTCAATTTGAAGAAGCAATTAAAAAACGAGTCTGTTAATGATGCTAGAGTGGTCTGGGACCCCCATGCCAAGCCTGAAGGCCTTCCAGGGGGACACCTAAACATACGCAGTATCACCCCTAAAAGTGAGCAGATTAAACAACTACTCTTAGAATCAAACTTGGATTCTTTATTTGTCTATGAACCCTGGCTTCATGATAACTCCCCAGCTGCTGCTCTGACTGTACCTGGCTATAATATATTTAGAGCGACCTGAAGGGAGATGGGGAGGTGTGATGTTTTATGTTAAAGATAACACCCACTGTACCCAGATCCACTTTTCAGATAAGGAATTAGAGAGTCTCCCCAAATGTGCTTTACCCTCCTAGGGCTGTGCCCACCACCAGACTCCAGAGCTATATATTCTGACCAGCTGAACACCATACTTAGAGAGTGCAACTTTAATAAAGGAAGTACTTTTGATGGGAGGTTTCAACATAAACTGGGAATATTAACATGGTAGAAAAGCCCTCAAACAACTTACAACTAAATTAGATTTTGTTCAGGTGATTAAAGGGCCAACTAGGATACGACCCAAATTGACCTAGTGTTTAGTAACACGCCAGAGAGGATTACTAAATCATTACATTTAGTCACTGGCCTATCTGACCTTAACGCTTGTATCTAGAAAACTGTCTAAGAATGGATTTAATCTGACTACCACCAAAAAGCAGACCTACCTCAGAATCCCTAAGGCTGACCACGGTCACTTTGAAGCAGCAATACATGGAATTGACTGGAGTGATATACGATCAGGGACTGATGTAGAAACTGACAGTCACCTGTTCCTCTGCACTATCAGATCTACAATGGACAGCTTCTAGGCCGTGAGCCAGTGGGTCGGTCGTTACCATCTTGGGGGACTAACTTTCATAGTGATTTTTGGGAAGCTATACACCCTAATACTGCTAGAAAATATGTGATAGCAATGCAGCAGTTGCCTCCAAATGTGTGCTATCACATCTTTTAACACACTACCAAGCATATTTTTCAGGTCTCCTGTCCAAAATTACATGCCCCAAATGAATCATGATAGTTCCTGAACCATAAGGCCTATATGCATGTTTCTGGTCTCCTTTGATAGGTAGGGCATATTAATCCAGTGTAAGTAAACCCACATCTATTACCATTCCAGAGTAAATGGAGATACAATGAAGGAAAACATCATATTTTTACCCTCGCCTGGTACATAATCTTAATTTAAAAGGCAATATGACCATTATAACCAATATCTCATGGATAATAATGCAACTGAATGTGTTCTCCTACTCCTTGACTACAAATGTAACTAAATGTGATGACAATACATTAAAAATACAACATTTATGATACTGTTTAAAAGGGTATACTCAGATGATGTAAATGTTTTGGCCATGGTTACTGTTTTACATGTTGACTGCAATTTTACTCCAAAACACAATTTCTTTCAATACAGCCATGTTACAAAAACATAAATCTCCCCCAAAACATTGAAATAGTAATAGAAAACAATGAATATTGATCAATATGCAGCATATTCAACATTCATATTATGGGCACAAATCAATGTTTTCAGCTCAGTTAGACCTATACAATGATTTATTGGTTTTCAGAAAAATATTTGTTTATTTTGGAAAACTCAATACAAAACCCAGGGCACATATAATCACATCACAGATTTCTTTCAGGAATTCAAATAACTAATTACTTTAAGTTCCGTCAGTACAGACACTTCTCAGTCTCTATCCGTGTTGGCGGCGCTCTCCAATTGTCTGAGAGCCGAGACTAGTACAGACGTAAAAAACAACAACATATATAATAATAATAATACAAAACCTACCATACTTTGTTTTACATATGTTAATAACCTAATAATCACAATAATCGTCCATGTCTTCCACGTCTTCATGAGAATGTTCCACACTCTCTGAGGTGGATGCCTGGTTCTCACAGTCTGCCAGTCTACACACGTCACCTGAGGCCATTTGCAACACATACATCTTGGGAGTGAAATAGTTGTTGGACCGTTACAGGCCAGTAGATCCAGGACGGCATCGGGTGCTGGCTGGCCTTCCATCCAGTCCACCACCAACTGTTCAGCTCCCTCTTCTCTCTCCATCTTCCAGCCTCTGCCAACAGGGCTTGGCACGTGTGGGTCCCTCTCCAAACATCTTCTCCATATACCAGCCTGGTAGTTGGTCAAGTCAAGTCAAGAGTTTTATTTGTCACGGCATACAAGCATACAGTGAAATGCGGGGGGTCTTGCCCGAAACGATTGTGCAATAATCAGGGCCAGATTAACGACCGGGCCGTCCGGGCCGCGGCCCGTGGGCCTCTAGTGACGAGGGGCCTAAAAAAATAAGAGAAATTATTTTTTAAAATATTTTTATTTTAATTCTTTTTGGAGGCCCCTTGGCACCAAATTTTCTTTTTTAACTTTAATTTAAAAAAAATTTGGAGGCCCCTCGTCACAAGAGGCCCCAAATAATTTTATATTTTTTCTTATTTTGGAGATCGATGTCATACTGTGACACTGAAATGAAAACATATTTCATCAACTAAAATATTTAGTCAACAAAAATATTTCATCAACTAAAATATACAGTACGTCAAGACCCTGCCGTCTGCAAGTGGCTAATCTTGAGTATTTTTTCTCCTCTTCATAAGAGTTTGAGGTTTTCCGTTTGAGGTAAAAACAGCAATAAAAAGTCAAAACTTGCATCTCCACATCCCAGCCTGAATACTTTTACCAACGGATTTCCAGTTTCGCGTTCTGCGCTCTGATTGGCCACTGACGTTTCTGGTAGCGCCAATCGTGTGACGCCTCTTTCTTTCACCAGTTAAGCTTAGCCACTCTTTCGAAGTTGGTTAAGGTTAGAGTTTGTCTTAGAGCAGGGCGATAGAACACCAGCCCTGATTCCATACTCTAACCTTAACCAACTTCGAAAGAGTCGCCTAAGAAACGTCAGTGGCCAATCAGATCGCAGAACGCGAACGCGGAACTGGAAATCCGTTGGTAAAAGAATAGACACAGCCCCGACACGAATAAGGCAGATTGGGATCATTATTCATGACAGACGGCAGAGACCCGCCGGTGCTGATAGCGGATATCATCGAGCTCCCCCTAGTGACTAGAGTTATTTCTAAACCTTGCCGCATTTCTGGCAGACGCTCTCTGATTGGCACTGACTGACGCTCTCTGATTGGCCACTGACATGTTTGCCCAATCGCGTGACGAGCTGTGTCTTTGCCCATTTCCGCGTCGAACAGCCTGCAAACTACCTGGCGTTCTATCGCCATGCTCTAAGACAAACTCTAACCTTAACCAACTTCGAAAGAGTGCCTAAGCTTAACCAGTGTAGAAACAGGCGTCTGCCAATCAGAGAGCGTCTTGCCAGAAATGCGGCTAGGTTTAGAAATAACGCGACTAGGGGCCTCCACTACACACTAGTAAAAAAAATAAAAGAGATATGGAAAAAAAATGTGGGGGGGCCTCCACAAGAATCTGGCCCAGGGGCCTCTGAAGTCTTAATCTGGCCTTGGCAATAATACAATAATAAGAATAAGACATAACAGGTATGAAGAAACACACTCCTCAATGTCAGTTTCAGTATTTAATATCTGACAAAGATGAAGACACCCTGCAAACTCAGCTGACAACGTATAACATGAATACATAATAACACTATGGTAATACATAAATATATATATATATATCTATATAATGCATATAATATGTATGAACAGTAATGGTGCATTAAGCATCTCACGTGAATGAGTGAACGAACGTCTCTACAGGAGGCGAAGTGAAGGAATGTCCGTCAAAACTAAGATGGCCGCTCAGCAATAACAGCGCAGAGCAAGGCATGTCCGGTTGGATGCTGGTAAGACGCTGCCCTCTAGTGGCCGGCGATAAACTCTTCATCCCCCCCAGACCGGAAAGCTAAAGGTCGGAATAGATTAACGGTCTAAAACCTGTATCCAGCTGCCGGCTCGTAACGTGCAGGCGGCCTCTTCACGCGGCCCGGCCGAGTAGGCTGGGGCAGCGTCGGTGGCGACTGTGGCACCGGGAGCGGCGTGCCCAGGAAGGCACCGGCAGGAGCGGTGAGGTCAGAGGCCGCCTCATCAGCAGGCGCCGTAGGGAAGGCGCCCATAGCCGAGTCGCAGGGCCCATCAGCCGGCTGCTGAGTAAACCCCTGGGGCATCACGGGCGGGGGCTGACTGGTGGGGGCCGGGGTGGGGACAACGGGTGGGGGCTGATGTCCCAGGGCAGTAGGTGGCGGCGACGGCGCAGCCGACTGCTGATGGGCGCAGGGTGTGGCCGGTGTGTGGGCACGGAGGAAACGCTGGTTGCGCAATGTCAGACATCCCGAACCGTCAACCCTGACCCGATACTGGTCGTGGCCCAGTGACTCCACCACCACCCCTGACCTGTCCCATTTGTGAGGGCTCGGGCCCTGCTGGTTCTGGAGGAATACTCTCTCGCCGAGTGCCAACGGGCGGAGCGGTCTTGAGTGAGTCCCCAGAGACTCGGTGCTACGGGACATACGGGTCCGAAGGGCGTCCTCCTTTGCCGCCCATGCCTCGCGCCACAGCAGGCGGATATGCAGGTTCGAGAACTTCTCGAGGCGCTTCACGAAGGAGAGCGAGCCACGAAGGGGGCGGCCGAAGATGATCTGCGCTGGCGAGAGGTTGCAGTCAGGGTCAGGTGTGTTTCTCAACTGCAGCATCGCGCGCAGGAAGCGGTCCTGATCGAGGCTGCCCGATGATAATGGCGGTGAATTCTCGGGGGAGATGAAACGGCGACATTGAATGGATAGATGTTCCAGGTCCGGGGAGCATGAACGGGAGAGTATCTTTATCTCCTTAGGGCTAAGGAGTTGTGATCCGGAGTTGTTGGTTTCAGCCATGTCTCCGTGAAACACATGATGTTGCAGTCCCTCAGCCTCACATCTCGCTGGAATCTAACCTGTGCCCGAAGATCGTCCATCTTATTATCCAGCGAAGGTACATTTGCCAGCACAATTGATGGAATCGCCGGTCGGTAAGCTGAACTTTTTAGCCTAATTCTGATTCCACTTCTCCTTCCCCTGTGTTTCCGTCTTGTCCCGCCCGCCTTTTCCTTTGTCCTCTTCTTTGTCTCTGTCCCGTCTGATCTCCGATGGCCAGTCTTGGCAAAAAGTGTATGTTGTGTATGTCATAAATGTCACTATGAATTGAAAATGGGGGACCCTGATGTAAACAAGACAAACGTCTTTCTCTGGTCTGCATCCCCTTAACAATTGTGTGCATTGAGCTGTACTGTATTGTACCCATTCTGCAATCTGTTAATAAAGTTTTCATTAATTCATTCACAGATCCTGTGCAGCAGTGGTGGAGTTAGTAGACCTGTAGCAGACAGAGACCGCAGACGGACAGGCGGACAGAGAGAATGTAATAAAATATAAAGGAGAGGAGCTGATGGCTTCATGACGCGTGAGCGGCCAGCCTTCCCCAAGTCTGCTGCCGGGACGTTCTTGAAGACCGCAGAGGCGGGGAGGAGGGACACAGCTGTGGACGATAAGCGCCCCGGGACGAGAAGAGGAGAAGGTAGAATCAACTGTCTTTATTTACCCATCTGCCAGTGCCCAGTACAACCAGTCTGACACTGTTGACCACTAGGAGCTGCCCAGTACAACCAGTCTGACACTGTTGACCACTAGGAGCTGCCCAGTACAACCAATCTGACACTGTTGATCACTAGGAGCTGCACAGTACAACCACAGTTTGACACTGTTGACCACTAGGAGCTGCCCAGTACAACCAGTCTGACACTGTTGACCACTAGGAGCTGCCCAGTACAACCAATCTGACACTGTTGACCACTAGGAGCTGCCCAGTACAACCAGTCTGACACTGTTGACCACTAGGAGCTGCCCAGTACAACCAGTCTGACACTGTTGACCACTAGGAGCTGCCCAGTACAACCAGTCTGACACTGTTGACCACTAGGAGCTGCCCAGTACAACCAGTCTGACACTGTTGACCACTAGGAGCTGCCCAGTACAACCACAGTCTGACACTGTTGACCACTAGGAGCTTCCCAGTACAACCAATCTGACACTGTTGACCACTAGGAGCTGCCCAGTAATCAAAATCAAATCAAATCAAATTTATTTATAGGGCCCGACAACACACGTTAATGTCCCCATGGGCCGTACAGATCTTCTTTAAACAGGTCAAGAAGAAAACATAACAATAAGTCAAGAACAGAACAAGAACACCATAAGGTGCAAACATTTTTAGATGGATGCAAATAAATGAAAGAATGCAAGCACTCCCAGACATACCCCACGCGAAGGTAAGGAAAAACTCACTAAAACCTAACAATAGGGAAAAAAGCTCCACAGGCAGTGTGGAGGAGAGAAACCTTAGAAGGGCCATTCAAGGGGGGATCTCCCTTCTTAGATGTTGGTGATAGTAGTGTTGCAGACGGACAGTTGGTAAGCATGCACTCATGTGTGTAGTGGAACACAGATGAGTGCGTGCAATAGCAACTGTACATTTTGAAAAATTAAAGATAGAGCTAATAGCGATAGCAACTGAACATTTTGAAGGATTAAAGATAGAGCTGATAGCCATCTATTTGAGGCACAGGGGCGGCGCAAAGAGGGTCACGTCCTCCCCGTCTTAGTCAAGGGACATTTAACACTCCGGTCGTTGCTCAGGGACAGCCGGAGACAGGGAGATAGGGGGCGACGCAGAGAGGGTCACGAACTCCCCGACATCATCGCGGGACATCCGGCACTCCGGTCACCACTACGAGACCTCCGGAGACAGGGGGGCACGCAGAGGGGGTCGCAACCTCCCGGCCTTTGTCACGGGACGTCCAACACTCCGGTCAACACTCCAGGACAGCAAGTCATAGGGAGACAGGGAGACGGGACAGGCGTTAGACAGCTCATGAGATTGTAGTAGGCGGACATAGCAATAGATACAAGTGGTAGGCATATAAGTGAATGGAGTAGATATATGAAGTAGGCGTATTATGTGAATAGAAATGGAAGTACTTAACCCAGCAATGAAACCGCATTGACTGTTAATCTGTTAACAGTCTGTTAATACTGTTAATCAGTTGACAGGACCACGGACAGACGGCGGTGAATAACTGATCCAAGGCCTCGGAGGTGCATGTAGAGCAGTCACTACAATCTTGGCCAAGACCCCGAGGCATCCATCACCTTAGTCAGCGCCAGGAGACGGGCACTCAGAGAGAAGGGAGAAGGGGGGGGGGGGGGAGAGTTAGAGAGTTCCCATGTTTGTGGTGCTGCAAAGGAGCAGACATGTAGTACCCTGTAGTGCCATGTAGTACCATGTAGTACCCCGTAGTGCCATGTAGTACCCTGTAGTACCCTGTAGTACCCTGTAGTACCCTGTAGTGTCATGTAGTACCCTGTAGTGCTCCCGGCCACTGCCACTAAGCCTCTTCAACTCATTCAGAACGCAGCGGCCCGCCTGATCTCAAACCTACCGAAGTCGGCCCATGTCACCCCACTTCTTAGGGACCTGCACTGGCTCCCCATTGCTGCACGAATCCGCTTCAAGGCCCTCGACCTAGCATACCGTGCGGCAAAGGGAACCGCTCCCGCCTACCTCCGGTCAATGGTCTCTAACTACACACCCTCAAGACCCCTACGCTCTGCATCTTCTGGCCGCCTCAGACCTACTCCTATCCAAGCTCCGGGAGGGTCATCAAAGAGAAGTCGCCTATTCTCAGTCCTTGCCCCACAATGGTGGAATGAACTACCCACCCCAGTTAGGACAGCCGAATCACGTCCAATCTTTCGCCGTCGACTAAAGACGCACTTCTTCAACCATTATCTGAATTAAAAAAAAAAAAAAAAAAAAAAAAAAAAAAAATCTAACCCTAACTAACCGTACTGTCATGCACTTGTCCTAATAAACTAACCTACACTGTAGCACTCAACACTTTGATGAACATTGTTGCTCAGCTGATAGAGTTGTGCCCTTCCTGATGGCTTGTCGTACAGAACTTGTAAGTCGCTTTGGATAAAAGCGTCAGCTAAATGACTAAATGTAAATGTAAATGTAGTGCCCTGTGGTACCCTGTAGTGCCACGTAGAGCCATGTAGAGCCATGTAGTACCATGTAGTACCATGTAGTACCCTGTACCCTAACTAAACTACCCTGTAGTAAACTACCCAGTGGTACCATGTAGTACCCTGTACCATAACTAAACTACACAGATTAATCTAAAGGTCAGTCCCCGACCAGGTGAGATCAGGGTAGGTTGAAGGAGAGAGAGAAAAGATGAGTCTTAAGCAGGGATTTAAAAGCTTCGACAGAGCAGGCGCCCCTGATGACGGCAGGTAATTTGTTCCACAGGTAGGGAGCGCGGTAGACAAAGGCTCTGTGGCCGGCGGATTTCTTTTTAACCCTAGGGGTCGATAGAAGCCCCGCATTTTGTGAGCGCAGAGCACGAGCGGGCGAGTATCGGGAGATGAGATCGGATAGATAGAGCGGTGCAAGCCCATTTAAAATTTTGTAGGTGAGGAGTAGCACTTTAAAGTCAGAACGGGCTTGGATAGGAAGCCAGTGTAGGGCGGACAAAACTGGTGTGATGTGATCAAATTTTCTAGTTCTAGTTAGTATCCGTGCAGCCGCATTTTGCACGAGTTGAAGATTTTTGATGCTTGAATTAGGTAGGCCTGAAAAAAGTGCATTACAGTAGTCCAGACGTGATGAGACAAAAGCATGAATCAGGGTTTCAGCATCAGCCAGAGTTAAAATGGGGCGTATTTTTGCGATATTACGAAGATGGAAGAATGCAATTTTGGTGAAATTTTTTATATGTGCATTAAATGAGAGGGAGGAATCAAAAATGACTCCGAGGTTTTTTATGGTGGTTTTTTATGGAGGTTTTTTATGGTTTACAGTACAACCACAGTCTGACACTGTTGACCACTAGGAGCTGCCCAGTACAACCAATCTGACACTGTTGACCACTAGGAGCTGCCCAGTACAACCACAGTCTGACACTGTTTCATTTCAAACCTTTATTTATACTCGTGAAAGCACTGAGGTTTCCCTCATTTACAGTGATGACGAGTTAACAAAGGACACAAATATCATAACAGTTAATAATTACAATGAATTACAATTACTACAATGATGGATTAAAAACAATTACATGATTCAGTACATAGGTCAAGTGCAATGCCTTTGAACTCCATGAATGACGGGAATGTTCCGAGCTTTAGAGTCTTTTGCAGGGTATTCCATGTGTATGGAGCATCGTAGGAGAAGGCAGATTTTCCAAGCTCAGACCGAACTCGAGGCACCCTGAGCACAAGCCGATCATTCGAACGAGTTTGGTAGGTGACAGCACTCCAGACCAACAAAGATGTAATATAAGGTGGAAGTTTGCCAATAATTGCTTTGTAGATAAAAAGATACCCATGATAACTACGTCGCAACGAGAGAGATGGCCAGCCTACCCTCTGTTGAATGCCCACGCTAGGTCTTAGGTCAGATCGATAACTTCATAACTCATTGGTCTGCTTATCTTGACATCAAACAGCGTCCTGCGAAGTGGTTGACATGCAGAACCAAACGAGTCTACAAAATGTTGTTGTTACCACTGACCGACAAGAGATAGCGAATGCACCGTTCCGACCCCCGTCAGTCATCGACCTTAGGTCGAGTGATTGAAGTTGCGGAATCTTTTATTTTATTTGCACTGGGAAGGACTCTCTTTATTCAGATGAGGTCCATTTCCCTTATCCGTTACACGTATTATCACTATATGGCTTTACTTGATAATCCCATTATAGCTAGGGATAAAGCCACTTACACATATTATCACTGTATGGCTTTACTTGATAATCCCATTATACAGTACACGTATTATCACTATATGGCTTTACTTGATAATCCCATTATACAGTACACGTATTATCACTATATGGCTTTACTTGATAATCCCATTATACAGTACACGTATTATCACTATATGGCATTACTTGATATATATTTCTCTCTTTAGGCCTGAGCTAGGGATAAAGCCACTTATTCTATTTTGCCTTAATGCATAATCATATGTCTCCTTCTACCGCGTGGTTGACATATTTCTCTTTAGGCCTCAGCTAGGGATAAAGCCACTTATTCTATTTTGCCTTAATGCATAATCATATGTCTCCTTCTACCGCGTGGTTGACATATTTCTCTTTAGGCCTCCGTATGGATAAAGCCCCACTTCTAAAGTTTTTACATCATTAATACTCCGTCTGGCTAAAGCCTTACTCAGGAGGTTTTTTACATCATAAAAAGAGGCAAATTACTGGACCGCGTGGTTGACATATTTCTCTTTAGGCCTCCGTATGGATAAAGCCCCACTTCTAAAGTTTTTATCATTAATCAAAACGCAATAGGGTGAAGTTACAAGACAAAACACACTTCATGCTTACCCGGTCGTCTGGTCAGAAGAAAGGATACAAAGGATGTTTTTAAAGAGGTAATTTTTATTAGAAAAAACTAGTTACAAGAAGAGACTGAAGTGGAAAATTTCCAATTCAGTTTAAAATAAGCAGAAAACAGAACATCTCATCATGCACGGCTTGTGCCCAGTGTCAAGCACCATTCTTCTTCTCTCCCCAAAAAGTCTGGCTCTTGAATCGGCAACCGTCTCTTTTATTTGACATTGTACCGTATTTCTGATTGGTCTAAACACAGTGATGTCACAGGGTCGTCATTTCTGTTTAGCAAACCAACATACAATACATAATTCGTTATGGACTCCTCCTTCTTTGTACTATCGTTACTGCTAGTTACCTAGTGGTTTTTAAGTAACAGAAAGTCCCTTTTTCCTTCAAAACAGACAACGGCTTTGTCTGTGGTGACCAGGTGTCATGGTACCATGCACGAGGCCCTCCATAGTATCTCTTAAAGAATCCCTCCAGACAAACAGTTTTTACACATTATTCTTTTAGTATTATTCTCTACTGACAGTCAATTATAAGCATGCCATTTTGAAAACTTTTACTGTACACATTAAACATTTAATTGTTATATAGTTTCTTTTTTAAGATCTCCTCAATAGTTTCCGGACTCCGTCTTTCAACCCTCAACCCTTAATCCCCTTCCCGTCTGAAAGGGTTAACATCTTACAGCTCTCTCTCTCCTTTGCTGGGGCCCACATTCCGCAGGTTTCCTCCCTTTTGCCTGTGAAGAACTGTGGAGAACAGACCCCTCTTATGGAGATATTAAAGGCTCAGTTCCATTTTTTTATAAGTAGAGCCATCATAGAGCTATTTTTCCAGAGTTCAGTTTAAAGATTTATACTGGTCACATAGGAACGACTCAGGATGTCATTGTCCAAAAGTGTCGCTTGTTTTGTGACACTTCACACTCCGTCTTTCAACCCTCAACCCTTAATCCCCTTCCCGTCTGAAAGGGTTAACATCTTACAGCTCTCTCTCTCCTTTGCTGGGGCCCACATTCCGCAGGTTGCCTCCCTTTTGCCTGTGAAGAACTGTGGAGAACAGACCCCTCTTATGGAGATATTAAAGGCTCAGTTCCATTTTTTTTATAAGTAGAGCCATCATAGAGCTATTTTTCCAGAGTTCAGTTTAAAGATTTATACTGGTCACATAGGAACGACTCAGGATGTCATTGTCCAAAAGTGTCACTTGTTCTGTGGCACTTCACACCCACTCTGCCATCCTGTGAGATCATTGTCCATCATCAATTGAATAATTGAATAATGAAGCATATGATTACTTGTGAAAAATAGGTATATACGGCTATATTGGAACGACTCAGGATGTCATTGTCAAAAAGTGTCACTTGTTCTGTGGCACTTCACACCCTCTCATACAAAAGACAATGGTGAGTATCATATTTGTCACCCGTAATAAATAAAATAAAGTGGTAGGCAGAATCCAAAGGCCTTAATGTAGACGCAGACGCATGCCTGTAAATGACATCACCATAGTCCAATATTGACAAAAAAACAGCCTGTACAATTCTTTTCCTACAGAACATAGGAAAACTAGCGCGGTTACGGTACAAGAAACCAATCTTTTGCCGTAATTTTGTAGCTAGGTTATCTATATGGAATTTAAAAGAAAGTTTATCATCCAGCCATATACCAAGATATTTATACTCACTAACTCTTTCAATATACAAACCATTTGCTGTTGTTAGGTGTAGCATGTCATAATCTATAACCCTGGCTCTAGAAAACATCATAGACTTGGTTTTACTAGCATTAAGCACTAACTTGAGCTTAGCTAGAGCATTTTGGAGAGTGTCAAACGCAAGCTGCAGGTTCACAATAGCTTCCTGAACAGTATCCGCAATGCAGTAGACAACTGTATCATCCGCATAAAGATGAGCCTGACAACCTGCTAGTGCTGAAAGACTAGAAACAATATCATTAATATAGATTGTAAAGAGGACCGGCCCCAATACCGAACCCTGTGGTACACCCTTAGACAATGGCAGGAAATCAGATTGAAAGTTACCTGAATTCACAGATTGACACCTTGAAGATAAATAGTCCTGAAACCAAGCACAAGCAGCTTTATCCAGGCCAATGCTAGCTAGACTATTCAAAAGCAAGTGATGGTCTACTGTATCAAACGCCTTTGAGAGGTCTACAAAGAGAACTGCACAATGCTTCCCATTGTCCAGGGCTGAAATAATGTCATTAGTGACCAAAGTAACAGCTGTAATAGTACTATGATTTGCTCTGAAACCTGATTGGTGAGTACTTAGCACTGAGCAACTTGAGAAAAAGGTTTTTAATTGGTTGTTTACCAAGGTCTCCAGTGCTTTGGCTAGGCATGATAGTTTGGAGATAGGATGATAGTTATCCATCTTATCCCTATCCCCCCCTTTATGCAAGGGGAGCACCTTGGCAGATTTCCACACTTGCGGGACTATGCCAGATGCAATAGAAAGGTTAAAGATTTGTGACAATGGCTCACAAATGACAGGGGATGCCAGTTTTATAAAAAAATAGTCTAAATTGTCCACACCAGTAGAACACTTAGGGTCTATGGATTGCAAGATATTGAGAGTTTCACTAGATGAAAATGGCTGGAAGGAAAATGTAGGTACACACGAGGCATGATCGAAGATTGGGCTAGGGTCAGAGTCAACATCCAGTGGAGCCAGCCCAGTAGACAACCTGTCAAATAAGGACCCAGCCTCAATGAAGTGTTTATTGAAAGCAAGACAAATTTCCTGAGGATCCGAGATTTTACAATCAGCCACATTAATACACAATGGCAATGTAGCAGGGTTATTTTTTGACAGGTTTACTGCACCCCAGAATTTAGCTGGGTTAGAGTAGGAATTCGAGACTAAGTCTAAAAAGTAATCAGATTTAGCCTTCCTCACAGCTGCAGTAGTTCTATTTCTAAGTTGTCTGAAGGAAAGCCAGTCTTGCGTATCCCCAGTGCGTCTAGCACGTGACCACGCAGAGTTCCGCTCAGAAAATAATGCTGACAGCTCACTTGAGAACCACGGTGCCACCCTATCCTTAATCCTAGTCCTTTTATAAGGAGCATGTTTATCTACAAAGCAATTAAATGTCTTTATAAAAGAATCCAGTGCAGTTTGCACATTATCAGACCCTGCTAAACATAGACTATTATTAGTAGCAATGTCCTCCAAAAAGGTTTGGGGGTTAAAGATTTTAAGATTTCTCCTTTGAACAATACGCGGTCTTGATTTCAGCAGCTTTGTGGATCTAACACAGACCGTAGGACAATGATCACTAATGCCTAAATCAAAAACACCACTAGCAGAGATCCTGTCACATCTGTTAGAAAATATCAAGTCAATGAGAGTGGATTTAGCATGATCTTTAGGGTTTGGTCTAGTGCTCTCAGTAATCAACTGAGTAAGGCAGAGGTTACCACTCACCTCCTTCAGGTAACTAGAAGCAGCATTTCGCCAGTCCAAGTTAAAATCACCCAGCACTAGTGTAGCCGGTGTGATCTTGTCTGCGTTGTGTTTTAGTCGATTCGACCCCTGTTAAGGGATCGCCCTGAGTGGGAGTTGAACCCCAGACGCCCGCGTCGCGGGCGGCATCACAGACCACTAAGCAAGAAGTGAATTCACTTCTTGCTTCCGGGTCTGGATGCCTCTGGGGAGTGAGTTTACTTGCAGTACCGCTTACCATCCACAGCCACTGAACTACTTGTACCATCGTGACTGTGGATATACTGCGGTACCTCCGTTACACTCACCCCCCTAAACTCACTCCACCCAGGGCATCCGGGTCACGGCACCACGTGTAGCCGGTGTGATCTTGTCTGCGTTGTGTTTTAGTCGATTCGACCCCTGTTAAGGGATCGCCCTGAGTGGGAGTTGAACCCCGGACGCCCGCGTCGCGGCCGGCATCACAGACCACTAAGCAAGAAGTGAATTCACTTCTTGCTTCCGGGTCTGGATGCCTCTGGGGAGTGAGTTTACTTGCAGTACCGCTTACCATCCACAGCCACTGAACTACTTGTACCATTGTGACTGTGGATATACTGCGGTACCTCCGTTACACTCACCCCCCTAAACTCACTCCACCCAGGGCATCCGGGTCACGGCACCACGTGTAGCCGGTGTGATCTTGTCTGCGTTGTGTTTTAGTCGATTCGACCCCTGTTAAGGGATCGCCCTGAGTGGGAGTTGAACCCCGGACGCCCGCGTCGCGGCCGGCATCACAGACCACTAAGCAAGAAGTGAATTCACTTCTTGCTTCCGGGTCTGGATGCCTCTGGGGAGTGAGTTTACTTGCAGTACCGCTTACCATCCACAGCCACTGAACTACTTGTACCATCGTGACTGTGGATATACTGCGGTACCTCCATTACACTAGCATCTCTGAATTAGAATATAATGACAGTATATCCATAATTTTATCAGTAGCACTAGCCTCAGCTTTGGGAGGCCTATAGACACCAATCAAAACTAAAGAGTTACAAGGCCCCAAATCAACCTTCAGCACAAGTAATTCGTCAGATTTTTTTAACCAGGTTTCCGATAAAACCAGAACATCAGGATCAGCCTGAGATACTAAAATGTTCAGATGGTCTAACTTATGTTGTTGAAGGAGGCTTCGTATGTTTAAATGGATTAGGCCAAGCCCTTTCCTATCCTTGAAGGCAGATGGGCTGTTCAGACTAACTGTGGCAGAGACTGTATCATTAGGTACAGAGGTTATGGGAACAGAAACCTGAGACAAGGGGTGTACATATCTCTCATTTTTAAGATCCACCAGGTTACTCCTGACCACACCCCTCTCTTCTACATAACTGCGCCTACCACGCGACAAACCATCACATACAACAGAGATATTTTTAGGAGTAGGTCCATCAATAGGGCTTTGATCCGCCTGATCCCTGGGAGTGGCTTTAAAAACATGGACACAAGGAACTATGAGATGGATCGGACTCACCCCATTTCAGGCCACATCCACTGTTCTATGTTTCCGGTCCAGTTCCCTACTCCCACTCACTGCGGATCTCAGAGCCATGTCCATACCTACGGAGAGCAGCCGAGCTCCATTCCAGTTGGGATGAAGGCCATCCCTAGCACATCCCTGTTGACCACTAGGAGCTGCCCAGTAGAAGCAGTCTGACACTGTTGACCACTAGGAGCTGCCCAGTACAACCACAGTCTGACACTGTTGACCACTAGGAGCTGCCCAGTACAACCACAGTCTGACACTGTTGACCACTAGGAGCTGCCCAGTACAACCACAGTCTGACACTGTTGACCACTAGGAGCTGCCCAGTACAACCACAGCCTGCCACTGTTGACCACTAGGAGCTGCCCAGTACAACCACAGTCTGACACTGTTGACAACTAGGAGCTGCCCAGTACAACCACAGTCTGACACTGTTGACCACTAGGAGCTGCCCAGTACAATCAAGTGCTTTTTTTTTTTTTTTTTATCTACTTTTTCTCCCCATTTTTCAAAATGTTTCTCCAATCCCAATTTTACGTATTATCCTGCGTTAGTGGAGAGCGCCTTGCCCACTGCGCCACAAGTGCTTATTTTCTGTATTTATTTAAATAATGATTTTCTGTTTTTGAGAAATGGTCAAACTTATCCAAATATGCTATTTGATGTACTACTACAAGCAGTGTAATGTCAACAGTACTAAGCACTTAAATAAACGCAGAGTCAGAGATCCAAATGTAAAGAAGTGGGTGGATACACATGGATAAGTGAATTGAAGATTGCTCCACTTCTACAAGGTCCATCTGCATGTTCTTGGTATCTAGGGACATCTATGGACCTCAGGGAATGTATTCTGTAATCCCTGTTTTGACAGGGTTAGGGTCTTTACTCTTGGCTACATTTGAAAAAGAAACGCAACATTAATTAATACGTTCTGTATTCATCTATTTATGGCGTGATATCAATCTCGTACCGGTACCGGACCGCTCGGGCTTAAGGGGTTAAGAACTTCCTTAGGACAAGCTTAAGAAAGTTCCCTGCCTGATTCATGAACGCGTGAAAATGTGTTCTCAGCTGCGCTCCCCCGAATGAAGAATGCCACTGATTTGTAAATAGAACGAGCATTCCCGTACAACCTGAATTTGCATACATAAACGCAGGGTATAACATATATAAATTAGTACTACTGAGTAATAGTGCTAATCAGATGTATGTACAGAGTTGTAGTATTATTAAGCACAGTGATACAGGTATAAAGACACTGGTAGTAAGTCATACTGGCGTGTGTGTATGTGTGTCTCTCTCTCTCTCTCTCTCTCTCTCTCTCTCTGTCTCTCTCTCTCTCTCTCTCTCCGTCTCCGTCTCTCTCTCTCTCTCTCTCTCTCTCTCTCTCTTATCTTATCTCTCTCTCTTATCTGCGTTACCGGACACTTTGTGTGAGTGACGGCCACGACACAGAGGTGGTGGACCTGTACGGGATGATGAAGGGATGCTTCGAGGCGTTCCACACCGGAGCCTACACCCTGTTCATCAAGGCCTTCAGCAGGACGGAAAGATGGAGGGAAGCTCTCGCTCTCCTGCAACAACTTAGCAAGGTGACCGGCTTCCAGGAGGTGAAGGCGTCCATTAAAGGAACACTTAACCCGTTAAGCCCTGGCCATATTTCACCTAAAAGTACATACCCAAGTAAATGGAAGATTGCTCCACTTCTACAAGGTCCATTTGCGTGTTCTTGGTATCTAGGGAATGTATTCCCAATGTCAGAAATATTGTCTGTTACTATGCTTGAGTAAATTGTCATTTTAAGTTAAAGAAATAATATGTTGTGAGACTGCAGGACATAGTATACACCAAAGTATCAATTAAGCAATGCGAACTGAAATGTGGTCCCATAATCACTCATGCGATCCGGATATGGCGTGAAACACAAAAGAAATATTCCAACCCACATAAATGGCATAATCATACTCCCTTATTCACAATGCACTCCTGATTGATAAACGACCTATAATATTCCCTAGATGGGAAAAGCAAGGCATACATACATTAGGAGATGTTTTCAACAAACAGGGTATTTGTAGTTATGAGGAAATAGAAAAAGAATTTAATCTCACCGATTCCACATAAATTATTATTTTTACGCACAATTACTGTTATGTTTGAAAGCTCACGGTGTTCCATTAAGGATACCAATTGCACACCACAGATACCACACATTTTTCTATGAAAGAGAGACATCGAGAGGTTTTGTATCAGATTTTTATCATCAATTACTAACGGCTTCGTATGAAACCCTCCACCTAGACTCTGTTTGGAGGAGGGATATACCAGACCTAGAAAAAGATTTTGATTTAGCAAGAAGCCTGGGCAAATGTTCGACTTGCATCAAGGAACCCGGACCATCAACAAATCAATCTTAACTATATTCATAGGACATACTTGACTCCTATAAGACTGAACAGAATGGGTCTTAAACAAGACTCCAAATGCTCCTTATGTACAAATGGGGACGAGGGGACATTTATGCACATGTATTGGGACTGCCCACCAGTTAAGATATTCTGGGAAGAAGTGACCCAGCAATTATCAAATCTCTTAATTCTGAATATACCTGTACACCCCTCTGTATTATTGCTGAATGATGTTTTTGAGTATGCAGTACCTATACAGCAAAAGAGATTGGTTTTATCTGGTATTACAGTGGCTAAAAAACTGATAGCATCACGATGGTTTCAACCAGAAAAACTTGCCGAAAGGTCTGGATTCTTACATATCTCGATGTGATTTATCTAGAAATATCTACAGCAAGAATTTTGGGTCTCAATTAATCCAAATTGACAATGTGGTTAGAAGTGGTGGAGAGAGGGCGGTTAGGTGGTCGAGCGGAGATTGCGTTCGTCACCAGCCCCGGAGCTGTGAGCTTGATTCGCCTGTTCGAATCCAGCTCACAGCTCCGGGGTTGTCACCAGCTTGGCTGGCCGTCTGCACTGATACAATTGGCTGTATCAGAGGGTGGGAGAAGCTGGCGGGGTGGGTCCGGGTCGTTGTAAACAGCGACTCCTACAGTTCGGTCGGGGCGCCTGCTAAGCGCGGATTGGACGTGAGGGGGATAGTGTGGTCCTCCCACACGCTACGCCCTCTCAAGGAGAATCCGCGCTGCCAGGTGAAAAGAAGCGGTGATTGGCTGGACGTGTGTCGGAGGAAGCACGTGGTAGCCTCCACTCTCCCAAATGATCTGACTGTGGGGGGTAAAGCGCAGCGACCAGGAAGGGACTGGGAATTGGCATACGACTAACATTGGGATGGGAGAAAATCGGAGGAAAATGGAGGGGGAAAAAGACCAAAAAAATAAAAATAAAAAATAAGTGGTGGAGAGAATAAAAGCTAGCATTTAATGGTAGTGTCTGGTTAGGAGCGAAGGATAATGGATGAATTATCCATTGGGGGGTCCAGGGCGGGGGGTGCGAGCTAGAGCATATGTGTGTAGGGGAATAGATAGCAGGTATTAGGGGTATATCTTGTATAAGACATTTATCCAAACGGTGAGTTAACTGATGTGCACTGTTAACAATGTTTGTATATCTAATCGTGTGTTGTCATGTTTGTTTATGGGTTTGTTTAAAAAAAAATAAATAAAAAAAAATACAAGAAATAATATGTTGTATTTTATGCAATTAACGTTGAGGTTTGTTCAATATTTTTTATTCACGTCAAGCGGCTGCAGCTTTGTCTGCGGCTGGTGTGAGCTGGGTAGTGTAGTTTTATGAAATGTCGACGACTATCGAAAGCCCTGGGTCTCCTCTTTGTTAGGACTACAACGATCTCATGACGGCTTTCTGTCTTTCGCATATTTAGCTAATAACACTTAAAATCATTGGTAAACAAACGTAGTGCTGAAAATATACACTTTGACTGCTGTGTCTTTACTCTTGGCTACATTTGAAAAAGAACCACAACATCACTAAGGCTGAGGCCAACTTATCGATATATGGATAATTATCCATAACTGCGTGATATCTATAGACCTCTTCCAATGTACAGTTTATATGTCTGAGGAGAAGACTGGTACTCATCATCTTCGTCTCCACAAAGTACTGGGGGGTCTACTGTATGTGAGACATATTTCCTTTAGAGTGAAAGAAAAATTACATGTGAACAAGTATGTTGTGTGCCAGGTTAATGTACTCTACTATTTTTGTATCACAAACAGTGCTGTATATGTAGAGTTTATTCTCCCTCAAATGTATATACTCTATTATTACTATATGCGAGAGAGCCCCCCCCCACCCCTCATCCGCATGCGCACTCCAACAAATACTTGTCGTAAACGAGAGAGAGAGCGAGCGAGAGAGCCCCCCCCCCCCCCCCTCATCAAATACTTGTCCAGGCCACAAGACTTGTCCACGCCACGAAGCCCCGCCTCAAACCCGTCCACGCCACGAAGCCCCGCCCAGACGTTGGGCTCTGTGGCTCTGCAGATATACCCTACTCCCTTGCGTAGCTGACCTGTATGCGTGGGTGCCTCCCTCTTAAAGGAACAGACCATAATCTTATAACATACAAGATATACAGATAGACAGTACTGTGTAGTAAAAAGAGATCATAAAAATATAAACATCTGAAGGGGAAGAAACTGTACATTGCCATTGGTAAACAAGACGAAAGTATTTCACTGTATTGTACCCATTCTGCAATCTGTTAATAAAGTTTTCAATCAATCAATCAATTCCTTAAAATTGTGCAGACGTGCGGAAGTGCCTTTGGGAAACATTATTCTGTGTGGGAGGACGCCCGCCTTCTCTCTTTTCTTTTCGCTATTTCATCTGTCGGATCATCACTCTCTCCAGCCGCACGTCTCAACCGAGCCTGGTCAAGGGGGAGGGGCTAGGCCCAATGTGGAGTGACGTCCCCTCTCCGCCAATCAGCGCGCGGTCTGTCGCTGCCACAGGCTTGCCCCGTGTGAGGCTTGCTGCGCATGGTCCGAATTTGAATCCACATCGTTCCGGTGCCCAAACTGCACTAACAATAAGTAACAATAATGTGTTTTTTCAACGAATACTAGGGTTTGGGGGGAATGGGGAATATAGATGAAAATGTTCAGTGATTGCAGAATGGGTACTGTTATAATGTCAGCCTTATACCGAGGATTAAACATAGATATGCAATATCTATGTTTCCCCACCAGGGGGAGGTATCGGTTAAGAGATATTATTTGGAGGACTACAGAGGTGTAGGCGTGACGTAATCCGTATCCGGTCCCTGAGTTCTTCCCTCGGAGAGTCACGTCACGTGCGCTCAGAGGAGTTCTGGAAGAGAAAGCAACGTGTCTTCACTCCGTGTCCGTGATACTTCCGTGTTGTTCAGGTCAGTAAACTCTGTGGAAATACAGAAACACTACATCTTAACAGCTGAACGTTATGTGGCGTGAATGTGAATGTATGTCATGAGTATTGATAACTGGTGAGTCTTTTATATCGAGTGTAAAAAGTACGAGCGGCGCAGAGCGGCGTGTTTAGAAAATGGCGACTGTCACGCGATCAACTGAAGACGCTGTTGTTATCATTTTGTATATTGAAATATGTTTGTTCAATGCTGGGGCCCTGAACACTTGACACTTATTTTGAATAGGGTTATTTTGTTATCCGTGGATTTGGTTGTAAGGGTTATTTTGGCCGCGTGGGGCAGGGAGTGGCGGTGGAGTTTGGAGTGGGGGGTGTTAATATAAGCCCCTCGGTGGTAGATCCAGCCGTGGCTCCGTGGTTGTTAAGGCCTCTGCATGCTACAGAAACTTCAAAGCAACTGCAACACAACATCGACAAAGCAACGGTGTTTTAGACACTCTACCTTTATGCTTCTGCAAAATCAACGCGCAGCCTATGTAACATTGTACCCCGTATGTAGCTAGGTTCCCTAGATAGATGACGCTTCCCTTCTCAACCAACCCATTGATAAAAAGCAGAAAAATAAGCAGCATTTTTACTTCCGGTCGGGGAATTTCAAAATAAAAGAGCGAGTCTAAAAGCACCGTCAATACGTTTATTTTTTACAATATCTAACGTTACACGAACCTAAACTAATCTAAAGTTAGTTTAGGTTCGTGTTAACGTTAGATAATGTACAAAATAAACGTATTTCCGGTGCTTTTAGTCGTCGCTCTTTTATTTTGAAATTCCCCGACCGGAAGTATTATAGTGTCTGTTGCTAGCAGCTTAACTTGTCAACTTTTTTAACGTAACTTCATTAGTTTCCAATGGAGAGGAGAGAAAGACCGGCTCACATGCAGCTCAAACTACCTATTGGAATAAATTAATTGATTGATGTTTAACTTGTCCCTGTGTGTGTCCAGTCATTTCGACTAGCAAACGTTGTATTTAACGTTACCTCAGGACGGATACCATTGTATTTACTTGGTTAGCTATGTAGCTAATGTGGATAGCATTTTGTATAGCACCAATGCTAGCTGGCTGGCTACAGCTTTATTTACTAAATTATGGAGGCTTTTTAATCGTCAAGGTAAGAGAGGATTTGTCATGATCAACTGAAGGCGTATGCTATGGAACAATATGTGCTCGGGTTTTCAGAAAAAGGCCAGCTATGTGACGCTAATTATTTAGCATCAACGCTGGCTCGCTACAACAATGGAGGTGGTATTCTCTGCGAGACCATTATTCTATGACAGCCCCGCCCCCATTCGCTAACCAACCAATCACTGCTACGCAATATCAACGCAACGGTTGTTTAGGTTAGATTTTGGAGACATGTACGCAGATTCCTCGCAACACAGTCTACAAGACCCTAAACAACAACCGCGCTGACATCGTGCTGATGTTGTGTTGAAGTTGCTTTGAAGTTGCTGTAGCATGTAGAGGCCTTTAGAGTGGCCTGAGGTGGATTGGAGGATGATGGAAGTGAAGAGGTCAGGGGAGAGGGTGGAGGTGGTTAGTGCTTGTGAGGGATTGATGCGTGAATCGCATGGGGACTTTACAGCTGTATATACAGATGGTTCAAAGGATCCGGAGACCGGGGTGACAGGGTTTGGAGTGGTGGTCCCAGGGAGGGGAGTGGCGGTAAGCCGGAGGACACGGTGGAGATGGTGGCGCTGAGGTGGGTGGAGCAGGCTCGGGTGGGGAGGGTGGTGATATGTAGTGATGCAGCGTCGGTGTTGGCTAGCCTGAGGTCTTTTCGATCCAGCAGCCGGCAGGATCTGCTGTATGAGGTTTTGATGAGTGTGACTAGGTGTGTGAGCCGAGGGAAAGAGGTGAGATACAATTATATATATATATATTTTTTTTCCAAAATCAACTCTGCCTCTCTTTGTTAACAACAACAAGCAATGCTGCTTGTTATTTAAGATGAAGTCGGACTCGGCACTGACAGATTTGTGTTCATTGTGCTGCTTTTATAACGCCTCAAATGACTGCTTACAATATTTCATGGAAGCAAAGTCTTTAGTTTGTCTAAGATTTAAAAAGGTTTAAACTTTACAGCACTGACAAAGTTGAACAAAGTGCTGTACAACCCCCCCCCCCCCCCAAAATAAAAACGATAATACAAAAACAAAATGTAATAATATTTTTTTTTAGTTTCGAAGCTCCGAATTAAAATCAAATCTCGGCCCCGAAGCTTCGAATTCCAAAAGAAATCGAAGGTCAGCCCTAGTATCGGAACATCTCTAGTCGAGACCATAGATATATATCTATGGTTGAGACGACAGACTATTCTCGCACATTGAGCCTCGCTAACCCATACGCTACACTGCCCCAGGTCGCTGAGAGACCACAAGCATTCTGTGAAGACCCGCCCTACTCTGCCTCTGATTCGCACACTGGGTCGGGGAATGTGATTAGACCAAAGCAGAGTAGACAGACACACAGACAGTGGAGCAGACAGACGCTGCTTGCAGTTGAGATAGCGTAGAATTTTGAGTCGTTGGCGCTGTCTCGCAGATAGGGATGCCCCGATCACGTTTTTTTCCACCGATACCGATCGTCTTGCATAAGCGACTGGGACACCGTCCTGTAGACACGCCGCGCCTAGGCCATACTGGGAAGCGTCGCACGTGAGTGTGACAGGCTTGCGGACGTCGTAGTACATCAGCGTGGGTGGGTTTGAGAGACATTGTTTCAGCGCATCAAATGCGTCTTGGTGCTGCTTGTACCAACACCATTCCGTGTCATGGTGCGTTAGGTGTCGCAAGGGGGCTGAGATTTCACTGAAGTTTGGGACAAACCTGGCCAAGTAGTTTACCATGCCGAGGAATCGCTGCAGAGCCGTTACATCTTCTGGTGCAGGCAGCTCGCTGATCGCTTGCGTCTTTGATGGGTCTGGCTTAAGACCCTGACTTGTGAACAGGTGTCCAACGTAGCCAACTTCTTTCAGTCTGAACCTGCATTTCTTGGAGTTGAGCCGTAAGTTGACTTCACATGCTCTGTCGAGGACTTTCTTGAGATTTTCATCATGCTCTTTCTCGCTGCTTCCTCCAACGATAATGTCATCGACTATCACTGCACAGGGGTATCCTGCGAAAATTTGCTCCATTGTGTGTTGGAAGACTTCACTGGCGCTGCTTATGCCAAAGGGCATTCTGAGGAAACGGAATCGTCCGAATGGCGAGCTGAATGTAGTCAGTAGCGATGATTTGTGATCCAGCGGTATTTGCCAAAAAGAGTTCTTGGCGTCCAGTGTTGAGAACACGGTTGAGTTTGGCATGTGCGCTGCTACTTCCTCCACAGTGCGCATTGGGTGATGTGGGCGTTTGAGCGCCTTGTTTAGGTCTCGTGGATCAATGCAGAGGCGTATGTCGTCTGAGTTCTTCTTGTGGGTTGCTACCATTGAAGATACCCACTCAGTGGGTTCTGAGACTGGTGTTATGATGCCTGTGCTTGCCATTCTGTCCAGTTCCATCTTAACCTTCTCTCGCATAGCGACTGGGATCCGGCGTGCTGGCCTGACGACAGGCGTGGCCTCTCGGTCGATTTTCATGGAGTAGGTGTAGGGGAGCTTACCCACCTCATCCTTGAAGAGGTCTGAATATTCCGAGAACATCTTGTGTGAAAAGTTTTCCTCGTCTGTCAGATGTAGCTGGTGTATCTCCTTACTGAGTGTGACCAGTCCCATGCTAAGGCTGTCTTGTAAACCCAGCAGCGTCTGGACGTCTTGTTGCACCACGTGGAACTGTAGGGAGTGGGACTTATCTGTTATGTAGCATGCTAGGGTTGCTGTCCCCAATGTGTGTATTTCATTTCCTCCGTAGGCAACCAGCCTCGCTGTCCTGGAGCGATCCACTCTCTCTTTGTATTTCACTTGGTTGAACGTTTTGCGAGATATCACGTTGCACTTGGCTCCGGTGTCCACTTTGAGCTCGACGGGGATTCCGTGGACCTGGACTCTGCAGAATATTTCACTCTTTTGTGTCGCTGGTGATCCCACAGTATTGACTGTGTTTGTCACTACTGTGACTCCATCACAGTAGAACGAATCGTCGCTGTCGCCTGACGATATTGTTCTGTCAACCTGGTTCACGGCGTGCTTTTTTCTGTATTGGTGCTGTGGATTGTCTCTGTGACTCCCTGGAGTGGATTTGCAGTACTGCTTGAAATGATTCATTTTCTCACATCCGTGACACTGTTTGCCGAATGCAGGGCACCTTTCTCGTCTGGGCTCATGGCTGCCTCCACAGTTGCTGCAGCTGGCTATGGACCGAGTTGAGTGTTCTGTATTTGGCTTCTTCTTGTAAACACGTTCTTTTATTCTGTGCCGTAGGCTATCTACATTGGTTGTGCTTTGCTTTGGTGCAGCCAGTGTCCTAGTGTGTTGTTCTGTCATTTCGTGGATCTGACATGTCTCCACTGCCTTGGTTAAAGTTAGTTTGCTGTCACGGAGTAGTAGCTTCCTCATGCCATCATTTATTATGCCACACACAAGTCTATCTTTGATTAGCTCTTCGCGCAAATCTCCGAATTGACAGCTCTTTGCTTTGATTTTTAAATCACTGACATAAGCTTCAATAGTCTCATCTTGTTTCTGGCTCCTTGTATTAAACTTGTGCCTTTCCATAGTGACGTTTGTTTGTGGATTGCATAACTCACGGAATTTCCTCTTCAAACACTCCGGGTCTTCTCTTGATTGGGCGGGGACTATTTCTTCTCCCTGCTCGTCATCTCCATCGTACAGGGCTGGTCCATATACGAATGCCCGTTCCCGTTCTATGGCTTCAGAGCCAGCCAGGTTTAGCAAGATGAAGGCTTGAGAGCGAGGCGGCTTGTCATAGTGTGCGGCAGCAATGAATATATCATACTCTTGCTCGAATATTCTCCAATTCTCCGCGACGTGGCTGTCAAACACGAGTGGGCCTGGTTTGCGGAATCCTTCCGCCATGCTGAACGTGAGTCCTCGCGCGTTATTCCTCGCACGTTATATATACTAGTTATAGGCTACCTCCTAAACCTTCGCTTTTCACTTTCGGACGCGGGTTGACTACTGTGTCCACAACGTCTGACACCATGTAGAAAGAACGAGAGGTGGGCAGGTGGGCGTAGATGGGTATTTAATACAAGTATCTTACAGGGACGATACGTTACAGTCTAGTGCTATATGCTGCTAACCTGACCGGTGTTTACTTCCTGAGTGACGTCAGAGTAGTACGGGGGCCGTCACGTCTCAAGCTTGTGTATCAGACTAGCACAATGCTCTACAGTTACTAACTGTTCAGTTTGTGAGGTACATGCAACACAGATTACAGTGTTTACATCTGTCTGCTTGAGAAAATACCATGTTCTGCATTTGCAATAAAAATGATTGAAGTGAGATGAACAGTTATTTTTAAATGTGTGATCTAAAGATAAACAGGGTTTTAAAAGTGTTGTATTTATCTTCTCTTATAGTACCAGACTCGAAGCTGAGGAGAATCAACCAGCAACAAAAGCTAATTTGTTTATAAAAAAAATATATATATATATATTTTTTTTGGGTATCGAAATGGTATCGAAGTATCGATACTTTTCAAGGTATCGTATCGAAGTCGAAATTCCAGTATCGTGACAACACTAATCCATATGGACCGATCCGATACCGATCGTTTTTGATTACATTTTTTATTTATTTTTTATTTTATATATATATTTTTTATAAAATATATATATTATATAATTAGACTTATCTGCGAGACATCGCCACCACGCAACAAGTCAAAATGCTCGCTATCTGCAAACAGCTCCACTGTCTGTGTGTACTAGTAGCCTCCAGCTACGGCCAGGATTCTCCGGTGCTGCAGCTGGACCCTAGTATTGGTATAAATCACATTCAGCAAGCCCTCAGCTCGAATATGCATCGAATCAATGTTATAAGACATTGATATCAGGAGCTATCTGTAGCTACTGCTAGCCGGCTATATAACGTTGAGACAACACCTCAGTGAACTATTTAGTTCAATGGGACATTTCGTTTTGAACAGTGAACTAACGTGAGCTAATGGAGGTATCAACATGCACTACTAGACTTGCTGGAGCATTTGTTGATATCAGGAGCTATCGGTAGCTAGCCGGTTAGATACCGTTAGACAATGCCTACTAAAAGTGAATAGTTGACTGGGTAATTTTGTTTAAACAGTAACTATAGCTAAGTAGCTAACGTTAGCTCACGGTCATGCACTATAGACTCGAGCAGAGGAGCCTCCTCTCAGTCCTCTGTGTTTAGAAACTTTACACGGGTGCGGGCGGGGCAAGGGAGGAGGAGGAGCGGCAGTTTGCAGGGCCTGTGTGTCTGAGACAGACAGCAAGTGAGATCAGCTTGATCGGTTTCCGCGATCGGCGAATATGACTCATTATCGGAATTCACCGATCGCATATTTATACTGATTATCGGCCGATAACGATCGGTGGCTGATCGATCGGGGCATCCCTACTCGCAGATAATACAGATAATATTACATATGAAAAGTATAATTTGCTCAGAGTCCAGAGACAGTTGTGGTTCGGTCCGGATCTGGACCGGAGTCCGGACTTTGAGAAGGCCTGTGTTAGACCTAGGGATCCCCCCCGAAACCCGGTTCTAAACGGGAACCGGTACTAAATTAGAAAAAAACTTGAGTATTGATAATAGGGGTGCAACTAACGATTATTTTGGTAGTCGACTAATCTGTTCTTATTTTTTCGATTAGTGGACTAATCTATTGATTATTTCTGTCACACCCTCCATCTCTGCTTCCTGTGGGCGCGGCTCCTGTTCCGGCTCCAGTGCATGTTTTACATCATGTTAGGGCTGAACGATTAATAGATTTTTCATCTAAATCGTGATTTTAAATGATGTAATAAAAAATCGCCAAGCCTGCAATTTTTTATTTTTTTTTTTTAACCAGGAAGTCCCATTGAGATACAATATCTCCTTTGCAAGGGAGACCTGGCCAAGATGACAGAAATAACATTTGCAATACATAGGGGTGGGACGATACATCGATCCAGATCGATACATCGATGTAATTATCAACGATCGAATCGGATCGATGCGATGTAATAAGATCGATTCATATCGATACTCTTATTTTGAAAATCCTGTGGCGAGTCTCATAACTGATTGTGTTAAATGGGCATATGATATCATCTCATATCGATCGCAGGCACCTGAATCTAATCGTATCGTATTGTATCGTGAGAGACTTTGTGATATCGGCAAATATCGTATCGTTGTCCAAAGAATCGATATCGTATCGTATCATGATGAAACTGGTGATTCCCACCCCTAGCAATACATCACACAAGAACATAATAAATGTGCATGTATACAATACATCACATGTAAACACAAACACAAAGCAGAATAGTCTACATGATAGTAAAAGTGTATAATACAGGGTAATACAGTAATTTTGCAGTTGGGACCCGACTACAGAAAGCAGCAACATTCTTCTTGTAGGAAATTATGTAATACAGATTTAAATTCACCAAGAGAGACCGGGGTGGTGGATAATGGTCCTGTAGCCCATTCCATGCCCAAGGTGCGAAGCTTGAGAAAGCTGTTCCTAGCTAACCCTGCTCAAGACAGAGAAAACATCTGAGCTGAGTAAGGAAATAAGGGGGGGAGCGGGGCTTGGAGGGGGGGGGCATCTCTCTCTCTCTCTCTCTCTCTCTCTCTCTCTCTCTCTCTCTCTCTCTACTGGTTCAATTAATGTAGAAAAGTAGAAAAACGTTGCACTATAAAAACGAACTGGATAGTTTTTTGATTGATTGATTGAATACTTTATTTTGACAATCGTAGGACAAAAACATTTTAAAGGGGAACTATCTTATAAATGGCCTTTTTCAGTGTTTAGCATTGTTTCCTAGCTATGTGGACTTATATTAATATGATCTATGTCTCTAATTCTCATATTGGCGCATTTTTCCAATTCTCTCACAATATTCACCCTCACTGAACTGAGTCATCTGAAAATGTGCTGATCTGTGATGTCAGAGAGACTCGGCTGCATGATAATGTGGCAGATGCCACCAGGCCACACAGTGGTTTAGGAGCCCAGCCTCAAAACAGCTTAAGATTAAGAAAAAATGCTGTTTTTGAGAACTTGATTAGAAATACAAAACAATGAATTAAAAAAAATATATAATTACAGAGGTGTTCCATAAACTCACAGGAATTGTGTAAAAGTGCCCAAATAGTGAAAGAAATAGTAAAAGAGTTCCCCTTTAAAAGACAAGACAATAACAGTGTCAACAACGCTGGTCAAAAATGGATAAAACACAATAAAGCCAAGGCTTGTTTCCATTGTGGTCCATACATGGAACATAAAAAGGCACAGAAACACAAATGGACATGTACACTAGACAGGACACATCCTAAAAATGTGTATAAAAACACCTAACCTGACAACTCATACAGTTAACTAATGTTAAAAGAAAATCCGCAAACCCTTAAAAGCAACTCATGATAAAAGAAATAAAAGCCAAGTTATGATAAAAGAGATAAAAAACATTTAAAGACCAATTTGAGTTGCTGCTGAGCCATGTTTTTAGGGCGGATTTAAATCCGAGAGGGGAGTTCACGAGTTTTATGAATGTTGGCAGGGCATTCCACATTACCGTAGCCGAGTAAAAAAATGCATCTCTCCCCATGCATGTCCTGACTCTCGGCGGGACCAGGTCCGTGGGGCTTCCTCTTGTGGCGTGTTTGTGGACATCTCCTACTTTATTAAAATAATTTACTAGGTACTTGGGGACCATTTCTTTCAGTACTTTAAAAACCAGTAGCATTTTAAGCTGGTGTACCCTTTCTTCAACCCTAAGGCCTAACAAAAATAATAGTTGGTTTCAGGTTGCCGACCGACCCTGCCGATTTAGGTGCGACCCAATATATTTTATGAGTTTTTAAAAAAAATTATAAAAAAAAAGTTTTTTTTTTTAAGAATAAAGTTTCATAGAAATCTTAGTCAAACATTTAGTATTATGGATATTAAACATGCTGGCAGAGTACATGCATCCATGTTGTTGTGAACATTTTAATTAAATAAAGAAATTCCCTATCCATAGTCGCCATGGGAAAGAATAAAATAAAAAAATAAAATAAATTCCCTACCTACCCATGGCCAAACTGACAACCAACCTGAAACCAACTATTATTTTTGTTAGGCCTAAGCCATCCCAGCCTGCTAAAGTGGGCTGGGGTTAGGTGAGTCCTAAAGTGAAGGTTGTGCAGGAGTCTCACTAGTTTGTTTTGGGAGGTCTGGAGCTTTGTCTTCATTTGTTTTGATATGTTGCTGTACCATGACGTGCAAGCAGTCAAAGTGACATTGGATGAGGGCTCCAGCTAGGGTCCTCAGAGCGTTTCTATTTATGAACGAGGACATTCGAAATAAAAATTTGGTTTTTTGATTGACCTTAGTTGATGATAATAAACATTTAACTTCATTAGCTGAAGTATTATAAAATCATTTAAGCCATTCTCCTTTTCTGTGTGTGTGCACGCGTCTCATATCTGGTCTGACATCAGAGGAGTTTGATAGTATTTACTGAGGATTGCCAGATACTGTTGATATTTAAACACAAAAAAAATGATAATACAAAATAAATATACATGATCATGCAACATAAAAAAAATTGTTGTAGGAACAGTTTGGGAGAGGGAGGTAATGGGTTTTAGATTGTGTGTTGTGAAGTTTAGACTTCAGAGAGGGAGAGTAAAGTACAGAAAAAAAGGTACCGTTGGGTACCGGTATCGATTCATTCATCGATCATATATTTGCTAATGTTTGTCCTCCATTTCTTTGTGCTTGTCGTGTCTGTTATAGTTCAGTACTACATTAAAATCACCTGTACAGAATAGGACCCCTTCCCCTTCCATCACTATGATATCAAAGATTGTTTCAAATAAATATTTCTCACTTTCTGGTGGAGCATATACATACATTCACTAGTGATTGGAGTACTGCACTGTGCCGGTACAGATGGGTGGGTTATGGTGGATGCTGCGGCTCTGCAGCTGCATATGCTTCTCGCAAAATCCAACATCCAGCTCGCGCTGCCCAGCCGTCGTTATCAGAACACTACACACATATCATAATGTTCACAGCAAACTGTAGTTGATCACCAGGTATGTTTTATTAACGTAGAATAATTAATATAAGAAAAACGATAGGGAAATCTCTTACCTTTCTCCACTGGTTAAAAATGCCAGGAACTGAAATTGAAACTTGCTGTGCGCCGCGGTGATATGTGTTTATTATGAAAGGACAATTGCGTGTTGACACGCCCACTGCGCGAAGCCTCCTAAATAACTTTTTCCAGTTTGCACATATCTATTATCTATGACTAATTCTATCTATTTTTAGGGGCAAATGCGAGTGAAATAGTCGCGCTGTGGTTACATGACGTCATTGCTATTTTAGAGCTGCTCTACCGGTTACAAGGTATAGTCAAAATCCATACCGTAGAGCAAATTCATACCGTTTATACCGTATACCGTTTATACCGTCCACCCCTACGTCGTTGTACACCTTTATGCCTTCTTTCCAATGAACCTTTAGCATGGTCATTGGTGATTGAAATCTGATTCCATTCTCTTTCAGAGTCTTTTTTATCTGAACATAGCTCCGATGCTTTTTTACAGCCACCTCTGTTGAATAGTCATGGTCGAAGGTTATTCTCTGCCTGCCCCTCCATCTTTGTCTGCCAGGCTGCTCTGAGAATGTTTTCTTTGACTTCAAATTTCAAGAAATTAACTAACTGCTCTCGGTGGTCTGTTTATCTGTGGCTTCGGCGCTAGGGTCCTGTGTGCCCTTTGAATCTCTATCTTGGCGAGGTCTGACACTTCCAATTTTCCTCTAATTAGGTTGTCTACATATTTGGTCATCGAGTCTCCTTCTATCCCTTCTCTCAGTCCCCATATTCGTATATTATTTCTCCTCGACCTCCCCTCCAAGTCTGTTAGCTTTTCTCTCAACATATTTTGTTGTTCGAGCGTCGCCGTTAGAATTTCTTGTATTTCTGTATTGCATTCCTCCGTTTCAGCTGTCCTTTATTCTATCATCCTTATTAGGGATGCCCCGATCGATCGGCCACCGATCGTTATCGGCCGATAATCAGTATAAATATGCGATCGGCGATCGGTGATAATGCTTTATTTTCGCCGATCGTCAAAACAGATCTCACTCGCTGAGTTCTGTCTCAGACACCGGGAGCTGCACACAGTGCTGCGCGTCTGCTCCTCCTCCAGCTCCTCCCGCACGCATGTAAACACGGGTCTAGTCTAGTCTAGTGGGACGGGACCTCCATGAGCTAACGTTAGCTACCGTTACAAAATGACCCAGTCAACTATTCACTTTTAGTTTAATACATGATGAGGCATTGTCTAACTGAACGGTATCTAGCCGGCTAGCTACTGATAGCTCCTGATATCAACAAATGCTCCAGCAATAGTCTAGTTATCTAGTACTAGTGTATGATACCTCTGTTAGCTCACGTTAGCTTAGCTCACTGTTCAAAACGAAATGTCCCATTCAACTAAATAGTTCACTGAGGCGTTGTCTTAACGTTATATTTCCGGCTAGCAGTAGCTACAGACAGCTCCTGATATCAATGTCTTATAACACTCATTCGATGCGTATTCGAAGCCCGGCTTGCGTCGCAGTCACTAACGGGGATAGCTGAGGGAGTAGGGTATATCTGCAGAGCCTAGGGTAAATCTGCAGAGCCGAATGTGATTTGATCAAAGCAGAGTATACACACAGACAGTGGAGATAGCGAGCATTTTGACTTGTTGCGTGGTGGCGTTGTCTCGCAGATAATACAACTACAAGTCTAATTATATAATATATATATTTTATTAAAAAAAATTATATAATTTTTTTTTTTTTATTAATCAAAACCGATCGGTATCGGCCGATATGGCTCAAGGTGATCGGTATCGGTGGCAAAAAACGTGATCGGGGCATCCCTAATCCTTATGTCCTTCTCTTGTTCCTGTAGTTTTCCATCAATTGTCTCAAGTCTCTTATTTATTTCTTCTCTGAGCTCGTCCTGACCCTTCTTTAATTCTTCCCTGAGTCTGTCGCTCTGAATGTTCTGCGTGTTGGCTTGGCCAGCTATTGCGCTAGCTTGTATGCTAGTCTGTATGCTAGCTTGTAGCTCCGCTACCCAGGTGGGCATCTCTGGTCTGTCGCCCTGCGTCATGCTAGCTTGAATTACCTCCTGCGTAGGGATGGGAATTGATAGGATTTTATCGATACGATTCCATTATCGATTCTGCTTATCGATTCGATTCTTTATCGATTCCTTTATCGATACCTGATCAATTTATAATTTACATAAATAAATTGGAAATGCAACAGAACTACATTTACATTTAGTCATTTAGCTGACGCTTTTATCCAAAGCGACTTACGGTGGTGTAGTGGTTAACACTGTCGCCTCACAGCAAGAAGGTCCAGGGTTCGATTCCCGCTTGGGGACCAGGTTTCCATGATGCCAGGTACCCAGGTGGGGTATCTCCCAGGCCTTTCTGTGTGGAGTTTGCATGTTCTCCCCGTGCTCGCAAGGGTTTCCCCCCCGATAAGATAAACCCAATGGAAAAACATGCACAACAACAGATCGCTAACGCTGTGGCGTCCTTGACGAAGACGGACAGGAGCACTTGGATTGGTCCCCTGGCGCGGCTCACGTTGACGCCTGTCTGCTCCCGGCTGCCCTTGGGGGGGAAGGACGACGGGATGGGTTAATCGCAGAGACTAATCGCATCGGCGATTCTAAAGAGACAATGCATGCGTGTGTGTTCCGGTGTGTGTGCTAAAAAAACTAACCGCTGTGTGTACCACTAAAACATTGAGTGTCGTTGCATGCCGAATAAAGACCTCTGCAACAGGTCCTGCATTATTATGCATTATTATTACAAGTTCTGTACGACAAGCCATCAGGAAGGAACAACTCTATCAGCTGAGCAACAATGTTCATCAAAGTGTTGAGTGCTACAGTGTAGGTTAGTTTATTAGGACAAGTGCATGACAGTACGGTTAGTTAGGGTTAGATTTTTATTTTTTTTAGATACTGGTTGAAGTGCGTCTTTAGTCGACGGCGAAAGATTGGACGTGATTCGGCTGTCCTAACTGGGGTGGGTAGTTCATTCCACCATTGTGGGGCAAGGACTGAGAATAGGTGACTTCTCTTTGATGACCCTCCCGGAGCTTGGATAGGAGTAGGTCTGAGGCGGCCAGAAGATGCAGAGCGTAGGGGTCTAAGCTGGTTAGAATAACAACATGCAACTTGACATTTCTGATTGTCATTTATTGTTGAGCCCCCATGTCAGAAAAATACAAAAACTGTAAAAAATAAAACATTAACTATAGCCTACACTTAAATAAAATAATGTATTTGAGATTCTCTTAAATGTATTTATTTTTTTATTCTTAAACTAATTTAATCTATTGAATAACAGGTCGTTATTCCTCTGACTTCTGTCTCACACACACACACACACACACACACACACACACACACACACAGAGCTCCCTCCCCGGGCCCCTGTCCTATAAGGTATTGGCTTGTGTTGCTACACGGACACATTTGTATGTTGCACCACCACGGTACTTCCTGGCTTACAGTGTACAGACTAGTAAACAAACACTCCGTCTCTTATTATATGTGAACTAAAGAGTACAAGGTTTACACAACAGCCCCCACCTGCTGTTTTATTGTATTTGTACCTGTACTATCCGCTGTCAGCTGTTTATCTCTCTTTGTGAGCTTGATTAAATAGCGTTAGCTCACGTTAGCTAGCGTTAGCTCCGCGGCTAATTTTAGCTCACCCTGAACTAAATCAATGACTAGGTTCTAAAGCATTCAAGTAGTTTTCACTGCACATAGAAGTAGCCAAACAGCGGGAGCATTTCGGGAGCATATTACCAAAACCCAGGCAATTTCGAGCCCTTAAGGAATCGAATAGTCTGCCATGGCTACATGCTAATAGAGCTGCCGCGATTACCGCATTACCGCGGTATCGCTGTTACATCACGGCCACCGCAGAGTAGGCTGAATACCGCATCACCGCTGTTTTTTATAATAATAATAATGAAGTACCCTCCTCTCGTTGGGCTTGCGGCTCTGCAGATATACCCTACTCCTCCATCGAGGTTCCAAGCGACCCTATTGGCTACCAGAAAAGTCACGTGAAACATTGCAGACCACTGATTGGTCAGAAGAGAGACGCGTCACACGTTGGGAGCGTCCTGCAGTTTTTTACATCCTGAATGTCAGCCATTGATCAGAGCTCATCACAATACGGCTAATAACGTTAGCTTTAGCTCCCCGCCGGAGTGGACTACCATCGCTCCTCGGGAGTACTAAACGAGACATAATGATTTTACTGTCTGCAACGAATGTTATAATAAAAGCCCTTCGTTCTATACACTTGTCTGATTGAAAACTTTATTAACAGACCGCAGAATGGGACAACTCAGCACGCTCTGAGCAAAGAAAGGAACTGAGATGGTCCGGTAAATACGCTGATGTTATTGAACGTATAACTATATAATGGTAATGCCACAAAACGAATGCCTTTATTATAAAGTAGTAACTTTATAGTAATAATAATAAGAAAGGGTCGGGGGGGTAACCACCCCTGCCCGCGACACCGAGTGAACGGCGCACGACCAGAGGGTAAACTTCGAATCCGCGTTTCACTTTCAATAACTAATGCGTGCTTGCCGAATCCCAAACAATATTCATGCTGCAAAGTCATCCTCTAAAGATCGACATTTAGACTAGAGGCAGGCTATATGCTATAAAAAGTAGACTACTACTAAAAAAAAATGCATTCAAACTTTTTTTTTTTTTTTTTTTTTTTTGCGTGCGGTAATAACCGCGTGGTAGGAAATATTTTGCAAATCCGTGCGGTAAGGAAAACATCAATACCGCGGCAGCTCCACATGCTAACGCTAACGTTATTGCGCAACTGTAGGAAAAACCTGGCAGCGATAAGGGAATCGAAAGTCACGGGAGCCACATGGTTCCAGGCATCGGCCAATTAGGAATGTTTTCGATTCCCATCCCTACTCCTGCGCCACCTCCTCGTGTCGATAACTTTCCTCCGGTGTTTGTACTTCTTCTGGGGTCCCTTTTCTCTCGCTTTTTCTCGTGTTCATCCTTTCTTTTCTCTTATATCCTTGAATTGTCACTTTTTATTTTGTTTTTAGATAGTTGTACTTCCTTTTTTCGATATTCTTTGACCGGGAGCTCTTTTCTATGGCTGCTTACCCGAACCTGATATCCGCTCCATTCAGACAGACAGAATTTTTCATAGCATGTGCGATATATGTCTTTTGGTCCAAGTTGGCCCTGGCTGTTCTCAGACCAGCCTCGTGGCCCTGAAGGCAGTGTTCTGGGCCCTCAGTAACCTGGCTGTTCTCAGACCAGCCTCGTGGCCCTGAAGGCAGTGTTCTGGGCCCTCAGTAACCTGGCTGTTCTCAGACCAGCCTCGTCGCCTGCCCTGAAGGCAGTGTTCCGGGCCCTCAGTAACCTGGCTGTTCTCAGACCAGCCTCGTCGCCTGCCCTGAAGGCAGTGTTCCGGGCCCTCAGTAACCTGGCTGTTCTCAGACCAGCCTCGTGGCCTGCCCTGAAGGCAGTGTTCTGGGCCCTCAGTAACCTGGCTGTTCTCAGACCAGCCTCGTGGCCTGCCCTGAAGGCAGTGTTCTGGGCCCTCAGTAACCTGGCTGTTCTCAGACCAGCCTCGTGGCCTGCCCTGAAGGCAGTGTTCTGGGCCCTCAGTAACCTGGCTGTTCTCAGACCAGCCTCGTGGCCTGCCCTGAAGGCAGTGTTCCAGGCCCTCAGTAACCTGGCTGTTCTCAGACCAGCCTCGTCGCCTGCCCTGAAGGCAGTGTTCTGGGCCCTCAGTAACCTGGCTGTTCTCAGACCAGCCTCGTCGCCTGCCCTGAAGGCAGTGTTCTGGGTCCTCAGTAACCTGGCTGTTCTCAGACCAGCCTCGTCGCCTGCCCTGAAGGCAGTGTTCTGGGTCCTCAGTAACCTGGCTGTTCTCAGACCAGCCTCGTGGCCTGCCCTGAAGGCAGTGTTCTGGGCCCTCAGTAACCTGGCTGTTCTCAGACCAGCCTCGTGGCCTGCCCTGAAGGCAGTGTTCTGGGCCCTCAGTAACCTGGCTGTTCTCAGACCAGCCTCGTGGCCTGGCCTGAAGGCAGTGTTCTGGGCCCTCAGTAACCCATGGACTTCCCCTGTCAGCCATGGTTTCTGATTGACCCGTACTGTGATGGTCTTGGTCTCTGTGATGTCATCAATGCATTTAATCTAATTAATCGCATGATTGTCCATAGTTAATCGCATATTTTGTATCTGTTCTAAATCTACCTTAACCTCTTAAGAACCTCACCCTATTTTCTGAAAATCTGCCTAAAAATACATACCTAAGTAAATGGAAGATTGCTCCACTTCTACAGGGTACATCTTCATGTTCTTGGTATCTAGGGACCTCTAGGGACCTCAGGAAATGTATTCCCAGTGTCAGAAATATTGTGTCTGTTACTAGGCTTGAGTAAATTGTAATGAACCCACCGTGTAGGCCAGATGCAAGCTGCATTTGAC
Source organism: Notolepis coatsorum (assembly GCF_963971535.1). Taxonomy (NCBI): domain Eukaryota; kingdom Metazoa; phylum Chordata; class Actinopteri; order Aulopiformes; family Paralepididae; genus Notolepis; species Notolepis coatsorum. The sequence continues at coordinate 230,667,879 of NC_140166.1, read as the reverse complement.
AATAAAGCTCCATTGGGCTGCTTTACAATTTTTATCGCAAATTTAATATTTGCAATCGCAATATCTCAGAAAAATCGCAATTGGATATTTTCCTCAAATGGTGCAGCCCTAGACGTGAGCACTTAGGGATAGGGACCACACGGTAGGGCTGCACGATTAATCGTTTTTTAATTGAAATCGCGATTTGGAATGATGCAATTATCAAATCGCCAAGCTTGCAATAAAAAAAAAAAAATTAATTTAACCAGGAAGTCCCATTGAGATACAAGATCTCATTTGCAAGGTAGACCTGGCCAAGATGATAACATTTGCAATACATCACACAGCAATAAAATGTGCGATACATCACACAAGAACATAATAAATGTGCATGTATACAATACATCACATGTAAACACAAACACAAAGCAGAATAGTCTACATGATAGTACAAGTGTATAATGCAGGGTAATACAGTAATTTTGCAGTTGGGACCCGACTACAGAAAGCAGCAACATTCTTCTTGTACATTTTTTTTTAAAAATATGTTATAATCGCATCGCAAATCGCAATCGCAATATCTGTCAGAATAATCGCAATTAGATTATTTCCCAAAATCGTGCAGCCCTACCACACGGGACGTTTTCCACAATGTAGGGACTTTCTGCAGAATCTGAAGAGGTGGACTTTCCTCAGTCTCCTCAGGAAGAATAGATGCTGTTGATCCTTCTTGACCAGTGATGAGGTGTTGATCCTTCTTGACCAGTGATGAGGTGTTGATCCTTCTTGACCAGTGATGAGGTGTTGATCCTTCTTGACCAGTGATGAGGTGTTGAGGGTCCAAGAGAGGGCGTGCGCACGTCTTCCTGAACTCCACGATGAGCTCCTTGGTGTTGAGCGCCAGGTTGTTGTCGGCGCACAGCGCCACCAGGTGCTGGACCTCCTCCCTGTAGGCCGACTCATCGCTGGGTCATCTGCAAACTGGATAATGGTGGTGTTGGTGCCGTGTACAGGAGTTCAGTCGTAGGTGAAGAGGTATTCAGTACATGGTTCTGACACTGGGTCTGTAGTAAGAAACATGAGCATCACTTTCTGTTCAACTTCCAAAGTCACCTCCAAATAAAAGGAGAAAAGAAAAAGTGCCTTACATTTTTTTTTAGTACTTGGTAGTCGTGGATTATGTGGTTATTTTGTAGACCAATGTTTCAACCAATTTACAGAAAACATACTATATTGTGTAGGGGTGCACCGATGTATCGATTAATCGAAATGCATTGATTCTAATTAGGGCTGGGCAATTAATCGGAAGAAAAATCGCGATCCCGATTCATAGACCTATGCAATCTCATTTCTAAATTATGAAAAAATAAGAATCGTGAGAGAATCATGATCTCAATTCTTAGAGAAAAATCGTGACACATTTTAGCAAGAATCGCCCAGCCCTATTTCTAATGTGACGATTCAACTGCATCGATTTGAAAATGTTAGAATCAGTTCCCCCAGCCACATTTGTGTATTCGAATTTTTTGGGGGAATTAACTGATAGAAAATTTACCGAAAATGTATCTAATCGAATCGTGGTCAAATGAAGAGATTTCATGATGCATTGAATCGTTTGAATAATCGTAATCGAAATTAATCGTTGTGAGGTCGCATCCATACACCCCTAAAATTGTGATATATATCTTATATATGAAATTTCCCATAGCGTGATATAAGATTTTATCCACAAGGTGTCACTTAGGCCGTGTTCACACCTGAAAGTCTGCGGATAGTCTGGACTTTCTGGTGGACCAAATGTGAAAATGATACATTGTTTGATTTTGGTCTGCGTTCACACTGCCCTTTTTGGTGCGGACTATAGCACTCACAAACGTAAACAGTTGCCGACAGTAGGGATGCCCCGATCGATCGGCCAGCGATTGGTATCGGACGATATTCAGTATAAATATGAGATCGGTGAATTCCGATAATGCTTTATTTTCGCCGATCGTGAAAACCGGTCGATGATCCAATTCTCTGCGGAGTTCTCACTCGCTCTTCTCTCACAGCCACACTCTGCTGCTGCACGTATTGCCCCTCCTCCTCCTCCTCCTCCTCCTCCTCCTCCTCCCAGACCCATCTCATGTCAACAAACTCTTCGGCAAGACTCGACTGCATGAGCACCGCAGAGCTCCTCTTTCAACATAAGCATTAAATAAAATGGCCCAGTCATCTATTAACTTTTGTTTAATACATGAGGCGTTGTCTAATGTTATCTAGCTACTGATAGCTCCTGATATCAATGTCTGATATCATCAGTTTGGTATTCGTTTTCGCAAGTGCTGGGCTGGCTAGTGTTGGCTAACTAGCTATCGCTTGTGAGCTAACGTTAGCCACCAAGCTAACATTACTGTTTAAACAAAACTACACAGTCAACTATTCACTTTAGTTTAATACATGATGCATTGTCTAACTGGCTCACTACTGATAGCTCCTGATATCAACAAATGCGCATTTCAGTTTAAGAATGATAGGGATGCGCCAGCATGATACCTCCGTTAGCTAGGTAGCTCACGTTAGCTCACGTTAGTTTTAATGAAATGACCCAGTAAACTAAATAGTTCACTTTATTTTAATACATGATGCATTGTCTAACGTCATCTAGCCGGCTAGCAGTAGCTACAGATAGCTCCTGATATCAATGTCTTATAACATAATTGACATTATTCGTTTTTGCAGCTGAACATTGGCTAATTAGCTATCATGCTTCATAACACGTTTCAGACCCTGTTGAACTATCGCTCTGACTCAATAGTATCCATCTGCAGAACGTCAGCCCCAGCACTCAGGCCCCACGTTGAATGTGATTTGACCAAAGCAGAGTATACACACAGACAGTGGAGCTGTTTGCAGATAGTGAGCATTTTGACTTGTTGCATGGTGGCGATGTCTCGCAGACGATACAACTACAAGTATAATTATATAATATATATATTTTATATAAAAAAAAATATATATAATTTTTTTTATATATATATAAAACCAAAAACGATCGGTATCGGCCGATATGGCTCATAGACGATCGGTGATCGGTATCGGTGGCAAAAAACGTGATCGGGGCATCCCTAGCCGACAGCGTAAAGAGAGAGAGAGATACTGTTATTACGCATGCGGCGCAAGTTGACGAGAGAGAGAGAGAGACTGACCGCGCGGTGCGAGTCTAGAGTGAGACTGTCATTACGTGAGCGGCACGAGTCGACTAGAGAGAGAGAGAGAGACTGACGCGCGGTGCGAGTCTAGAGTGAGACTGTCATTACATGAGCGGCACGAGTCGACTAGAGAGTAGAGAGAGAGAGACTGACCACGCGGTGCGAGTCTAGAGAGGAGAGACTGTCATTACGTGAGCGGCACGAGTCGACTAGAGAGTAGAGAGAGAGAGAGAGACTGACCGCGAGTCTAGAGACACGCCCTTAAATCTGTCATAACCTGAGACTAAAGGGGCTTTAGTCCTGACTAAATTTAAACTGACCTTAACCAAAGCCATGATGTAACCACTCCTGCTCCAGAAACTGTTGACTAACTGGTGCTTGGAACTGTAGACGACTCTGGACTACACTGTGTTCTTAAACTATAAATTCCAGATACATACCATTATAAACCTCTTGCATAGAAACTAAAGCTGAATAAAATCACATATCTTTCTCTCCTTCCTCTGACACTCTTCTCCATCCAGATAGCTGTCCTGTCAGGCCTGGGAAGAAACCAAGAGGCTTGGATGGAAGAAAAGGTCTCTGCTGTGACCAGTGTGGAAAAAAACTTCAGTTCTAAGATGAATCTCAATAAACACCAACACATTCACACAGGAAAGAAACCCTACTCCTGTGACCAGTGTGAGAAGAGCTTTAGTCAACTGTCTTATCTGAAAACACACCAGAGAATTCACACAGGAGAGAAGCCCTACTCCTGTGACCAGTGTGAAAAGAGCTTTAGTCGACTGGATAGTCTGAAAACACACCAGAGAATTCACACAGGAGAGAAGCCCTACTCCTGTGATCAGTGTGAGAAGAGCTTTAGTCATCAGGTTAGTCTGAAATCACACCAGAGAATTCACACAGGAGAGAAGCCCTACTCCTGTGACCAGTGTGGACAGAGCTTTACTCATCAGAGTAGTCTGAAATCACACCAGAGAATTCACACAGGAGAGAAGCCCTACTCCTGTGACCAGTGTGAGAAGAGCTTTAGTCAACTGTCTAGTCTGAAAACACACCAGATGATTCACACAGGAGAGAAGCCCTATTCCTGTGATCAGTGTGGGCAGAGCTTTCATCAACTGGCTAATCTGAAAACGCACCAGATGATTCACACAGGAGAGAAGCCCTACTCCTGTGACCAGTGTGAGAAGAGCTTTAGTCATCAACATAGTCTGCAAAATCACCAGATGATTCACACAGGATGGAAGCCCTACTTTTGTGACCAGTGTGAGAAGAGCTTTAATGAACTGTCTACTCTAAAAACACACCAGAGAATTCACACAGGAGAAAAGCCCTACTCCTGTGACAGGTGTGAGAAGAGCTTTAGTCAACTGTCTACTCTAAAAAAACACCAGAGAATCCACACAGGAGAAAAGCCCTACTCCTGTGACAGGTGTGAGAAGAGCTTTAGTCAACTGTCTACTCTAAAAAAGCACCAGAGAATTCACACAGGAGAAAAGCCCTACTCCTGTGACAGGTGTGAGAAGAGCTTTAATCAACTGTCTACTCTAAAAAGACACCAGAGAATCCACACAGGAGAGAAGCCACATCATTGTGGTTTGTGTGATAAGAGATTCAGTACATTAGCATGTTTCAGAAAACATGAGAAAAATCACATGGGAGAGAAGATTCAGGGAAATGTCAAACCTGTCAATTCACCTGCACATTCTTAGAGGAGACAGCTGTAGCCAGTGTTAGAAGAGGTCCACTCATAATGAATGTGTGGCCCAGTGTTAAACGCTTCAGTATGTCATTACAGCGATCAGTCCATCAACAATCATAAGGATTATAGTGGTAGTAATATTTGACCGTTGTTTTGAAATGAAAAACTACTACCAAGAGCGTTTGACCTGCAGCACAGAAGCCTCTGAGAGAGAAGCAGTACTAGCATAGACACAGTTTTCATTGACAACAACAGTTGTGTTTCTGTCGCTCGGAGTGAGACAGACGGTGTGGATGTTCCTGAGGAGTGAGACAGACGGTGTGGATGTTCCTGAGGAGTGAGACAGACAGTGTGGATGTTCCTGAGGAGTGAGACAGACGGTGTGGATGTTCCTGAGGAGTGAGACAGACGGTGTGGATGTTCCTGAGGAGTGAGACAGACGGTGTGGATGTTCCTGAGGAGTGAGACAGACGGTGTGGATGTTCCTGAGGAGTGAGACAGACGGTGTGGATGTTCCTGGGACAATATGTCATTGGTATGAGAGTGAACACACATTGTTCTAGTGTTTTACATACTGGGATCATAGGAACTTTCTGACCTCACTATGGGGTGCCCAGCCAAAAGCCAAGGTATGGACTTATATATTTGTATGTGGACACTAGTGATGTATTGAACTAATGTCACAACGTATTGTCAACATTCCTAGTAGTAGTTTTTTTTGTTTGTTTGTAGTAGGACATGTTTTTTTTGGGTTTTTTTTTGTTTGTTTTTTTACTTTCACAAGAAGTGTTTATTTTAGTGTTCTATGTATTGTCTTTTTCTAGATGGTTTTTCTACCATCTAACTGCTTGTGGGTTTATGGGAATTGCAGAGCAACCTGTTGCACAAGTAACTAACTATTTTGTCATTATTGTGTGTATATTGACGAGTAATTGCTGTACAATTGATGCAACTTATCAAAAGTTATAGGGTTGGAATCGATTCACTTTAAATTAAATCAATTAAAATCGAAAAATTTACTTTCTGGTGATGGGACATCTATTCACATGTACTTGTCATTAGGTTGGATAGTAAAAACGTTTCATGACAGAACTTACAAATATTTAAAATAAAATCTACATCTTGAATTAAAAAGTGAATTGATCCCAACTTTGAAGAATTCTCATTAGAATGTATGATATGCTAATAATATGGATGAATTGTAACCGTCAAGATAAGTGGGAAGGTGTGAATTGATGTCTTAGAAGTAACTGTAACTCAGAAGTATGACAATTAAATATTACATTTTAACCTACTTTGTATGAAAGGCTTCATCTTCTGAGTGCAACAATGATATTTTTTGAAGACCAAGTACATGAAGCAAAAGTAGAATCTAAAATCAAGTACATTTGAGGAAAATAGTGTTAAAACGGTTCAACCTTGAATTCTGGTCAGAAGGGTCGTCTTCGAGTGAGAAAATACATGGAATCAACATTTAATATCAGCCACAGTTTAGAAAAAGGTTATTAAACAGTGTATAAGGATTACGGCATGTTTTCAGAACTGAAATGTTTAGATATTTTATTGGAAATATATAAAGTATCAAAAGGTAGAGCTCCCCCCCACACTTTTTTAAACAAACAGTTAAACAATTAAATAAAAAATATAACAGACAAACAAAGATAAACCCACCCATCCTCAGAGAGATGCTTTAGGTTGATTATTTACCAATGATTCCAGGATTCTTGCAGACAGGACAGTTTGGTCCAGTTATTTAGGTCACATCTATCTCCACCTTTATGTAATGGAGATACATGAGCTGTATATATATATTTATAAAATGACTTCATGAACCTTTACTCTGAAATATGGAGATATGGGGCATTGAGAGGTGGATCTGTGTACATTGATGAGAAAGAGGGTTTTCTGAGACGTTTTCACAAGTCAAATCTGAGACCAATTTTTTCAGGATGTCCAGATTGGTTTTTATTATATTGTTTTGTCAATTTGAAGAAGCTATTAAAAAACAAGTCTGTTAATGATGCTAGAGTGGTCTGGGACCCCCATGCCAAGCCTGCAGGCCTTCCAGGGGGACACCTAAACATACGCAGTATCACCCCTAAAAGTGAACAGATTAAACAACTACTCTTAGAATCAAACTTGGATTATTTATTTGTCTCTGAAACCTGGTTTCATGATAATTCCCCAGCTGCTGCTCTGACTGTACCTGGCTATAATATATTTAGAGCGACCTGAAGGGAGATGGGGTGGTGTGATGTTTTATGTTAAAGATAACACCCACTGTACCCAGATCCACTTTTCAGATAAGGAATTAGAGAGTCTCCCCAAATGTCCTTTACCCTCCTAGGGCTGTACCCACCACCAGACTCCAGAGCATGCTACCATGTCCTCCCTCCTCACTCCCCCCCCACCCCCCCCCTCCCTCATCTTTCTCTGCCGAAGACTTTGCGATCTTCTTTGAGGAAAAAGTGGAGAACATCCGCAGCTCCTTCTCCCAACCCCCACCCATTCCAAATGCTGAATCGAGAACCTCATCCTTCACTCTGTCATCTTTCTCTCCCATTACAGAAGCAGAGACCCTGACACTGGTAACGTCGAACCGTCCGACTACTTGCCAGCTGGACCAGCTACCCTCCCCACTCCTCCAGACCATAGCACCAGACATCCTCCCATTCCTAACTGCAACCATCAACTCCTCACTCAACTCGGGGGTGGTCCCCACCTCCCTAAAACAAGCCAGAGTCACGCCGCTCATAAAAAAACCAACCCTGAACCCTACCGTCATAGGCAACTACCGTCCTGTCTCTCTTCTCTCCTTCCTTTCAAAAACACTTGAACGTGCTGTATCCAACCAACTTACTGCTTATCTCCTACAGAATGACCTCCTAGACCCTAATCAGTCAGGCTTCAGGACTGGTCACTCCACAGAGACAGCCCTCATTGCGGTCACAGAGGCACTTCACTTAGCAAAAGCGAAAGGCCTCTCCTCTGTCCTGATTCTCCTAGATCTATCTGCAGCCTTCGACACAGTCAACCACCAGATCCTCCTTGCGGCCCTCGCAGGAATGGGAGTGGCTGGCTCTGCGCTGACATGGCTGTCATCATACCTCAATGACCGCTCCTACCAAGTGTCATGGAGAGGGACCCTGTCGGCCACCCGCCCCCTGCGGACGGGTGTCCCCCAGGGCTCGGTTTTAGGACCCCTTCTCTTCTCCCTCTACACTAAATCACTGGGTAACATTATCACGTCTCATGGCTTCTCCTACCATTGTTATGCCGACGATACTCAACTCTTCCTCTCCTTCCCTCCCTCAGATATCCACGTCTCTGAGCGGATCTCGGCCTGTCTGTCCGACATCTCCGCCTGGATGACGTCCAACCACCTCAAACTGAACCTAAGCAAAACAGAATTGCTCCACCTGCCGGCCAAATCCTCCCCCCTAACCGACCTTTCAATCACAGTCGAGAATGCAGCTGTGACTGCGTCCCCGACCGCCAAGAACCTTGGTGTTGTCCTCGACGACCAGTTGAACTTCTCTGCTCACATCGCAGCGACGACCAGAACCTGCCGATTCCTCCTGAGCAACGTCAGAAGGATCCGCCCCTTCCTGACAAAAGAAGCCACCCAACTCCTCGTCCAATCAACAGTCATCTCCCGCCTCGACTACTGCAATGCACTGCTCGCTGGCCTCCCGGCCACTGCCACTAAGCCTCTTCAACTCATTCAGAACGCAGCGGCCCGCCTGATCTCAAACCTACCGAAGTCGGCCCATGTCACCCCACTTCTTAGGGACCTGCACTGGCTCCCCATTGCTGCACGAATCCGCTTCAAGGCCCTCGACCTAGCATACCGGGCGGCAAAGGGAACCGCTCCCGCCTACCTCCGGTCAATGGTCTCTAACTACACACCCTCAAGACCCCTACGCTCTGCATCTTCTGGCCGCCTCAGACCTACTCCTATCCAAGCTCCGGGAGGGTCATCAAAGAGAAGTCGCCTATTCTCAGTCCTTGCCCCACAATGGTGGAATGAACTACCCACCCCAGTTAGGACAGCCGAATCACGTCCAATCTTTCGCCGTCGACTAAAGACGCACTTCTTCAACCATTATCTGAATTAAAAAAAAAAAACTACAAAAAAAATAAAAAATCTAACCCTAACTAACCGTACTGTCATGCACTTGTCCTAATAAACTAACCTACACTGTAGCACTCAACACTTTGATGAACATTGTTGCTCAGCTGATAGAGTTGTGCCCTTCCTGATGGCTTGTCGTACAGAACTTGTAAGTCGCTTTGGATAAAAGCGTCAGCTAAATGACTAAATGTAAATGTAAATGTATATATTCTGACCAGCTGAACACCATACTTAGAGAGTGCAACTTTAATAAAGAAGTACTTTTGATGGGAGGTTTCAACATAAACTGGGAATATTAACATGGTAGAAAAGCCCTCAAACAATTTGCAACTAAATTAGATTTTGTTCAGGTGATTAAAGGGCCAACTAGGATACGACCCAAATGGACCTAGTGTTTAGTAATACGCCAGAGAGGATTACTAAATCATTACATTTAGTCACTGGCCTATCTGACCTTAACGCTTGTATCTAGAAAACTGTCTAAGAATGGATTTAATCTGACTACCACCAAAAAGCAGACCTACCTCAGAATCCCTAAGGCTGACCACGGTCACTTTGAAGCAGCAATACATGGAATTGACTGGAGTGATATACGATCAGGGACTGATGTAGAAACTGACAGTCACCTGTTCCTCTGCACTATCAGATCTACAATGGACAGCTTCTAGGCCGTGAGCCAGTGGGTCGGTCGTTACCATCTTGGGGGACTAACTTTCATAGTGATTTTTGGGAAGCTATACACCCTAATACTGCTAGAAAATATGTGATAGCAATGCAGCAGTTGCCTCCAAATGTGTGCTATCACATCTTTTATAACACTACCAAGCATATTTTTCAGGTCTCCTGTCCAATATTACATGCCCCAAATGAATCATGATAGTTCCTGAACCATAAGGCCTATATGCATGTTTCTGGTCTCCTTTGATAGGTAACAAGGTAGGGCATATTAATCCAGTGTAAGTAAACCCACATCTATTACCATTCCAGAGTAAATGGAGATACAATGAAAGAAAACATCATATTTTTACCCTCACCTGGTACATAATCTTAATTTAAAAGGTAATATGACCATTATAACCAATATCCCATGGATAATAATGCAACTGAATGTGTTCTCCTACTCCTTGACTACAAATGTAACTAAATGTGATGACAATACATTAAAAATACAACATTTATGATAGTTTAAAAGGGTATACTCAGATGATGTAAATGTTTTGGCCATGGTTACTGTTTTACATGTTGACTGCAATTTTACTCAAACACAATTTCTTTCAATACAGCCATGTTACAAAAACATAAATCTCCCCAAAACATTGAAATAGTAATAGAAAACAATGAATATTGATCAATATGCAGCATATTCAACATTCATATTATGGGCACAAACATATCAATGTGTTCAGCTCAGTTAGACCTATACAATGATTTATTGTTTTTCAGAAAAATATTTGTTTATTTTGGAAAACTCAATACAAAACCCAGGGCACATATAATCACATCACAGATTTCTTTCAGGAATTCAAATAACTAATTACTTTAAGTTCCGTCAGTACAGACACTTCTCAGTCTCTATCCGTGTTGGCGGCGCTCTCCAATTGACTGAGAGCCGAGACTAGTACAGACGTAAAAAACAACAACATATATAATAATAATAATAATACAAAACCTACCATACTTTGTTTTACATATGTTAATAACCTAATAATCACAATAATCGTCCACGTCTTCCACGTCTTCATGAGAACGTTCCACACTCTCTGAGGTGGATGCCTGGTTCTCACAGTCTGCCAGTCTACACACGTCACCTGAGGCCATTTGCAACACATACATCTTGGGAGTGAAATAGTTGTTGGACCGTTACAGGCCAGTAGATCCAGGACGGCATCGGGTGCTGGCTGGCCTTCCATCCAGTCCACCACCAACTGTTCAGCTCCCTCTTCTCTCTCCATCTTCCAGCCTCTGCCAACAGGGCTTGGCACTTGTGGGTCCCTCTCCAAACATCTTCTCTATATACCAGCCTGGTAGTTGGTCAAGTCAAGTCGGCCCGTGGGCCTCTAGTGACGAGGGGCCTAAAAAAAATAAAAGAAATTATTTTTAAAAATATTTTTATTTTAATTCTTTTTGGAGGCCCCTTGTCACTAGAGGCACCAACAATTTTTATTTATTTTTTTAACTTTAATTTAAAAAGAATTTTGGAGGCCCCTCGTCACAAGAGGCCCCAAATAATTTTATATTTTTTCTTATTTTGGAGATCGATGTCATACTGTGACACTGAAATGAAAACATATTTCATCAACTAAAATATTTAGTCAACAAAAATATTTCATCAACTAAAATATACAGTACTTCACACCCTGCCGTCTGCAAGTGGCTAATCTTGAGTATTTCTTCTCCTCTTCATAAGAGTTTGAGGTTTTCCGTTTGAGGTAAAAACAGCAATAAAAAGTCAAAACTTGCATCTCCACATCCCAGCCTGAATACTTTTACCAACGGATTTCCAGTTTCGCGTTCTGCGCTCTGATTGGCCACTGACGTTTCTGGTAGCGCCAATCGTGTGACGCCTCTTTCTTTCACCAGTTAAGCTTAGGCACTCTTTCGAAGTTGGTTAAGGTTAGAGTTTGTGTTAGAGCAGGGCGATAGAACACCCGCCCTGATTCCATACTCTAACCTTAACCAACTTCGAAAGAGTCACCTAAGAAACGTCAGTGGCCAATCAGATCGCAGAACCCGAACGCGGAACTGGAAATCCGTTGGTAAAAGAATAGACACAGCCCCGACACGAATAAGGCAGATTGGGATCATTATTCATGACAGACAGCAGAGACCCGCCGGTGCTGATAGCGGATATCATCGAGCTCCCCCTAGTGACTAGAGTTATTTCTAAACCTTGCTGCATTTCTGGCAGATGCTCTCTGATTGGCACTGACTGACGCTCTCTGATTGGCCACTGACATGTTTGCCCAATCGCGTGACGAGCTGTGTCTTTGCCCATTTCCGCGTCGAACAGCCTGCAAACTACCTGGCGTTCTATCGCCATGCTCTAAGACAAACTCTAACCTTAACCAACTTCGAAAGAGTGCCTAAGCTTAACCAGTGTAGAAACAGGCGTCGGCCAATCAGAGAGCGTCTTGCCAGAAATGCGGCTAGGTTTAGAAATAACGCGACTAGGGGCCTCCACTACACACTAGTAAAAAAATATATATATATATATGGAAAAAAAATGTGGGGGGGCCTCCACAAGAATCTGGCCCAGGGGCCTCTGAAGTCTTAATCTGGCCTTGGCAATAATACAATAATAAGAATAAGACATAACAGGTATGAAGAAACACACTCCTCAATGTCAGTTTCAGTATTTAATATCTGACAAAGATGAAGACACCCTGAAACAGACCAAGACAGCAACCTCAGCTGACAACGTATAACATGAATACATAATAACACTATGGTAATACATAAATATATATATATATATATATATATATATATATATATATATATATATATATATATATATATAATGCATATAATATGTATGAACAGTAATGGTGCATTAAGCATCTCACGTGAATGAGTGAACGAACGTCTCTACAGGAGGCGAAGTGAAGGAATGTCCGTCAAAACTAAGATGGCCGCTCAGCAATAACAGCGCAGAGCAAGGCATGTCCGGTTGGATGCTGGTAAGACGCTGCCCTCTAGTGGCCGGCGATAAACTCTTCATCCCGCCCAGACCGGAAAGCTAAAGGTCGGAATAGATTAACGGTATAAAACCTGTATCCAGCTGCCGGACTCAGGGTCTTCACGCGGCCCGGCCGAGTAGGGAGCGTCGGTGGCGACTGTGAAGGAAGGAGAGGCCGCCTCATCAGCAGGCGCCGTAGGGAAGGTATTCGCTTGGGGAGGGATGTACACCGCCGTCATGATAATGGCGGTGAATTCTCGGGGGAGATGAAACGGGCGACATTGAATGGATAGATGTTCCAGGTCCGGGGAGCATGAACGGGAGAGTATCTTTATCTCCTTAGGGCTAACCCAGCTGTTGTTCGTAAGGAGACAGACCCCCCCCTCCAGTACTATTACCGGAGGCTTCTGTACGGTCCGCTCGGAAGACGGAGAAGGAATCCGAAGGAGAGACGTTGTGATCCGGAGTTGTTGGTTTCAGCCATGTCTCCGTGAAACACGTGATGTTGCAGTCCCTCATATCTCTCTGGAATCGAACCTGTGCCCGAAGATCGTCCATCTTATTATCCAGCGAACGTACATTTGCCAGTACAATTGATGGAAGCAGAACTCTTTAGCCTAATTCTGATTCCACTTCTCCTTCCCCTGTGTTTCCATCTTGTCCCGCCGCCTTTTCCTTTGTCCTCTTCTTTGTCTCTGTCCCGTCTGATCTCCGATGGCCAGTCTTGGCAAAAAGTGTATGTTGTGTATGTCATAAATGTCACTATGAATAAAAAATGGGGGACCCTGATGTAAACAAGACAAAAGTCTTTCTCTGGTCTGCATCCCCTTAACAATTGTGTGTATTGAGCTGTACTGTATTGTACCCATTCTGCAATCTGTTAATAAAGTTTTCATTCATTCATTCACAGATCCTGTGCATCAGTGGTGGAGGGAGTAGACCTGTAGCAGACGGAGACCGCAGACAGACAGACGGACAGAATGTAATAAATTATAAAGGAGAAAGGAGAGGAGCTGATGGCTTCGTGAGCGGCCAGCCTTCCCCAAGTCTGCTGCCGGGACGTTCTTGAAGACCGCAGAGGCGGGGAGGAGGGACACAGCTATGGATGATCAGCGTCCCGGGACGAGAAGAGGAGAAGGTAGAATCAACTGTCTTTATTTACCCATCTGCCAGTGCCCAGTACAACCAGTCTGACACTGTTGACCACTAGGAGCTGCCCAGTACAACCAGTCTGACACTGTTGACCACTAGGAGCTGCCCAGTACAACCAGTCTGACACTGTTGACCACTAGGAGCTGCCCAGTACAACCAGTCTGACACTGTTGACCACTAGGAGCTGCCCAGTACAACCAATCTGACACTGTTGACCACTAGGAACTGCCCAGTACAACCAATCTGACACTGTTGACCACTAGGAGCTGCCCAGTACAACCACAGCCTGCCACTGTTGACCACTAGGAGCTGCCCAGTACAACCACAGTCTGACACTGTTGACCACTAGGAGCTGCCCAGTACAACCACAGTCTGACACTGTTGACCACTAGGAGCTGCCCAGTACAACCAGTCTGCCACTGTTGACCACTAGGAGCTGACCAGTACAACCAATCTGACACTGTTGACCACTAGGAGCTGCCCAGTACAACCAGTCTGACACTGTTGACCACTAGGAGCTGCCAGTACAACCACAGTCTGCGATTGTTGACCACTAGGAGCTGCCCAGTACATCCAGTCTGACACTGTTGACCACTAGGAGCTGCCCAGTACAACCAAACTGACACTGTTGACCACTAGGAGCTGCCCAGTACAACCAGTCTGACACTGTTGACCACTAGGAGCTGCCCAGTACAAACACAGTCTGACACTGTTGACCACTAGGAGCTGCCCAGTACAACCACAGTCTGACACTGTTGACCACTAGGAGCTGCCCAGTACAACCAGTCTGACACTGTTAACCACTAGGAGCTGCCCAGTACAACCAATCTGACACTGTTGACCACTAGGAGCTGCCCAGTACAACCACAGTCTGACACTGTTGACCATTAGGAGCTGCCCAGTACAACCACAGTCTGACACTGTTGACCACTAGGAGCTGCCCAGTACAACCACAGTCTGACACTGTTGACCACTAGGAGCTGCCCACTACAATCAGTCTGACACTGTTGACCACTAGGAGCTGCCCAGTACAACCACAGTCTGACACTGTTGACCACTAGGAGCTGCCCAGTACAACCACAGTCTGACACTGTTGACCACTAGGAGCTGCCCAGTACAACCACAGCCTGACACTGTTGACCACTAGAAGCTGCCCAGTACAACCACAGCCTGACACTGTTGACCACTAGAAGCTGCCCAGTACAACCACAGCCTGACACTGTTGACCACTAGGAGCTGCCCAGTACAACCACAGTCTGACACTGTTGACCACTAGGAGCTGCCCAGTACACCCAATCTGACACTGTTGACCACTAGGAGCTGCCCAGTACAACCACAGTCTGACACTGTTGACCACTAGGAGCTGCCCAGTACAACCAGTCTGACACTGTTGACCACTAGGAGCTGCCCAGTACAGCCAATCTGACACTGTTGACCACTAGGAGCTGCCCAGTACAACCACAGTCTGACACTGTTGACCACTAGGAGCTGCCGAGTACAACCACAGTCTGACACTGTTGACCACTAGGAGCTGCCCAGTACAAACACAGTCTGACACTGTTGACCACTAGGAGCTGCCCAGTACAACCACAGTCTGACACTGTTGACCACTAGGAGCTGCCCAGTACAACCAGTCTGACACTGTTAACCACTAGGAGCTGCCCAGTACAACCAATCTGACACTGTTGACCACTAGGAGCTGCCCAGTACAACCACAGTCTGACACTGTTGACCATTAGGAGCTGCCCAGTACAACCACAGTCTGACACTGTTGACCACTAGGAGCTGCCCAGTACAACCACAGTCTGACACTGTTGACCACTAGGAGCTGCCCAGTACAATCAGTCTGACACTGTTGACCACTAGGAGCTGCCCAGTACAACCACAGTCTGACACTGTTGACCACTAGGAGCTGCCCAGTACAACCACAGTCTGACACTGTTGACCACTAGAAGCTGCCCAGTACAACCACAGCCTGACACTGTTGACCACTAGAACCTGCCCAGTACAACCACAGTCTGACACTGTTGACCACTAGGAGCTGCCCAGTACAATCAGTCTGACACTGTTGACCACTAGGAGCTGCCCAGTACAACCACAGTCTGACACTGTTGACCACTAGGAGCTGCCCAGTACAACCACAGTCTGACACTGTTGACCACTAGAAGCTGCCCAGTACAACCACAGCCTGACACTGTTGACCACTAGAAGCTGCCCAGTACAACCACAGTCTGACACTGTTGACCACTAGGAGCTGCCCAGTATAACCACAGTCTGACACTGTTGACCACTAGGAGCTGCCCAGTACAACCACTATTTGTTACTATTGTGTACTTTGCTACTATGTCTACTAATATATACTATGCACTGTATGCAGTGTGTATATACTACCACCTACTGTGCTAATATGTTTATACTACTATGCACCCAGAGTCAAGTGTAGCACTCAAGTTCAGTACTGCTAGATGAACAATACCACTTACCTTTAGCTCACCTGGGTGTCTCTCAGTGTCATCTATACCATCATATACTCATAACATTCTCCTGGGTGTCTCTCAGTGTCATCTATACCATCATATACTCATAACATTATCCTGGGTGTCTCTCAGTGTCGTCTATAACATCATATACTCAGAACATTCTCCTGGGTGTCTCTCAGTGTCGTCTATAACATCATATACTCAGAACATTCTCCTGGGTGTCTCTCAGTGTCATCTATACCATCATATACTCATAACATTATCCTGGGTGTCTCTCAGTGTCATCTATAACATCATATACTCAGAACATTCTCCTGGGTGTCTCTCAGTGTCATCTATACCATCATATACTCAGAACATTCTCCTGGGTGTCTCTCGGTGTCATCTATAACATCATATACTCAGAACATTCTCCTGGGTGTCTCTTAGTGTCGTCTATAACATCATATACTCAGAACATTCTCCTGGGTGTCTCTCGGTGTCATCTATACCATCATATACTCAGAACATTCTCCTGGGTGTCTCTCGGTGTCATCTATACCATCATATACTCAGAACATTCTCCTGGGTGTCTCTCAGTATCATCTATACCAGCGGTTCTCAACAGGGGGGCCACGGCCCACTAGGGGGCCTCAGAGAGCTGCCAGGGGAGCCTTGGGATAATTTGTACAGAAAATTATCACTAAAGTGATATCTGTTGCAGCTGCACTGTTTTCCATGAAAATAGCATATTTGGATAAGTTTGACCTGATTTCTCAAAAACAGAAATCATTATTTAATAAAATACAGAAAAGGATCACCAAGTTACTCTGGATAAAGAACCCCTTTACAGAGAACATTGAGACAAAGCTTCCGGACACATCTCCATCCAAACTCTTGGAAGAACTCATTGAAATCTCATCTGATACCACCTGGAGAGCTGGTTTCAGAGTGTGGTGCTGAGTACCAAGTATCTCATGATGCAGCAGTTAAGGTGTTGATACCATTCAGCACCACATATCTGTGTGAAGCTGGCTTTTCATCCATGACAGCTCTGAAAACTAAATATAGGGCCAAGTTGAGCCTTGAGGATGACATGCGTGTTGCCTTGTCAAAGATCTCCCCACGTATTGACCGTATTAATAGCCAGCAGCAGCAGCAGACCTCGCATTGAGCTATAAATGTTCACTGAGTGAACAAGTGCTTTTTTTTTTTTTTTTTTTTATCTGCTTATTTTCTGTATTTATTTAAATAATGATTTTCTGTTTTTGAGAAATGGTCAAACTTATCCAAATATGCTATTTGATGTACTACTACAACTGCAGTGTAATGTCAACAGTACTAAGCACTTAAATAAACGTTAAACGGGGGGGGGGGGGGGGTTAAAGGCCCAGTCAGAGATCCAAATGTAAAGGACTGGGTGGATACACATGGATAAGTAAATTGAAGATTGCTCCACTTCTACAAGGTCCATCTGCATGTTCTTGGTATCTAGGGACATCTATGGACCTCAGGGAATGTATTCTGTATCCCTGTTTTGACAGGGTTAGGGTCTTTACTCTTGGCTACATTTGAAAAAGAAACGCAACATTAATTAATGCGTTCTGTATTCATCTATTTATGGCGTGATATCAATCTCGTACCGGTACCGGACCGCTCGGGCTTAAGGGGTTAAGAACTTCCTTAGGACAAACTTAAGAAAGTTCCCTGCCTGATTCATGAACGCGTGAAAATGTGTTCTCAGCTGCGCTCCCCCGAATGAAGAATGCCACTGATTTGTAAATTGAGCGAGCATTCTCGTACAACCTGAATTTGCATACATAAACGCAGGGTATAACATATATAAATTAGTACTACTGAGTAATAGTGCTAATCAGATGTATGTACAGAGTTGTAGTATTATTAAGCACAGTGATACAGGTATAAAGAAAGACACTATGGTAGTAAGTCATACTGGCCAGCAGCGTAACTAGTAAGAGTAGGTAAGGGATATGTACAGATATAAATATAGTATCTAGATATATGTAAAAAGGATTATATGCTGGTATGCACAGACAGATGTGGATATAGAGTAAGATGCTTCGGTGAAGGAGTGAGTCTTATCCTTGAAGGTGATGAGCAGCGTCGCAGGGTGAGCCACCCCGTAGCGCAGTTTTGTTTTGCGTAAGAGTGATCTGAGCTCATCAAAGGAGGCTTGCTGCTTGCGTTGTTCTGCTGTGGCATCACGGAAGATGCTGATTTTATGTCCTTTGTACTGTAGCCCACCTGGCTCTTTAGCTTTCCCACCGGCAAGACGCACAACCGTCTGTCTTATATCAGAGTTGTTGAGTTTAGCGATTAGGCATCGCGTCTTGCCTTTATTTGCTCCGATGCGGTGAGCGATATTGACCAAGTGAAGTGGACGTCCTAGATCTTGACCAAAAAGTTCGCTCAGCATTTCGTTTACAAACAGTGTCGGGTTGCCTTGTTCCGTTCCTTCTGGTAGCCCAAAGATTCTCACGTTGAGTCTTCTGCTGTGGTCCTCCAGCGATTCCGTCTTCTGTTTTAATGATTTAACTTCCTCAGATAGTGATTTATTCTCCGCTTCCAGTTGTAACAGCCTTTGATCAGTGTCGTTGGCAGCCGTCTCAAGAGAGTCAATCTTGTCACCCTGCGACGCTGCTCATCACCTTCAAGGATAAGACTCACTCCTTCACCGAAGCATCGGAGGCAATGGACTTCTACACAACCGAGATCAAGCCCACGCTAGACGCGGAGGCACACTCATCACCAGCGCCGACCTAGGACGAGACTGTCTACTACTGTACATACTGTACACATCATACAGACCACAGGTATGCCCATGGTGGCGCTGTCCACACTGGTCAGCTGAAAATATTGTGAACATTTCAGTCTAACGTGGCCACATGGACTTGGAGTAATATGAAACCCTCTTCTGTTTGGCACTGTTCATGGGTTTAAAAAAAAATATGATAACTTTTCTTTCTAACCATTAGTGCTGCTGTGGATGGTGCTGTTGTCATCATGACTGATGGGGACGTTAATATCACCCATGGCATTACTCTCCTTACCCAATATAACTTGGTCTATATATGGTTTATATTATTCATATATTTGTTTTGCTATTATTATTACAATCTATGTTATTAGCGACAGATATAGTGGTAACTGTGCTGGGTGAATTATTACTGCTGGTATCTTTATTTTATTTTATCTTTATTACCAGTAGTGTTGCTGTGGATGGAGCTGTGGTCACCATGACTGATGGGGACGATAGTATCACCATAGCATTACTCTCCTTACCCAATATAATTTACCATAAATTAAAGAAAGAAAGAAAAGGAAAAATAATTGATCTCCCTGTTTCCCTTCCCATTTAGTTTTTTGATAATGCATTGGATAGTTACTAACACAGGGAGACCAATAGAGGGAGCTGTTTGACCTGCTAACATGTCACAACTCTGCAATAGGCAGAAAATGGGAGGTAGGGAGATGGCTATGTGGAATAAGAATACTATGGTATTCTACCCACGCGACCATCTTCCGGGGGGGGGGGGGGGGGGTTATTTGTGTTGAATGTTGTCCAGAGCTGCCAGACTCATTGTTTAATTTTCATTCTAGTGTGCTTTTCCAGGCTGTTCTCATTATTTCAATTGTATAGCCTACATGTCAGGATCCACTCGTATAAATCAGACAGATATGAATAACATAACGTTGGTCTCGTGGAATGTACGCGGTCTTGGGCAAGCTCTAAAGCGGGGCAAAGTGTTTGCGCATTTAAAGTCTCTTAACGCTGACATAATGTTTCTACAAGAAACTCACATAAAAGCTACAGAACAGAGGCGACTGAGGGCTAACTGGATATCTCAAGTTTACCAGTCACCTTTCACATCCAAAGCTAGAGGTGTTGCTATTCTTTTTCGCAAGAATATCCCATTCCAGCTTTCCTCAATAGTCACAGATCCAAATGGCAGGTATATTATGATTACTGGAAACATACATTCGTTCCCTATCACTTTACTGAACATATATGGCCCAAACACTGATGATCCAAATTTCTTCCACAAAGTATTTGATTTAATTCCAGACCTAGGCACCACTAATTTATTAATGGGTGGATACTTTAATTGCTACCTTGACCCATATCTGGATAGACCCTCCTCCCGCACCCCAACAGCAATAGCTTCTGTCCTAACATTAAATAATTTAATTAAATCTAGAAACATAGTAGATATCTGGAGACTACAACACCCAACGGACAAAGACTATTCGTTTTTCTCGCATGTCCATAAGTCATACACGAGAATTGATTATTTTTTAGTGGATGCAAAATTAATAACTAACATTGTGAATACCAAATATCATAATATAATAATATCGGATCACAGTCCAGTTTCACTAGAAATAAAGCTTGCTCTGCCCAAACAAAGCTACTGTTGGCGTTTTAACCCGTGGCTGCTCACAGACCAAGAGTTTATTAATTGTATGACAGCTCACTTGGAGGAATTCCTTGAGTTCAATGACACAGTGGAGGTCTCAGACTCCATACTCTGGGAGACTCTTAAAGCAGTAATGAGAGGTCATATAATTTCCTTTGAAAGTTCAAAAAAAAGGGAACAGCGCCATCGTCTGGTGGAAATCGAAAACACACTTCCGACCCTTGAACAGACTTACAGGAACTCTCTTTTGCAAGAAGACTATAATAAGATCTTGAATTTAAAGTATGAATATAACCGCATTCTTAGTGGAAACATCGGTAAACTCTTATTGAAGCTCAAACAGAGACATTTCGAACTGAGCGACAAACCAGAGAGGCTGTTGGCCAGACAGTTGAAAGGAGCACAGGCGAGCCGTGCAATCCACAAAATTGTATCTAAAACAGGTGATTTGTTAACTAACCCTAAGGAAATAAACAACCGCTTTAAAGAATTCTATTCAGAATTATACAAAACAAAGTCTCAGGCCACTAACGTAGACTTTACAATTTTTTTTGACTCCCTCAACCTGCCAAAACTGGATGAGTCATCCAGGTTAGAACTCGATTCAGATTTTTCAGAGAGTGAGCTAGTTGAGGCAATTAAGTCATTCCCCTCTGGTAAGGCAGCAGGCCCAGACGGATTTGGCTGTGAATTTTACAAGACATTTCACAAGACACTTGCCCCAATCCTACTCAGAATGATCAATGACTCCATTAAGAATAACAAGTTCAAGTTCAAGTTCTTTAATAGTTGTCATACAGAAGTACAGAATACTTTCATACAAAATGCTTCTTACTGTTACGCTCCAGAGACTGTGCTAGACAAGATAGTATCAAATAACATAATAACATAATATAGCATGAATTTAGAAGAAGAAAATGAGGTCACAGTGTTCGGTATAGACATATGTACAATGTTCACAGATTATTAATCTGATGTAACAGATTTCCGAACTCTCTGTATGAAGCAAATATATGTATCTTACTGAAGAAGGGCAAGGAGGAAACAGAGCCTGGGAGCTACCGGCCCATCGCCCTCCTTAATTTTGATCAAAAATCTATCACAAAAGTATTAGCCAATAGATTAGGGAGACATATTCCATCAATCATACATCCTGACCAAACAGGGTTTATCCCAGGCAGATTTTCATTTTGTAATGTGCGTCGGCTCCTGAACAATGTTTATACCAACCACGAGGACAACTCCAGAGCGGCCATTTTGTCCTTAGATGCAGCCAAAGCGTTTGATCAAATAGAGTGGCCCTACATGCTCGAGGCACTTAAAAGATTTGGATTTGGAGACTCTTTTATTGCATGGGTCAAAATACTATATCTCTGCCTGACATCCTCCATCCTCACTAATAATGATAAATCTGGACCTTTTGACTTGCAACGGGGGGTCAGACAGGGCGATCCGCTTTCTCCCTTACTATTCGACGTTGCTCTGGAGCCCCTCGCGATAGGAATCAGGAGCCACCCCAATATCAGAGGCATTAAGATAGGGGACATGGAAAGCCGGGTGAGCCTTTACGCTGATGACACATTGTTATATCTTTCAGACCCAGAAACTTCTGTTCCTCCCTTGTTAGATTTCATTGAATCATTTGGTAAGCTTTCTGGCTACACAATCAATTGGGGTAAGAGTGAGTTCATGCCTCTCTCGGGCGGCCTGAACTCAGACTTTCTTAAGGCTCTACCATTTAAAGTAGTAAATTACCATTTTTCATATTTAGGACTCCGAATATCTAGAAATCCCAAACTCTTATTTAAACTTAACTATGCTGACATGCTCACAAAGTTAAAACTCAACATAGAGAAGTGGAGGACCCTGCCCTTATCTATGGTGGGGCGTATTAACGCAATCAAGATGGTGTCTCTTCCTAGATTCTTGTATCTATTTCAAAATCTGCCAATCTTCCTCACTGCAGCATTCTTTAAGACACTAGACTCTATTATTTTCCCATTTGTATGGGGATATAAAACCCATCGCATATCAAAAGGGCATCTGCAGAAGCCAACACAGGAGGGAGGCCTAGGCCTCCCTGCATTCAGGAATTATTATTGGGCAGCCAATGCTAGAGCTCTGACCTACTGGCAGAGGGGACTCTCGGGTGAGACACCATCTAATAACTCCCCCCTGTGGCTAAACATTGAAGCCACAGCAGTAAAAGGCTCCTCTCTCTGTACTTTACTTTTTTCTAAAACAGAATCCCCTCAAAAGCTAATTGGTGACAATTTTATCTTAAGGAACTCACTTAGGATTTTGAATCAGATGAGAGGTGTTCACAAGCCGCCAAATGTCTGTATGTATACCCCTATATGTCATAACCACTCCTTTTTGCCATCTCGGACAGATGGGGCGTTTGCTGTCTGGAGGGACAAGGGACTCACGACCCTTGGAGACTTGTACATAGACAAACAGTTTGCATCATTCGACCAACTGAAAACAAAATGTAACATTCCTAACTCCCACTTTTTTCGATATCTCCAAATCAGACACTATGTCAAAGAAAAGATTCCACATTTTGAAACCATGCCAGAGAATTGCCCATTCTACGATCTCCTGAAGCTCCCTCCAGACTCCAGACACCTGATATCTATGATCTCCTGAAGCTCCCTCCAGACTCCAGACACCTGATATCTACGATCTCCTGAAGCTCCCTCCAGACTCCAGACACCTGATATCTACGATCTCCTGAAGCTCCCTCCAGACTCCAGACACCTGATATCTATGATCTCCTGAAGCTCCCTCCAGACTCCAGACACCTGATATCTATGATCTCCTGAAGCTCCCTCCAGACTCCAGACACCTGATATCTCCTGAAGCTCCCTCCAGACTCCAGACACCTGATATCTTGCTTTATGTCCCTGTTTTCCACCTCTGTGTCCACTGACCATCTGAGAGATGCCTGGTCCACTGAGTTGAATCTAGAGGTGTCTGAGAACATATGGAATGAAGGTTTGACTAGAATCCAAACTTGCTCGATCAATGCTAGGTACAAATTGATTCAATTTAAAGTCATCCATAGACTCCACTATTCAAAGACCAAACTACACAGAATTTATCCATCTCTTTCTCCATTATGTGACAGGTGTAAAGTTGCAGAGGGCTCTTTAACACATCTCTTTTGGCTCTGTCCTCATTTACAAAAATTCTGGGGTGAAATATTCCAGTGGTTTTCCAGGGTCTATGGAAAGGACATTCCCCCTGATCCAGAGTTGGCACTCTTTGGGTGTTCAGAGACTGCCTTAAGGTACACGAGGGAAGAACAACAGACACTAATGCTCGGCATGGTAGCTGCAAAAAAAATGATTCTAACCGATTGGAAATCACCTACACCCCCGTGTTTCCAGAAATGGCTCAATGAAATGATCACAATCATACAGATGGAGAGGATCCGCTATTACAGATCCAAAGAGCACAACAGGTTTTCGGACATATGGAGCCCATTCATTGACTATCTGAAGGACAAATAACTGCACTCTGCAGAGACTCACCCCTGTATATCATGTTTGACCTGCACCTTGTAACACCTGGCTATACAACACACTTTAATGCTTTGAGTTAAGTCACACTGTTATTTTATTTTCCTGTCTGGCAGTCCTTTTAGTTTTTTTTTAGTTTTGTTATGTCTGTTTATTTTTGTTCTGTCTCCTCCTTTTTGTTTGTCTGTTCTTGTCTAGTAAACTGAGAAATAAAGTATTTTAAAAAAAACATGGTGTCAGGAGAGATAATTGATAATTATCTATAACTGCGTGATATCTATAGACCTCTTCCAATGTACAGTTTATATGTCTGAGGAGAAGACTGGTACTCATCATCTTCGTCTCCACAAAGTACTGGGGGGTCTACTGTATGTGAGACATATTTCCTTTAGAGTGAAAGAAAAATGACATGTGAACAAGTATGTTGTGTGCCAGGTTAATGTACTCTACTATTTTTGTATCACAAACAGTGCTGTATATGTACAGTTTATTCCCCCTCAAATGTATATACTCTATTATTACTATATGCGAGAGAGCCCCCCCCCCCTCCCCTCATCCGCATGCGCACTCCAACAAATACTTGTCCAGGCCACAAGACTTGTCCAGGCCACGAAGCCCCGCCTCAAACCCGTCCACGCCACGAAGCCCCGCCCAGACGTTGGGCTCTGTGGCTCTGCAGATATACCCTACTCCCTTGCGTAGCTGACCTGTATGCGTGGGTGCCTCCCTCTTAAAGGAACAGACCATAATCTTATAACACATACAAGATATACAGATAGACAGTACTGTGTAGTAAAAAGAGATCATAAAAAATATATACATCTGAAGGGGAAGAAACTGTACATTGCCATTGGTAAACAAGACGAAAGTCTTTCACTGTATTGTACCCATTCTGCAATCTGTTAATAAAGTTTTCAATCAATCAATCAATTCCTTAAAATTGTGCAGACGTGCGGGAGTGCCTTTGCCTTTGGGAAACATTATTCTGTGTGGGAGGACGCCCGCCTCCTCTTTTCTTTTCGCTATTTCATCTGTCGGATCTTCACCCTCTCCAGCCGCACGTCTCAACCGAGCCTGGTCAAGGGGGAGGGGCTAGGCCCAATGTGGAGTGACGTCCCCTCTCCGCCAATCAGCGCACGGTCTGTCGCTGCCACAGGCTTGCCCCGTGTGAGGCTTGCTGCGCATGGTCCGAATTTGAATCCACATCGTTCCGGTGCCCAGACTGCACTAACAATAAGTAACAATAATGTGTTTTTTCAACGAATACTAGGGTTTGGGGGGAATGGGGAATATAGATGAAAATGTTCAGTGCTCCATCGTGTTTTCCTCTGCAGGGGAACACGGTTCAGGCAGGAGGTGTCTCACATGGGGTCACGGCGCCAAGCAAACCTCACCACAATTAAAGGGACAAGTCTCATTTTAATATATCCCAACCCTGGTCTGGAGTCAGTATAATGTAGAACAGTACTGATCTGAGAACAGTTTAATATATCCCAACCCTGGTCTGGAGTCAGTATAATGTAGAACAGTACTGATCTGAGAACAGTTTAATATATCCCACCCCTGGTCTGGAGTCAATATAATGTAGAACAGTATCAGTGTGTCAGCAGTGTGTGGATGAGTGTATGAGCAGCATGAATGTTGTAAAAGTAAAGAAAGCAACCAAACGACCAAAGAACCAAAAACAAATGGGGAGTTCAGAGAAGCAGAGACATATCCTCATATAGACTGTATTATACTGTCATATAGACTGTCATATAGACTGCATTATACTGTCATATAGACTGCATTATACTTTCATATAGACTGTCATATAGACTGTCATATAGACTGCATTATACTGTCATATAGACTGTATTATACTGTCATATAGACTGTCATATAGACTGTCATATAGACTGCATTATACTGTCATATAGACTGCATTATACTGTCATATAGACTGCATTATACTGTCATATAGACTGTCATATAGACTGCATTATACTGTCATATAGACTGTCATATAGACTGCATTATACTGTCATATAGACTGTCATATAGACTGCATTATACTGTCATATAGACTGTCATATAGACTGCATTATACTGTCATATAGACTGTCATATAGACTGTATTATACTGTCATATATACTGCATTATACTGTCATATAGACTGTCATATAGACTGCATTATACTGTTATATAGACTGCATTATACTGTCATATATACTGCATTATACTGTCATATAGACTGTCATATAGACTGCATTATACTGTCATATAGACTGTCATATAGACTGCATTATACTGTCATATAGACTGTCATATAGACTGCATTATACTGTCATATAGACTGCATTATACTGTTATATAGACTGTCATATAGACTGCATTATACTGTCATATATACTGCATTATACTGTCATATAGACTGTCATATATACTGCATTATACTGTCATATAGACTGTCATATAGACTGCATTATACTGTTATATAGACTGTCATATAGACTGCATTATACTGTCATATATACAAGTCAAGTCAAGTCAAGAGTTTTAATTGTCACGGCATACAGGTATACAATGAAATGCGGCTGGTCTTGCCCGCGACGATGTGCAATACAGTGGTACAACATACTGCATTATACTGTCATATAGACTGTCATATAGACAGCATTATACTGTCATATAGACTGCATTATACTGTTATATAGACTGTCATATAGACTGTCATATAGACTGTCATAGACTGCATTATACTGTCATATATACTGCATTATACTGTCATATAGACTGCATTATACTGTCATATAGACTGCATTATACTGTTATATAGACTGTCATATAGACTGTCATAGACTGCATTATACTGTCATATATACTGCATTATACTGTCATATAGACTGTCATATAGACTACATTATACTGTCATATAGACTGCATTATACTGTCATATATACTGCATTATACTGTCATATAGACTGCATTATACTGTCATATATACTGCATTATACTGTCATATAGACATTTTATTAAGAGATTGCAGAATGGGTACTGTTATAATGTCAGCCTTATACCGAGGATTTAACATAGATATGCAATGTTTCCCCACCAGGGGGAGGTATCGGTTAAGGGATATTATTTGGAGGACTACAGAGGTGTAGGCGTGACGTAATTCCGTATCCGGTCCCTGAGTTCTTCCCTCGGAGAGTCACGTCACGTGCGCTCAGAGGAGTTCTGGAAGAGAAAGCAACGTGTCTTCACTCCGTGATACTTCCGTGTTGTTCAGGTCAGTAAACTCTGTGGAAATACAGAAACACTACATCTTAACAGCTGAACGTTATGTGGCGTGAATGTGAATGTATGTCATGAGTATTGATAACTGGTGAGTCTTTTATATCGAGTGTAAAAAGTACGAGCGGCGCAGAGCGGCGTGTTTAAAATGGCGACTGTCACGCGATCAACTGAAGACGCTGTTGTTATCATTTTGTATATTGAAATATGTTTGTTCAAATATACAGCTGTATATACAGATGGTTCAAAGGATCCGGAGACCGGGGTGACAGGGTTTGGAGTAGTGGTCCCAGGGAGGGGAGTGGCGGTAAGCCGGAGGACACGGTGGAGATGGTGGCTGTGCTGGTGGCGCTGAGGTGGGTGGAGCAGGCTCGGGTGGGGAGGGTGGTGATATGTAGTGATGCAGCGTCGGTGTTGGCTAGCCTGAGGTCTTTTCGATCCAGTAGCCGGCAGGATCTGCTGTATGAGGTTTTGATGAGTGTGACTAGGTGTGTGAGTCGAGGGAAAGAGGTGAGATACAAAAATAATAATGATTTTTATTTTATTTAAATTTTTTTCCAAAATCAACTCTGCCTCTCTTTGTTAACAACAACAAGCAATGCTGTTTGTTATTTAAGATGAGGTCGGACTCGGCACTGACAGATTTGTGTTCATTGTGCTGCTTTTATAAAGCCTCAAATGCAGTGTTGGGCAAGTTACTTTAAAAAAGTAACTAGTTACAGTTACTAGTTACTTCTTCCAAAAAGTAACTAAATTACTTACTCAGTTACAAATTATAAAAGTAACTAGTTACTTCAGAAAGTAACTATTGCGTTACTTTCAAGATTTTTTTTTTACATGAACAACATACACAAATCTAAACTATTTTAATGTTGCTGTGGGACAAAGTGAGACTAGCCTCCAATCAAATGCCATGTAGACTATGTAGATATTATAATTACTATGTTTTTATAGTGGATCATACAAATACAAACAGAATAGATGTTTTGGAACTTTTGATATGTATTGCCCCTCAACAGGCCACAACTGGGCAACATTAAATTATGCTTGTTAAGCACTATACCAAAAATAAATAACAAATATATACTGATTGATTGAACATTTTAATTAACAGATTTCAGAATGGGTACAATACAGTACGGCTCAATACACACAATTGTTAAGGGGATGCAGACCAGAGAAAGAGTTTCGTCTTGTTTACATCAGGGTCCCCCATGTTCAATTCATGACATTTATGACGAAAGTCTTTCTCTGGTCTGCATCCCCTTAACAATTTTATGTATTGAGCTGTACTGTACTGTACCCATTCTGCAATCTGTTAATAAACTTTTCAATCAATCAATGACATACACAACATACAGATATAAGAATCTAATCGAATCATCTAAACTAATCTAATCATTACATTTAAGATATGCATGACATACAGATATATATATATCTCTGAGCACCTGAAGCCTGTGCTATTAAACCAGGAAGTGCAGCACTGTTGATAAGGCTGTCAGCACTGCAGTAGAGCCACTCAGTGCCCTGCGCTGCAAAGAGTGAACACAAAACGCTCATGGACCCGCGGTCTCATGTTGACTGAGTCGCCTGTGTTGTTCGTTGGATTCGTTTTTGAGCTCAAAACGTACACTACACGGACCGCGGTCTCATGCTGACTGATCAGTGATCGCTTGTATTGTCGCGCTGTGTGTCAGACTCTGGATTAGGCCTGCCACGATAACAAATTTTGCTGGGCGATTAATTGCCCCCGAAAATATCGCGATAAGCGATATTATTGCGACCGGTTAGAGAATTTTTTTTTGAGAAATTTATTTCCCAAAACTTTTATTTTGAAGCCCACCGCTCCGTCTTTTCCGGTGTTTTAGACTTTTATTTTGAAGCCCACCGACCGGACCGGAAGTATTGTTGTTATTATCCTAGCTTGCTGATGCTGCTGGTGGACTGGGGCCAGCTAACGTTAGCTTGCTGATGCTACTACTACTTCGACATGCTGCTAATGGGCTGGGGCCAGCTAACGTTAGCTTGCTGATGCTGCTGGTAGATCGACATGCTGCTAGTGGACTGGGGCCAGCTAACGTTAGCTTGCTGATGCTACTAGTAGATCGACATGAGCTAATGATAAAACAAATGTTGAGATTGTTGGTGAACAACTAACTTTAAGTTAGTTTTAACGTTAGCTACTAACGTTAAAACGCTAACGTTACACTACAAATAACGCTACTTGGTTAAAAGGAGCAACACTATTGAGAAATGTAGTTAAGCTATGTGGTGTTGCCCCACGGAGCTCCTGTGCTGTGCTCTCTGCTCTGTAGTAAAGCCAGCGGCCCGCCTCCCAACACGGACAGTGACTGACAAGGGGCACTGGTTCCGCCTCATTAAAACAAACGCGCAAATAGCAATTAATCGCGCCCGTCAAAATCATTGCATTAATTTTAATTATCGCGGCAATTAATCGATTTATTGCTTATCGCGGCAGGCCTACTCTGGATGCTTTAGACACCCGCCCACCTCCACCTCTGATTGGCTTACCATGACATTGTATTCAACCTCAGCCAATTGTCAGCATGTATGCTTGGCTCGCGCACTGTCCACAAGGAAGAACATATTATTGCCTCTCGGCGCAGAGATATGTCTGATGAAAGAAACAGGTTCATTCATAGTAACGCGCCGCATTTTTTTGTAGTAACGGTAACGACGATATTAAGATTGGAAGAGTAATCCGTTAGATTACTCGTTACTGAAAAAACGAACGCTGTTAGTAACGAAGTTACTTATAGTGCCGTTATTCCCATCACTGCTCAAATGACTGCTTACAATATTTCATGGAAGCAAAGTCTTTAGTTTGTCTAATATTTAAAAAGGTTTAAACTTTACAGCACTGACAAAGTTGAACAAAGTGCTGTACAACCCCCCCCCCCCCCAAAAATAAAAACGATAATACAAAAACAAAATGTATTAATATTTTTTTTTAGTTTCGAAGCTTCGAATTAAAATCAAATCTCGGCCCCGAAGCTTCGAATTCCAAAATGGGCCGATACCGATCCGATACCGATCGTTTTTTTTTTTTTTTTTTTTTTATATATATATTTTTTATAAAATATATATATTATATAATTAGACTTGTACTTGTATTATCTGCGAGACATCGCCACCACGCAACAAGTCAAAATGCTCGCTATCTGCAAACAGCTCCACTGTCTGTGTGTACTCGAGTAGCCTCCAGCTACGGCCAGGATTCTCCGGTGCTGCAGCTGGACCCTAGTATTGGTATAAATCACATTCAGCAAGCCCTCAGCTCGAATACGCATCGAATCAATGTTATAGGACATTGATATCAGGAGCTATCTGTAGCTACTGCTAGCCGGCTATATAACGTTGAGACAACGCCTCAGTGAACTATTTAGTTCAATGGGACATTTCGTTTTGAACAGTGAACTAACATGAGCTAATGGAGGTATCAACATGCACTACTAGACTTGCTGGAGCATTTGTTTATCAGGAGCTATCAGCTAGCCGGTTAGATACCGTTAGACAATGCCTACTAAAAGTGAATAGTTGACTGGGTAATTTTGTTTAAACAGTAACTATAGCTAGGTAGCTAACGTTAGCTCACGGTCATGCACTATAGACTTGAGCAGAGGAGCCTCCTCTCAGTCCTCTGTGTTTACAAACTGTACACGGGTGCGGGCGGGGCAAGGGAGGAGGAGGAGCGGCAGTTTGCAGGGCCTGTGTGTCTGAGACAGACAGCAAGTGAGATTTCCGCTTGATCGGTTTTCCGCGATCGGCGAATATGACTCATTATCGGAATTCACCGATCACATATTTATACTGATTATCGGCCGATAACGATCAGTGGCCGATCGATCGGGGCATCCCTACTCGCAGATAATACAGATAATATTATTATGAAAAGTATCATTTGCTCAGAGTCCAGAGACAGTTGTGGTTCGGTCCGGATCTGGACCGGAGTCCGGACTTTGAGAAGGCCTGTGTTAGACCTAGGGATCCCCCCCGAAACCCGGTTCTAAACGGGAACCGGTACTAAATTAGAAAATAGGGGTGCAACTAACGATTATTTTGGTAGTCGACTAATCTGTCTTATTTTTTCGATTAGTGGACTAATCTATTGATTATTTCTGTCACACCCTCCATCTCTGCTTCCTGTGGGCGCGGCTCCTGTTCCGGCTCCAGTGCATGTTTTACCTCATGTTGGGGCTGAACGATTAATCGATTTTAATCGAAATCGCGATTTTAAATGATGTAATAAAAAATCGCCAAGCCTGCAATTAAAAAAAATTATTTTCATTTTTAATTTTATTTAACCAGGAAGTCCCATTGAGTTACAATATCTCCTTTGCAAGGGAGACCTGGCCAAGATGACAGCAATAACATTTGCAATACATCACACAAGAACATAATAAATGTGCATGTATACAATACATCACATGTAAACACAAACACAAAGCAGAATAGTCTACATGATAGTAAAAGTGTATAATACAGGGTAATACAGTAATTTTGCAGTTGGGACCAGACTACAGAAAGCAGCAACATTCTTCTTGTAGGAAGTTATGTAATACAGATTTAAATTCACCAAGAGAGACCGGGGTGTCTAAGTGGATAATGGTCCTGTAGCCCATTCCATGCCCAAGGTGCGAAGCTTGAGAAAGCTGTTCCTAGCTAACCCTGCTCAAGACAGAGAAAACATCTGAGCTGAGTAAGGAAATAAGGGGGGGAGCGGGGCTTGGAGGGGGGGGGGGGCATCTCTCTCTCTCTCTACTGGTTCAATTAATGTAGAAAAGTAGAAAAACGAACTGGATAGTTTTTTGATTGATTGATTGAATACTTTATTTTGACACAATCGTAGGACAAAAACATTTTAAAGGGGAACTATCTTATAAATGGCCTTTTTCAGTGTTTAGCATTGTTTCCTAGCTATGTGGACTTATATTAATATGATCTATGTCTCTAATTCTCATATTGGCGCATTCTTCCAATTCTCCTCTCACAATATTCACCCTCACTGAACTGAGTCATCTGAAAATGTGCTGATCTGTGATGTCAGAGAGACTCAGCTGTATGATAATGTGGCAGATGCCACCAGGCCACACAGTGGTTTAGGAGCCCAGCCTCAAAACAGCTTAAGATCTTCAGGTAGAAAAATGCTGTTTTTGAGGACTTGATTAGAAATACAAAACAATGAATTAAAAAAATATATAATTACAGAGGTGTTCCATAAACTCACAGGAATTGTGTAAAAGTGCCCAAATAGTGAAAGAAATAGTAAAATAGTTCCCCTTTAAAAGACAAGACAATAACAGTGTCAACAACGCTGGTCAAAAATGGATAAAACACAATAAAGCCAAGGCTTGTTTCCATTGTGGTCCATACATGGAACATAAAAAGGCACAGAAACACAAATGGACATGTACACTAGACAGGACACATCCTAAAAATGTGTATAAAAACACCTAACCTGACAACTCATACAGTTAACTAATGTTAAAAGAAAATCCGCAAACCCTTAAAAGCAACTCATGATAAAAGAAATAAAAGCCAAGTTATGATAAAAGAGATAAAAAACATTTAAGACCAATTTGAGTTGCTGCTGAGCCATGTTTTTAGGGCGGATTTAAATCCGAGAGGGGAGTTCAGGAGTTTTATGAATGTTGGCAGGGCATTCCACATTACCGTAGCCGAGTAAAAAAAAAAAATGCATCTTTCCCCATGCATGTCCTGACTCTCGGCGGGACCAGGTCCGTGGGGCTTCCTCTTGTGGCGTGTTTGTGGACATCTCCTACTTTATTAAAATAATTTACTAGGTACTTGGGGACCGTTTCTTTCAGTACTTTAAAAACCAGTAGCATTTTAAGCTGGTGTACCCTTTCTTCAACCCTAAGCCATCCCAGACTGCTAAAGTGGGCTGGGGTTAGGTGAGTCCTAAAGTGAAGGTTGTGCAGGAGTCGCACTAGTTTGTTTTGGGAGGTCTGGAGATTTGTCTTTTGTTTTGATATGTTGCTGTACCATGAAGTGCAAGCATAGTCAAAGTGACATTGGATGAGGCTCCAGCTAGGGTCCTCAGAGCGTTTCTATTTATGAACGAGGAAATTCTAAATAAAAATTTGGTTTTTTGATTGACCTTAGTTGATGATAATAAACATTTAACTTCATTAGCTGAAGTATTATAAAATCATTTAAGCCATTCTCCTTTTCTGTGTGTGTGCACGCGTCTCATATCTGGTCTGACATCAGAGGAGTTTGATAGTATTTACTGAGGATTGCCAGATAATGTTGATATTTAAACACAAAAAAAATTATAATACAAAATAAATATACATGATCATGCAACATAAAAAAATTTGTTGTAGGAACAGTTTGGGAGAGGGAGGTAAGGGGTTTTAGATTGTGTGTTGTGAAGTTTAGACTTCAGAGAGGGAGGGTAAAGTACAGAAAAAAAGGTACCGTTGGGTACCGTACCGGTATCGATTCCCAGGTAAAAAGAAACATTTTCATACTCTGTGTTCCGAACAGACCCACCACGTAGGCCAGATGCAAGCCGCATTTTACAATAAACCTCTGTGGGGCTGCTTAAAAATAAAATTATAATCGCAAATGTAATCGCAATCGCAATATCTGTCAGAAAGTTCGCAATTCGATTATTTCCCAAAATCGTGCAGCCCTACCTCACGTGCTCAAGTCTGCACACCTGTGAATGTCACCCTGTTGTCCAGTCCCTCTGCCTTAATTAACATAACATGATCCCATAGCAAATTAAAATAATGACTCATGAAACATTTGAATTTGGATCTTAAGCTACTTGCTTAATCAAATGTATTTTAATAACAAATACAATAATCAATCATAATGAAAACCAATTAAATAATACAAATTAATGTGCAAGTTTAAATGTAAAGATAATGTGCAAATAATGTTTTAAAAGTAACTCAAAGTAGTAGCCTCTGCCCCAGCACTGTGGTTCTGATGGGGCTGTTAACCTGCTCCAGGAGGGTGATGTGGATCCACTCACTAGGCTCCACCATCTCCAACAGCTGTAGGGGAGAGGAGAGGAGGATGAGTTGGATCAGACAGACTTCTAGGTCTTTTGTTTGCTGTGTGTGAGTGAGAGGAGCTGTGTGTGTGTCTTACTCTGATCTCCTGCAGGGGAACACACAATTTACAAATGACAGCATCCATAAAGGAACCTGTGATTGCATTGCTATAGCTCAAACTTATAAACCATCAGATATAAGATAGCTAGCACTAACGTTCCCTGTCTCTGCAGTCTTGCCTGCGCTTTAGCCCAAAAAGTTCATCTTTTGAGAAAAAAAAGCAGCCTAGAGACCATGGTGCTATACAGACAGTGAAAGTTGGCACTAGCTATCTTAACTTACCGGTAGCTAATTAATACTCCAGTAATACGACACTCGGTGCTAATTGACGGAGCTGTAAACACCGGTAGCCTAGCCAAGCTCTAGTGTATGCTCTAAGCTTGGCGCCGCTTAGCTAACATTACATACCGCAAATCCTCTAATAGTGGAGGGTACTCGAATAAAGGACGGGCCTCTTATAATGGCTGGGGGTTTGATGCATGCAGACAAATACAGGCCGGTCTCCAATATAAGGTCGCAATTTTTTTTTTATTTTTTTTTTCGTGCCGTGATATAGAATGAGATAAACTCTTGCCAATGCAAATCAAATGCTGCCTCCCGCTACACTGACTAGTTTCAAGTTTCTCAAGTTTCTTTAATAGTTGTCATACAGAAGTACAGAATACTTTTGTACAAAATGCTTCTTACTGTTGCGCTCCAGAGACTGTGCATGACAAGATAAGTATGAAATAAAAACATAGTAAAAATTAGAAGAAAAAAAGAGGTCACAGTGTTCAGTTTAGACATATGTACAATGTTCGTAGACGTAGTTACCATACAATATACAATACTGTGCAGTGTACTAATATACAATACTATATAGTGCAAGGCATAAATGGACGAGGTGCAGTTTAGGTACAATTCACAGTAGGTGTACGAGTTGTAGTGCAAATCCTTTATCAATAAATATAAAGTGTAAGTGTGTTTGTGTGATCTAAAGTGTGGAGAGTGGGTGCTGCAGTGTGTTGTTTGTTTGAGTGAGTGTGTGTGTGCGTGTGGGTGTGTGTGCTGTGTGCATTTGATGGTTGTTGCATAGTGATTATTGTTCG
Source organism: Notolepis coatsorum (assembly GCF_963971535.1). NCBI lineage: Eukaryota > Metazoa > Chordata > Actinopteri > Aulopiformes > Paralepididae > Notolepis > Notolepis coatsorum. The sequence goes on along the minus strand of NC_140166.1, from coordinate 230,632,136 downwards.
TTTAGCGATTATTGTTCGTTTAGCAGCCTGATGGCCTGGGGATAGAAGCTCCTTCTGAGTCTTTCTGTGCTCGCCATAAGACTCCGGTATCGCTTGCCTGACGGCAGCAGTTCAAAGAGGCAGTTGTTCGGGTGGCTCGAGTCCTTAATAATTCTCTTAGCCTTCCCCTTGCACCGCTTGTTGTAAATGTTCTGGAGGGTGGGAAGCCCCCCTCTAATTGTGCGTTCGGCTGAACGTGTCACTCTTTGTAGTCTGCTACGGTCTTGTGCAGTGCTATTCCCAAACCAGGAGGTGATGTTGCCGGTCAGGATGCTCTCTATTGTACATGAGTAGAAGTTCCTAAGGATCTTCCGTACATTAACGTTTCCCTCTGGTTGGTGTTAGCTTTAGCGCTAGCTAACGTTGTCATCTAGATCTGTGGTGTCAGCTGGATGACGTTGACTTCCTTAGCAAACGTTAACGTTCGCTATCTATATGGCGTTGGCAGGCGAGGCTGGCGTTGTCCAGTTGACACATTATTTACAGATCATGATGCTATGATGGCGTTAGTAGCTAAAGCTATTGCCTGCATGTTATCAACAAGATAGTAGTCGAGAAGGTACAACACGCAAAATGGTCCGTGCGGACCCCGCAACGTATAGACGGTTCCAACTTCAGTGTGTGAATTACGTAATCCACCACAGTTTCACAATTACTCAACTGCACTCAATATTTAAATACCAATGCTAGTCTAAATAAATGTAGACAGACAATGTACGTATTAAAAAAGTCTGAAAATTAAGGGATTATGTCCATGAGTGTCATTTTTAGAAATTAAGGCCTGCCTCTTATATAAGCCTCTCTCTAATAAAGGCCTGGTGCTCTTTGCAGCTGAGGTAAATACAAGACCCGTCCTATATTTGAGGATTTACGGTACGTTGGTGGACACAGCCTCAACATATTAACTGAAATAGCGTTCGCTTAGCAAGCATTATCCATGATGAGACGTTCTGTTTTCCAACATGTAAGCTAACGTAAACATTACAATACTATGGCTAACTAGCTAGAAATGTACCCATGATCCGAGGTAGCTGTCATCACGGTTCCAGGGTGCACTGTTTGCTCGTGCATCGCGGTCCAGCTGCAGACCCGGAGAAGCTGTAGTGCTGCAGTTTTGAATGAAAGTTACCGGGCCTCTGTTTTTCATATGACGCTTCGACGCTAAAATTCCGCATCAACAAGTTTTTATGATCGACATAGTCGATTATGTCGACTAATCGTTGCAGCCCTAATTGATAAGCTCCAACGTTATAGGTTCTGCTATCGGTAGTCTAGGAGGGGATTAGCTACGGAGCTAACGGAGTGTACCATCCATCTGCGACGCAACGGTGGCAGCAACACTGGAAACTCCATGGACTTAATTAAACACTTCATGGAAACGGAGTAACGTTAACGTTATGTCGAGTTCATACTACACTACACGCATGAACTCGACATAGCGTTAACGTTACTCCGTTTCCATGAAGTGTTTAATTAGCAGCAATCTTGTTGAAAATGTAACGTTAAGTTAGGTATCCGACGCCTTCGCTCCGTGCATTGCATTGCACCGGAAATGCGACGACAGGAAGCTGTCATGAAATCGTTGTAGTCATATTGTAGTCTTTTAGTCTTATTAACTAAAAGATTTTAACAAAATAAAAAGCAGCAGCACTATTGCATAACTGAGTCATGTTTGCTATGTATTTCTTCCTTTAGGCAGGGCTGAACAGTGCAAGATATATGTTGCTCGTGCTACAGCAACATCGGTCTGTGCGATGAATGGATTTACTTCAGTAGCACCCGTGCGATGGGCATTCGGTTCATATCGATACTGAAAATCCTGTGGCAAGTCTCATTTCTGTAGAAGCGCAGCTCCAGCCATAATAAGTATGGCTCCGGCAGCTAACAACGTTCGGTTCATATCGATATTCTTATTTTGAAAATCCCGTGGAGTTGACTCGTATCCGCTCGGCTCACAGCACAGCAGTAGCGTCTGGAACGCGGACATTGCAACATAGCAAGGCTATTGTGCCTATTTTGCGACCCAAAACAAGTCCCTGCTGTTTTATTCCGCAATGGGTCAAATGCATCTAACATGCTTTGCAATCCTTGTCATTCCTTTATGACCACGTCGTGTTAAAGGCCGAAATTAACATTACGTTAGCGTAAGCTAACAACAAGCTAACCCTCTTCAGAGCCATAGAGAGAACAGCAGACGGGCAGAGTGAGGAGGAGGGGGGGGGGGGGGGGGGGGGGGGGGCAGGCAGGCAGGCATTCTCCCTTCTGTGTGTGTGCGTTTGAAAAGATCAGATGAAGTCAGATGAGTATATTATATTGATAGTAAATGTACTGAGGGTGGACAGATAATGTTGATATTTAAACATAAAAAATACAATACATAATAAATATATTCATGATCATCATGCAACATTAAAAACAATTGCAGGAACGGTTTGGGAGAGGAAGGGGTTTTAGGTTGTGTGTTGTGAGTTCCAAATAAAAGTTTAAAGCTCAATATATCAAAACGTGGCACTTTACAGTGAACAGGAGGTCTATTTTTATTAAGAACAATGGATTTTTTTCCTTTTAAAAGTCTGAAAGAGGTAAATAATAGGTAAATAATTTTTTTATATAATTTGTATGGATTAATTTAGGAGTGAAATGCGAATGAAGAGTTGAAATCACTACTGGCAAGGTTGCCCCCAAATATTATTTACCACTCGCACGGGCCAAATTAAGGGGCAATTTGCGATAACCTCGTCGCAGTGTACAGCCCTGTAGTGAATTTGGTAATTCAGGGCTGTACACTGCGACGAGATGATCGCAAATTGCCCCTTAATTTTGCCCGTGCGAGTGGAACATTATATTTGGGGGCAAGCTTGCGAGTAGTGATTTCAACCCTTCATTCGCATTTCACTCCTAAATTAATCCATACAAATTGGATAACAAAATGTGTGTCCATTTAATTTTGTATTTTTCTTTGATCTCTATCGTTGGCGTGTAGTTCAGTGCTAAAGTCTGTGTCTTCGTCACGTTGACTCTATACCCTGAGTAATATCCATATTCTGTCAGTAAATCCATCAGTGTCGGAAAGCTTATGTCTGGTTGCCTCATATACTATCACGCAGGGGTAAAAAAAAATAATCAGGGGCTTTTTTTTGTATTTCGGGGGCACTGAATTTTTTTATGATAAACTGTAGGGGTGGGACGGTTCACAAAATGGACGGTTTGGTTCGTATCACGATTTTGGGGTTTTCAGTTCGATATACGTTAATTTTTATTAAAAAAAAATGTAACACTCAAATCTAAACATGCTTCTCATTTATTAAAAATAAAATAAAAGGTTTACAGTGTTTACAGCCTTAAATAATGTTTGGCACACAAAGACCGAACTGACTGAAAAATATAGGCTACATTTGTCAAAGTATTAACTTAGTGCAAACAAACAATATGCTCAGCCAGCACTAGACTTTCCTTTCTTTAATTAATATAAACACACAAAAACAATGTCAACCATGTTTAAATTCCCTGATTGTCAGTTCTTAATGGAAAGATTCGTTTTCTATGATTGATATCGATTGATATGAATAGCGCGTTACGTTAATATAGAGATGAAAACAATACGAGGAAATGGGCGAGGACTATTGATGTGAGAGATGAAAACAATACGTTATTTATATATTGATGTGATATCGATTGATATGAATAGCGCGTTACGTTAATATAGAGATGAAAACAATACGAGGAAATGGGCTACGTTAATATAGAGAGATGAAAACAATAAGAGGAAATGGGCGAGGACTTGGGCTGTGGAACTGAAAGCTAGGCGCAACGCGATTGGGCGCTGAGAGAAGCGTCAGTGGCCAGGCCGTGCAAACCGAACGCGGAAGGACAACCGCCTTGGGGAAAGTATTCACGCGTCCTGTCCGCCTGTATTCTTAACCCAAACGGTGCATGCTTCCGCGTTCCCGTTTTGCGCTCTGATTGGCCACTGATGTTTCTGGTCGCACCAATCGTGTGACGGCAAGTTCTTTCCCCGGTTAAGCTTAGGCACTCTTTTGAAGTTGGTTATAGTTTGTCTTAGAGCATGGCGATAGAACGGTTAGGGTTTGCTGCTGGTCGAGGCGGAAATGGGCGCGTCACGCGATTGGGCGCACATGTCACATGACCAGAAACGTCAGTGGCCAATCAGATTCGCAAAACGCAGGCATTAAAGCGTTCCGTCTTGAGACGGATATCCGTCCATTTGATTAGGAGATTCCGTCATTTGATTCAGAGTCGTGACGGAATTTAACCTGAGCCTATCAGAGGCGTCAAATATAATTTTTTTTCTACCGCGGCCGCGCCAAGCAGTCATTTGCAAGCAAATTCTCAGGCAAATGCAACCAACCAGAAGACGAGATTGTTCTGAGTTACAGCGCTAAATCTAGGTAACGTGAATGCCACAAAACAAATGCCTTTTGTTAATCAGAACGTTATTTACGCGACAACAGGTGTGTTGTTGTTGTTGCGTGTGTGTGCTTGCGCCGCTCGATTTCCGTGTATGATAAATGTACATGAATGTTGATAAATCTAGGTAACGTTAATGCCACAAAATGAATGCCTTTGTTAATCAGAACGTTATTTGCGTTATCAATTGTTTTTAAGCTCAATAAACTCTTGACCGGAATTTCTCCCATTTGTCCGGGAGATTGAAACAAGACGAACGTCTTTCTCTGGTCTGCATCCCCTTAACAATTGTGTGTATTGAGGCGTACTGTATTGTACCCATTCTGCAATCTGTTAAATATTGATTGATTGTTATTAACAGATTGCAGAATGGGTACAATACAGTACAGCTCAATACACACAATTGTTAAGGGGATGCAGACCAGAGAAAGACTTTCCTCTTGTTTACATCAGGGTCCCCCATTTTCAATTCATCATAACATATATGACATACATGACATACAGATAGATAATACTGCTACATCTATACATTTATGACATACCAGATTTACAAATACAGTATTGTTTGTGATACAATAAGAGTCTAAAAAAGAGAGTATATACATTTGACGAAGAACTTTACATTGGAGGAGGTTGGGTAGGTTGGGTGGAGGGGGGGGGAACTGTACATTGGAGGTGGTTGGGGGGGGGGGGGTTGGGGGGGCGTAACTGTACATTGGATTATCGACGAAACAAGTAGGCTCCCTTAAAACGCTACCGCTATTAAAAAAAAATACAGTGGAGGTTAAAATAAGAATATGACTTGGCCTGAAAAAAAGTTCAGTCAGGAGTTTTTTTTTTTGCTTTAATCCCTGAAAACGCATGAACCGGTTGGGTTAAGCATAGACTCATCCCGTCCTCCTCTTCCAGGGTTCCCACGGTACCTGGAAAACATTGAAAACATGGGATTCATTTTTTCATTTTCCAGGTATGGAAAGGCATGGAAACTGAGCAAAAGTGACCAATTACATGGAAATAGAAACAGTTGTCCTGGAAAATTCTATTGGATGATGTGTAATACAATTTAACTATTGAGCACAGAATTATGAGTTTATAAAAACCCTTTACATGTGAACCGCTTTTACTGTAGATAGAAATGGATGATCCCATGTTGTAGAGCATGCTCTTGGCATCCTATATGGTATATTGGATGTTGGAATTTGATGCAGGCAACTTGGTGAGCCAAGGGAGCCTTGGCATCTACAGTGAAACTTGAGTGAAACTTCTTATGTAAGTTTATCCTCAAATGTAAGTAGCTCTGTTTTAACTGTGTGGTAAACCTGGGTTTATCAACGTTGGTTAGTAAGCAGTGCAATCTTGCTAACTAGCTAGCCAAGATTGCGTTCGTCACCAACGCCGGAGATGCTGGATTCGCGTGTTCGAATCCAGCTCCCGGCGTTGTCACCAGCTTGGCTGGCCGTTCACACTAATACAATTGGCAGTATTAGAGGGTGGGTTTGGACAGCGACCCCTACAGTTCGGTCGGGGCGCCTGCTCAGCGAGGGTAGGATCTGGAGAGAGGTAGTGCGGCCTCCCACACGTTACACTCTCCCAGTGAGAATCTGCGCGGCCAGGCTGGAAAGCATGTGACAGTCTCCGGTCTCTCGGACCAACAGTAGGGGAAAGTGCGCAACAACCAGGAATGGTGGGATTGGAGAAAAATCGGAAAAAGAAGGAGGGGGAAAAAGATAAAAAAAGAAAAAACGTTAGATCTCATAACGAGCCAGTTAGCCAGCACCAGGTACAGTAGCTAGCCAACGTTAGCTCTCATAACGAGCCAGTTAGCCATCGCCAGGTACAATAGCTAGCCAACGTTAGCTCTCATAACAAGCCAGTTAGCCAGCGCCAGGTACAGTAGCTAGCCAACGTTAGCTCTCATAACGAGCCAGTTAGCCAGTGCCAGGTACAGTAGCTAGCCAATGTTAGCTCTCATAACGAGCCAGTTAGCCAGCGCCAGGTACAGTAGCTAGCCAACGTTAGCTCTCATAACGAGCCAGTTAGCCAGCACCAGGTACAGTAGCTACCAACGTTAGCTCTCATAACGATAGCCAGTTAGCCAGCGCCGGGTACAGTAGCTAGCCAACGTTAGCTCTCATAACGAGCCAGTTAGCCAGCGCCAGGTACAGTAGCTAGCCAACGTTAGCTCTCATAACGAGCCAGTTAGCCAGCGCCAGGTACAGTAGCTAGCCAACGTTAGCTCTCATAACGAGCCAGTTAGCCAGCGCCAGGTACAGTAGCTAGCCAACGTTAGCTCTCATAACGAGCCAGTTAGCCAGCACCAGGTACAGTAGCTACCAACGTTAGCTCTCATAACGATAGCCAGTTAGCCAGCGCCGGGTACAGTAGCTAGCCAACGTTAGCTCTCATAACGAGCCAGTTAGCCAGGAAGAGAAGAGGCCGCGAAGATGGAAGAGGAGGATGACAGAGGAAAAGGGAGAACAGTGGAGAGGAGTTGAGAAGAGTAGGAAGAGAAGACAGGAGCGGACACGAGGGGAGGTGTAGAGAGAAGAGGACAGGATGAGATAGGAGAGGAGTGGAAGAGAGAACATATATCAATCCCAGTGCTCATGTGTTCCAGTTCAATAAATTGTTGTTCATCTACAGCTTGTTGCATTATTTCATGCATTGATATTATCAATGACATAATCTCTAAGCATTTACAATGTAGACTTGACTGGCACATCTTTTAAATCAAGTAGTCAGGTGTCCTAGGGGGTTGTGTGTGTGAGGGGGAGGGGGGCGCGGATGAGGGCGGAAAACTTCAGGGGCCTATAGATCATCACTTAATATGGTACCTGGAAAATCAGGAGGTAGTATGGAAACAAATTTCAAGGCAAGCGTGGGAACCCTGTCTTCCTCGTCCCTCAGCCCTGGTCCATCTTCTCGCCTTCTCCAACCTCTGCATCAGCGTCGGTCTCTCCTCTTCTCCTCCCGGCACCTTCCATCCTCTCCGGTCCATGTCCCTCGTCACGTCGTTGTACACCTTTATGCCTTCTTTCCAATGAACCTTCAGCGTGGTCATTGGTGATTGACATCTGATTCCTTTCTCTTTCAGTCTTTTTTATCTGAACATAGCTCCGATGCTTTTTTACAGCCACCTCTGTTGAATAGTCATGGTCGAAGGTTATTCTCTGCCCCTCCACCTCCATCTTCGTCTGCTAGGCTGCTCTGAGAATGTTTTCTTTGACTTTGAATTTCAAGAAATTAACTATAACTGCTCTCGGTGGTCTGTTTATCTGTTGCTTCGGCGCTAGGGTCCTGTGTGCCCTTTGATCTTGGCGAGGTCTGACACTTCCAATTTTCCTCGAATTAGGTTGTCTACATATTTGGTCATCGAGTCTCCTTCTATCCCTTCTCTCAGTCCCCATATTCGTATATTATTTCTCCTCGACCTCCCCTCCAAGTCTGTTCGCTTTTCTCTCAACATATTTTGTTGTTTGAGCGTCGCCGTTAGAATTTCTTGTATTTCTGTATTCCATTCCTCCGTTTCAGCCGTCCTTTCTTCTAGCATCCTTATGTCCTTCTCTTGTTCCTGTAGTTTTCCATCAATTGTCTCGAGTCTCTTATTTATTTCTTCTCTGAGCTCGTCCTGACCCTTCTTTAATTCTTCCCTGAGTCTGTCGCTCTGAATGTTCTGCGTGTTGGCTTGGCCAGCTATTGCGCTAGCTTGTATGCTAGTCTGTATGCTAGCTTGTATGCTAGTCTGTATGCTAGCTTGTATGCTAGTCTGTATGCTAGCTTATAGCTCCGCTACCCAGGTGGGCATCTCTGGTCTGTCGCCCTGCGTCATGCTAGCTTGAATTACCTCCTGCGCCACCTCCTCGTGTCGATAACTTTCCTCCGGTGTTTGTACTTCTTCTGGGGTCCCTTTTCTCTCGCTTTTTCTCGTGTTCATCCTTCCCTTTTTCTTATATCCTTGAATTGTCAATTTTTATTTTGTTTTTAGGTAGTTGTACTTCCTTTTTTCGATATTCTTTGACCGGGAGCTCTTTTCTATGGTCGCTTACCCGAACCTGATATCCGCTCCATTCAGACACAGATTTTTTCATAGCATGTGCGATATATGTCTTTTGGTCCAAGTTGGCCCTGGCTGTTCTCAGACCAGCCTCGTCGCCTGCCCTGAAGGCAGTGTTCCAGGCCCTCAGTAACCTGGCTGTTCTCAGACCAGCCTCGTGGCCTGCCCTGAAGGCAGTGTTCCGGGCCCTCAGTAACCTGGCTGTTCTCAGACCAGCCTCATGGCCTGCTGCCCTGAAGGCAGTGTTCTGGGCCCTCAGTAACCTGGCTGTTCTCAGACCAGCCTCGTGGCCTGCCCTGAAGGCAGTGTTCCGGGCCCTCAGTAACCTGGCTGTTCTCAGACCAGCCTCGTGGCCTGCCCTGAAGGCAGTGTTCTGGGCCCTCAGTAACCTGGCTGTTCTCAGACCAGCCTCGTCTCCTGCCCTGAAGGCAGTGTTCTGGGCCCTCAGTAACCTGGCTGTTCTCAGACCAGCCTCGTCTCCTGCCCTGAAGGCAGTGTTCTGGGCCCTCAGTAACCTGGCTGTTCTCAGACCAGCCTCGTGGCCCTGAAGGCAGTGTTCTGGGCCCTCAGTAACCCATGGACTTCCCCTGTCAGCCATTGTTTCTGATTGGCCCGTACTGTGATGGTCTTGGTCTCTGTGATGTCATCAATGCATTTAATCTAATTAATCGCATGATTGTCCATAGTTAATTGCATATTTTGTATCTGTTCTAAATCTACCTTAACCTCTTAAGCCCTCGCCCTATTTTCTGAAAATCGGCCTAAAAATACATAAGTAAATGGAAGATTGCTCCACTTCTACAGGGTACATCTTCATGTTCTTGGTATCTAGGGACCTCAGCAAATGTATTCCCAGTGTCAGAAATATTGTGTCTGTTACTAGGCTTGAGTAAATTGTAATGAACCCACCGTGTAGGCCAGATGCAAGCTGCATTTGACAATAAAGCTCCATTGGGCTGCTTTACAATTTGTATCGCAAATTGAATCGCAATCGCAATATCTCGGAAAAATGGCAATTAGATATTTTCCCCAAATAGTGCAGCCCTAGACGTGAGCACTTAGGGACTTTCTGCAGAATCTGAAGAGGTGGACTTTCCTCAGTCTCCTCAGGAAGAATAGATGCTGTTGATCCTTCTTGACCAGTGATGAGGTGTTGATCCTTCTTGACCAGTGATGAGGTGTTGATCCTTCTTGACCAGTGATGAGGTGTTGATCCTTCTTGACCAGTGATGAGGTGTTGAGGGTCCAAGAGAGGGCGTGCGCACGTCTTCCTGAACTCCACGATGAGCTCCTTGGTGTTGAGCGCCAGGTTGTTGTTGGCGCACAGCGCCACCAGGTGCTGGACCTCCTCCCTGTAGGCCGACTCATCGCTGGGTCATCTGCAAACTGGATAATGGTGGTGTTGGTGCCGTGTACAGGAGTGCAGTCGTAGGTGAAGAGGTATTCAGTACATGGTACTGACTGGGTCTGTAGTAAGAAACATGAGCATCGATTCAAGTGAGATACTTTTTTTTTTTTTTTTTTTTTGTGTGTCAACGTTCACACACACAATATATGCTTACCTAGGATTTGACTTGATTCAACAACAAAGCAGTCGGAGCAATGGCAAGCCGAAAACGGTCGAAATTGTAGTTATTTGAAGTTTGGATTTTATTTATTACGACTGAGGTAAAATAAATAAATAAAATTGAGACTAAAGTACCGAAAAAAGGTACCGTTGGGTACCGGTATCCAGGGAGCGAAATTAACTTTTTGACTCACCGGCCAGTGGCGGGTAGATGGGAAGAATCTACCGCCAAGCATATTTCTTACCTGCCAATTTTTTTTTTATTAAAAAAAAATATATATATATATATTTTATATAAATTTTTTTTTTTTAAATAAAATATATATTATATAATCATACTTGTAGTTGTATTATCTGCGAGACATCGCCACCACGCAATAAGTCAAAATGCTCGCTATCTGCAAACAGCTCCACTGTCTGTGTGTATACTTGAGTAGCCTCCAGCTCCAGCAAGGATTCTCCGGCGATGCAGCTAGACCCTATACTAATACTCTACATTCAGCATGCAAGGATTCTTCGGCGCTGCAGCTGGACCCTATTGGTGTATAATGTTACGGTTCTTTGGTCAAATCACATTCATCAAGCCCTCAGCTAGAATACGCATTGAATCAATGTTATAAGACATTGATATCAGGAGCTATCTGTAGCTACTGCTAGCCCGCTAGATAACGTTAAGACAATTTAGTTTACTGGGACATATAGAGCTAACGTGAGCTAGCTAACGTGAGCTAGCTAACGAGGGAACAGAGGTATTATGCACTCGAGTCGACTATTGCTGGAGCATTTGTTGATATCGGCAGCTATCAGTAGCTAGCCAGCTAGATACCGTTAGACAATGCCTCGTCATGTATTAAACTAAAAGTGAATAGTTGACTGGGTCATTGTTTAAACAGTAACGGTAGCTCATGGAGGTCCGATCTAGACTAGAGCAGCAGACTGCCTCTGTGTTGATACGAGCAGAAGCCAATAGTATCCCGCTGCAGGGCTGGGCGGATATGACTCGTTGCCACGTTTTTTTTTTTGCCGGTATCGATTCACGTATCAGTTCAAATGTGAAAGGTACCCATCCCTAGTAACGATGCATCGATTAATCGAAATGCATTGATTCTAATTAGGACTGGGCAATTAATCGGAAAAAAATCGATCTCGATTCATAGACCTATGCAATCTCATTTCTAAGTATTTTTGTATTAAAAAGAAAATAAACTATTAATTTTTTTTCTTTATTTTACTTTTTACTTTTTTAAATTATTTGATTGAAAAAATAAGAATCGTGAGAGAATCATGATCTCAATTCTTAGAGAGAAAAATCGTGATTCACATTTGAGCAAGAATCGCCCAGCCCTAATTCTAATGTGACGATTCAACTGCATTGATTTGAAAATGTTAGAATCGATTATAATCGAAATTAATCGTTTTTTTTGTGTGTTGTTTTTATTGACCTATAGTCCATTCATGCTGAGTGAATCAGTTCCCCCAGCCACATTTGTGTATTCAAGTTTTTGGGGGGGAATTAACTGATCGAAAATGTATCAAAAATGTATCTACCGGTAATCGAATCGTGGTCAAATGAAGAGATTACATGATGCATTGAATCGTTGCTTGAATAATCGTAATCAAAATTAATCGGTGTGAGGTCGCATTGTTACACCCCTAATATCGTGATATATATCTTCTTTACAGATATATGAAATTTCCCATAGCGTGATATAAGATTTTATCCACAAGGTGTAACTTAGGCCGTGTTCACACCTGAAAGTCTGCGGATAGTCTGGACTTTCTGGTGGACCAAATGTGAAAATGATACATTGTTTGATTTTGGTCTGCGTTCACACTGCCCTTTTTGGTGCGGACCTCATTTGTAAACAAAGGACATGCAGTTGCCAAGTCGTTCATCTATTGCAGTGTTTCCCAACCTGGGGTCCGCGGACCCCCTGGGGGTCCGCCAGGGGGCGCAGGGAGTCCGCCAGACTACAGATGATTTGAGTTTTTTTTTTTTTCTTTTTAGAGAAATATTTAATTAGCATATTTTTATCATCAGAAGCATGAATAGTCTCTCCACTACAATACAAAATAAAGATAAATAAATAAACATCTAGACATGATTTTTGAACGTTAACAGTAGGCTACCGGGTAGCCGCTAAAACGCGAATCAGTTGACTGTATCACTTTCTGTAGCTAGCCTAGCACGCTAGTTAACTTTCTCGGCTCGTCTGCAGTCAGCCGCCAGAGGCGAAAATGTGTGACAAACGAAAAGGAGATGACGGCAGCTCATCTGCAAAAAAAGTTAGGACCTACAGCAATCGCGAAAATTACATCACCATGGGCTTCACTGAGGGACCAGACAAACGACCTGAGTGTGTGATTTGTGGAGAAAAGTTGGCAAACTCGAGCCTGAAGCCCAGCAAGCTGAAGAGACATCAGGCGTCTAAGCACCCAGAAACCGTTGGGAAGGATCCAGACTTTTTTCGGAGGAAAGAACAGTCTCTCAAGGCGAACAAGCCTGTTGATGTTAGAGTAGCGTGGAGCAGGGGTGGCAGTGATTTACAGAAGGCTACCGAAGCCTCCTTTGAGTGTTCGCTTTTAATTGCAAAAGCAAAGAAACCGCACAATATTGGCGAGCAGCTCATCAAACCAGCCTGCATCAAAATGGTTTAGAAACTGTGCGGCCCACAGGTGGCGGATAAACTAAAATCAGTACCACTCTCGAACAATGTAGTGAAAGACCGAATTGATAAGATGTCAAGTGATTGCGAGCAGCAGCTGTCAGAAAAGCTTAGAAAGGGTCCATTTGCCATACAACTTGATGAAACTACAACTGTCGCAGACGAGGCTGTGCTCATCGTTTATGTGCAATATATCGAAAATGAGGATCTGAAGCAGGACATTCTCATGTCAGTCAACCTTACTACCACCACTCGAGGTGAGGATATTTTTACTGCAGTGGATTCTTACTTCATTCAACATAAATGCAAACCGTTCACCATTAGGGCCTGATTTGAGAGGATGAATACAGGATTTGAATATTGGCCAAACATTTTGAAATGCATATGGTGCAAGATGAGATTTGTTGATTGAAGGCACAAGTTAAAGAAGCATAGTGGGTCTAATTGTGATGCATATGCCTGTGTATAAGCAGTTTGTTATTAAAATGACAAAAAAAAGGTATTAAACCCAGCTAGGACAGATTCTCTCTGCTACTGATTGGAATTTCCTGTCTCATATTTAGTTTAATTTGTTGCATTGATTTGTTCCATAAATGCAAACCGTTCACCATTAGGGCCTGATTTGAGAGGATGAATACAGCATTTGAATATTGGCCAAACATTTTGAAATGCATATGGTGCAAGATGAGATTTGTTGATTGAAGGCACAAGTCAAAGAAGCATAGTGGGTCTAATTGTGATGCATATGCCTGTGTATAACCTTTGTTATTAAAATGAAAAAAAAAAGTATTTTATGGTATCTTATTAGGAGGGGGTCCGCGAATTTCATCAGAGATGTTTGGGGGTCCCTGGGGGGAAAAAGGTTGGGAACCACTGATCTATTGGACTATAGCACTCGCAAACGTAAACAGTTGCCGACAGCGTAATGAGAGAGAGAGAGGTACTGTTATTACGTGTGCGGCGCAAGTCGACTAGAGAGAGAGAGACTGACCGCGTGCAGTGCGAGTCTAGAGGGGAGAGACTGTCATTACGAGAGTGGCGCGAGTCTGACTGTTTGGTCCTCAAAATAGTTCGGTTTGTGTTCACACCTCTACAAATTAAACTGACTATTGATTTAAAGGGACCATGGTCCACTTAAAGTGGACCAAACAGGGTAGGTGTGAACGCGCCCTTAAATCTGTCATAACCTGAGACTAAAGGGGCTTTAGTCCTGACTAAATTTAAACTGACCTTAACCAAAGCTATGATGTACCCACTCCTGCTCCAGAAACTGTTGACTCACTGGTGCTTGAAACAAAGTGGTTTAAGTCTAGAACTGTAGATGACTCTGGACTACACTGTGTTCTTAAACTATAAAATCCAGATACAAGCTGAATAAAATCACATATCTTTCTCTCCTTCCTCTGACACTCTTCTCCATCCAGATAGCTGTCCTGTCAGGCCTGGGAAGAAACCAAGAGGCTTGGATGGAAAAAAAACTTCAGTTCTAAGATGAATCACAATAAACAACAACACATTCACACAGGAAAGAAGCCCTACTCCTGTGACCAGTGTGGACAGGGCTTTATTAAGCAACAGGGTCTGAAAACACCAGATAATTCACACAGGAGAGAAGCCCTACTCCTGTGATCAGTGTGAGAAGAGCTTTAGTCAACAGCATAATCTGAAAACACACCAGCTGATTCACACAGGAGAGAAGCCCTACTCCTGTGACCAGTGTGGGAAGAGCTTTCATCAACTGGGTAATCTGAAATCACACCAGAGAATTCACACAGGAGAGAAGCCCTACGCCTGTGACCAGTGTGGACAGAGCTTTACTCGTCAACAGAGTCTGCAAAGTCACCAGAGAATTCACACAGGATGGAAGCCCTACTTTTGTGACCAGTGTGAGAAGAGCTTTAATCAACTGGGTCATCTGAAAACACACCAAATGATTCACACAGGAGAGAAGCCCTACTCCTGTGACCAGTGTGGACAGAGCTTTAGGCAGCAACATGATCTGAAACGGCACCAGAGAATTCACACAGGAGAGAAGCCCTATTCCTGTGACCAGTGTGGACAGAGCTTTACTCATCAGATTAGTCTGAAAACACACCAAATGATTCACACAGGAGAGAAGCCCTACTCCTGTGACCAGTGTGGACAGGGCTTTATTACGCAACAGCGTCTGAAAATACATCAGAGAATTCACACGGGAGAGAAGCCCTATTCCTGTGATCAGTGTGGACAGAGCTTTACTCATCAGAGTAGTCTGAAAACACACCAAATGATTCACACAGGATGGAAGCCCTACTTTTGTGACCAGTGTGAGAAGAGCTTTAGTCAACTGCATAGTCTGAAAACACACCAGAGAATTCACACAGGAGAAAAGCCCTACTCCTGTGACAGGTGTGGGAAGAGCTTTAGTCAACTGTCTAATCTGAAAACACACCAGAGAATCCACACAGGAGAGAAGCCACATCATTGTGGTTTGTGTGATAAGAGATTCAGTACATTAGCATGTTTCAGAAAACATGAGAAAAATCACTTGGGAGAGAAGATTCAGGGAAATGTCAAACCTGTCAATTCACCTGCACATTCTTAGAGGAGACAGCTGTAGCCAGTGTTAGAAGAGGTCCACTCATAATGAATGTGTGGCCCAGTGTTAAACGCTTCAGTACCTCATTACAGCGATCAGTCCATCAACAATCATAAGGATTATAGTGGTAGTAATATTTGACCGTTGTTTTGAAATGAAAAACTACTACCAAGAGCGTTTGACCTGCACAGAAGCCTCTGAGAGAGAAGCAGTACTAACATAGACACAGTTTTCATTGACAACTGTTGTGTTTCTGTCGCTCTGAGGAGTGAGACAGACGGTGTGGATGTTCCTGAGGAGTGAGACAGACGGTGTGGATGTTCCTGAGGAGTGAGACAGACGGTGTGGATGTTCCTGAGGAGTGAGACAGACGGTGTGGATGTTCCTGAGGAGTGAGACAGACGGTGTGGATGTTCCTGAGGAGTGAGACAGACGGTGTGGATGTTCCTGAGGAGTGAGACAGACGGTGTGGATGTTCCTGAGGAGTGAGACAGACAGTGTGGATGTTCCTGAGGAGTGAGACAGACGGTGTGGATGTTCCTGAGGAGTGAGACAGACGGTGTGGATGTTCCTGAGGAGTGAGACAGACGGTGTGGATGTTCCTGAGGAGTGAGACAGACGGTGTGGATGTTCCTGAGGAGTGAGACAGACGGTGTGGATGTTCCTGAGGAGTGAGACAGACGGTGTGGATGTTCCTGAGGAGTGAGACAGACGGTGTGGATGTTCCTGAGGAGTGAGACAGACGGTGTGGATGTTCCTGAGGAGTGAGACAGACGGTGTGGATGTTCCTGAGGAGTGAGACAGACGGTGTGGATGTTCCTGAGGAGTGAGACAGACGGTGTGGATGTTCCTGAGGAGTGAGACAGACGGTGTGGATGTTCCTGGGACAATGTGTCATTGGTATGAGAGTGAACACACATTGTTCTAGTGTTTTACATACTGGGATCATAGGAACTTTCTGACCTCACTATGGGGTGCCCAGCCAAAAGCCAAGGTATGGACTTATATATTTGTATGTGGACACTAGTGATGTATTGAACTAATGTCACAACGTATTGTCAACATTCCTAGTAGTAGTTTTTTTTGTTTGTTTGTAGTAGGACATGTTTTTTTTTTTTTTTTTTTTTTTTACTTTCACAAGAAGTGTTTATTTTAGTGTTCTATGTATTGTCTTTTTCTAGATGGTTTTTCTACCATCTAACTGCTTGTGGGTTTATGGGAATTGCAGAGCAACCTGTTGCACAAGTAACTAACTATTTTGTCATTATTGTGTGTATATTGACGAGTAATTGCTGTACTATTGATGCAACTTATCAAAAGTTATAGGGTTGGAATCAATTCACTTTAAATTAAATCAATTAAAATCGAAAATGTTTTTACTTTCTGGTGATGGGACATCTATTCACATGTACTTGTCATTAGGTTGGATAGTAAAAACGTTTCATGACAGAACTTACAAATATTTAAAATAAAATCTACATCTTGGATTAAAAAGTGAATTGATCCCAACTTTGAAGAATTCTCATTAGAATGTATGATATGCTAATAATATGGATGAATTGTAACCGTCAAGATAAGTGGGAAGGTGTGAATTGATGTCTTAGAAGTAACTGTAACTCAGAAGTATGACAATTAAATATTACATTTTAACCTACTTTGTATGAAAGGCTTCATCTTCTGAGTGCAACAATGATATTTTTTGAAAAGCCTCTGCTATTTACTGGAAACGCCTTCAAACAATATCTGAAATAATAAAGAAATAAAATACCTATCTTGCTAATATGTCTATGTACGATGCACTCAGAGTGTAACACTGGAGCTTGATATTATTTGATGAACGACGCCACGGACCCTTGGCTGCCACAGATGTACCTCCTGGTGACATGCTGCTCACAATCTAAGTCGCTTTGGATAAAAGCCTCTGCTAAATTACTAAACTGTAAAATGTGAGAATTCAAAACTTCATTGTCATTGTTTATTTATCCTGATGAGTCACTGAGAAATATCAATATTTAATTTTTTTAAAGAAGCCTTTACAAGGTCAAACATGTACATTCAGTTTATAAGATTGCTCCAGGTACAAAGTCAAGACCAAGTACATGAAGCAAAAGTAGAATCTAAAATCAGGTACATTTGAGGAAAATAGTGTTAAAACGGTTCAACCTTGAATTCTGGTCAGAAGGGTCGTCTTCGAGTGAGAAAATACATTGAACCAACATTTAATATCAGCCACCGTTTAGAAAAAGGTTATTGAACAGTATAAGGATTACGGCATGTTTTCAGAACTGAAATGTTGAGATATTTTATTGGAAATATATAAAGTATCAAAAGGTAGAACCCCCCCCCCCCCCCAGACTTTTTTAAACAAACACAGTTAAACAATTAAATAAAAATATAACAGACAAACAAAGATAAACCCACCCATCCTCAGAGAGATGCTTTAGGTTGATTATTTACCAATGATTCCAGGATTCTTGCAGACAGGACAGTTTGGTCCAGTTATTTAGGTCACATCTATCTCCACCTTTATGTAATGGAGATACATGAGCTGTATATATATATTTATAAAATGACTTCATGAACCTTTACTCTGAAACTAGAGATATGGGGCATTGAGAGGTGGATCTGTGTACATTGATGATAAAGGGGTTTCTGAGACGTTTTCACAAGTCAAATCTGGGACCAATTTTTTCAGGATGTCCAGATTGGTTTTTATTATATTGTTTCGTCAATTTGAAGAAGCAATTAAAAAACTGTTAATGATGCTAGAGTGGTCTGGGACCCCCATGCCAAGCCTGAAGGCCTTCCAGGGGGACACCTAAACATACGCAGTATCACCCCTAAAAGTGAACAGATTAAACAACTACTCTTAGAATCAAACTTGGATTATTTATTTGTCTCTGAAACCTGGTTTCATGATAACTCCCCAGCGGCTGCTCTGACTGTACCTGGCTATAATATATTTAGAGCGACCTGAAGGGAGATGGGGAGGTGTGATGTTTTATGTTAAAGATAACACCCACTGTACCCAGATCCACTTTTCAGATAAGGAATTAGAGAGTCTCCCCAAATGTCCTTTACCCTCCTAGGGCTGTACCCACCACCAGACTCCAGGGCCCTCATTCATCAACGTGTCTTACGCACAGATATGTGCTTAACCTGTGCGTACGACCATGTCTAAGCAAAGAGTGGGATTCATCAATTTCAACTTGAACTTGACTTCGTGCTTATGTGTACGCACAGCTCGGAGCACACTTAGCTGACGCCCAGTGGTAGAATATCGTTACTACGGCATAAGCGCTCCTCAGTACATGCATTCGTTCCAACGCGGAAATAAAGACACTGGCGCGTGTTCTGTATGACCCCCGTAATTCATTATAGTTCATTGTGAAATAGCGATATTAGTGTAATTATTGTCAAACCCTAAATAGCATGTGGAATAGGTATTTCTCTCCGAATGAATGCAGGTTTATATATATAGCGTTATGGGGTGCACTGACTGCGCTCGCAGGAACTGTTTTCAGAGATAGCATCAGATAGGGATGAATGAATGAATGAGGGGCAGTCTAATTGCAGAGAGAACATAATATTAACTAGAGTCCATTACCCGAGACACCTCCTTCATTTGTACCGCAATTTGGGACCCAAATTGGAGCTATGAGCTTAAAAGCTTTTCCGTGCTTATTTGAGAAGGTCCAGCTGCAGAGCCGGAGAGACAGACAGCAGAGAGACAGACAGACAGACAGATAGACACTGTTCCACAGTGTGTGTGTGTGACCCCCCCCCTCTGGACCACCTCCTAGTAGAGACAAGTTTTCTGAAATGTATGTTTATATATGCAAATGAGGCACTTCCCCATTAAATATGTGGACATTTATGGATGCAATAAGGCAAAATGAAGTAAAATGAACAACTAAATGTGTGTTATTGACGTTTTATTGTCACTAGTTTCATAGAAGACATGTTTAGGAAGCAAAATATAACAATCTCAAAATCAACAAAAAAAGTATATTTGCCTATTCACCTGCAGTGTCTCGCCTTAATCCTCATCTTCGTCTTCTTCCTAGAGAAGTCTCTACTAGGAGGTGGTCCAGAGGGGGGGGGGGGGCTGAGTCTCTACTATTAGACTAGTAGTCACACACACACACACACGCACACACACTGTGGAACAGTGTCTGTCTGTCTGTCTCTCTGCTGTCTCTCTCAAAATAGTATAAGTGCTATCTTGGCCCTGAGAGTTGCTCTCCGGCTCTGCAGCTGGACCCTCTCAAATCAGCACGAAAAAAGCTATAAGCTTATAAAACGATTTAATATGCTAAACTTCGTTTTAAATTCCTTAATTCACTTTTGTTTATTTCATAAAGATATTCCCGACATAATGATACCTGCCCCGACCAGATCCGTGACTCTGTTGATTGATTGATTGATTGAAAAGTTTATTAACAGATTGCAGAATGGGTACAGTACAGTACATCTCAAT
The DNA here is from genome assembly GCF_963971535.1 of Notolepis coatsorum. Lineage (NCBI taxonomy): Eukaryota > Metazoa > Chordata > Actinopteri > Aulopiformes > Paralepididae > Notolepis > Notolepis coatsorum. The sequence continues at coordinate 230,612,324 of NC_140166.1, read as the reverse complement.
ACATACAATTGTTAAGGGGATGCAGACCAGAGAAAGACTTTCGTCTTGTTTCCACCAGGGTCCCCCATTTTCAATTCATCATAACATATATGACATACATGACATACAGATAGACAGTACTGCTACATCTATACATTTATGACATATCAGATTTGCAAATACAGTACTGTTTGTGATACAAAAGTGTCCAGAAAAGGAGTGTATATACATTTGGCGTAGAAACTGTACATTGGAGGAGGTTGGTGGGGTGGGGTTGGGTGGGTTGGGTGAGGGCTATACATTGGAGGTGGGGGGGGGGGGGGGGGTTGGGTAGGGGACACACACACATTTTACACTGTACATTGGAATGTTGACAAAGCCTTACTTGGTCATTTACTGTACAACTAGGTTAGGACATTTGTAGGGGCCAGTTTCGAATTGCAGTCTCACGTAGGTGTTTTTTGAGAGTGTTTTTGAAGGTGGGTAGTGATTCACATTCCTTTACAGCTTTAGGCAGGGCGTTCCACATTGATGTGGCATAATTGCGAAACGTGTTTAGTCCCTTGTTTGAGCCGAATCTGGGTTTTACATGATTTGTGGAGCTCCCTCTGGTGTTGTGATCGTGGTATTCACTGACCTTTGGGAAGTATTTTGACATGTACATGGGTACCTTGGTCGCGTAGTGTATCTTGTAGACCAGGCCCATTGCAAGTTGCTGTACTCTGTCGTCTACTCTAAGCCATCCTAGGTTGTCAAAGTGGGCAGGGGTGAGGTGGGTTCTAGGAGTCAGGTCAAGTAGTAGTCTGACTAGCTTGTTTTGAGATGTTTGTAATTTGTTTTTTAGTGCCTTTGAGGTGCTTTGGTACCATGAGGTGCAAGCATAGTCGTAGTACCCTTGAATGAGTGCTCCTGCTAGAGTCTTCAGGGTATTCTTGTTTACCAGAGAGGAGATCCGGTACCAGAATCGCGTTCGTTGGTTGACTTTTTTTATTACATTGGATGCCATTTTGTCACAGGAAAGATTAGCCTCTAGGATGGAACCCAGGTAGGTAATTTCATCTTTCCTTGTGATAATATTGTCACCCACTGTAACCGAGAAGCCGTCGGTCTTGCTGAGTTTGTTATTTGAACCGAAGAGAATGGACTCTGTTTTGCCCATGTGTAATGATAGTTTGTTGTCGGCGAGCCATATGCAGATTTTGCCTAGTTCCGAGCTGAGGGCTTTTTCAACCTGCAACTTGTTCTTGTCAGAGACCAGCAGGGCGATACAGATGAATTATCTACTCAGAATAGTATTATAAAGTGGCTATCTTTTATGCTGTAGATCACTGCTGGTATGTGCGTGCAGAACCTTTATTTCAGCGGGGACTGTAGTATTTATTTGACGTTACTGTACAATATATGTGTATTAAAAGACGGAGCTGTCTTTTATTGTATTATAATAATTATTAATATTAAAAATAAATTAAGAAAGGCATTCTTATTCCAGCATGCATTAATGACACTAACGGGCAACGGCAAAACAGTGGTTGATGGTCTTTATTAGTGTTTGCGGTGTCCAGGCAGCAATGGTCTTTTAGGAAGTTAATAGATATAATATCCAACAGTGTACAACACCCTCGGTTTAGTCCATTCTTCCACATTTCATGGGGGTGTCCATTACCGTATATGGTTAATCGGGGCGGTTTTGGTATGCAAATACATGAAAGTGTGCACGAGCCTCGGCGCAGGGCCAAGGTGAGATTCATCATGACAGGTGTGCGTAGAACCTGCGTACGCACGTGTGGTGAATCCCGTTTTTTCTGTGCGTGCACTGATTCTACATTCTGTGCTTACGTGTGGAAATAGAACATTTTCTACGCCACGTTGATGAATGAGGCCCCAGAGCTATATATTCTGACCAGCTGAACACCATACTTAGAGAGTGCAACTTTAATAAAGAAGTACTTTTGATGGGAGGTTTCAACATAAACTGGGAATATTAACATGGTAGAAAAGCCCTCAAACAATTTACAACTAAATTAGATTTTGTTCAGGTGATTAAAGGGCCAACTAGGATACGACCCAAAAATCGACCTAGTGTTTAGTAACACGCCAGAGAGGATTACTAAATCATTACATTTAGTCACTGGCCTATCTGACCTTAACGCTTGTATCTAGAAAACTGTCTAAGAATGGATTTAATCTGACTACCACCAAAAAGCAGACCTACCTCAGAATCCCTAAGGCTGACCAAGGTCACTTTGAAGCAGCAATACATGGAATTGACTGGAGTGATAATGATCAGGGACTGATGTAGAAACTGACAGTCACCTGTTCCTCTGCACTATCAGATCTACAATGGACATCTTCTAGGCCGTGAGCCAGTAGGGTCGGTCGTTACCATCTTGGGGGACTAACTTTCATAGTGATTTTTGGGAAGCTATATACACCCTATACTGCTAGAAAATATGTGATAGCAATGCAGCAGTTGCCTCCAAATGTGTGCTATCACATCTTTTATAACACTACCAAGCATATTTTTCAGGTCTCCTGTCCAAAATTACATGCCCCAAATGAATCATGATAGTTCCTGAACCATATGCATGTTTCTGGTCTCCTTTGATAGGTAACAAGCTAGCTAGGGCATATGAATCCAGTGTAAGTAAACCAACATCTATTACCATTCCAGAGTAAATGGAGATACAATGAAGGAAAACATCATATTTTTACCCTCGCCTGGTACATAATCTTAATTTAAAAGGCAATATGACCATTATAACCAATATCCCATGGATAATAATGCAACTGAATGTGTTCTCCTACTCCTTGACTACAAACGGTAAGGCTAACATATTGTGTTTCACAGAAACAAAATTAGACTCATCTGTACAGGATCCAGAGATTGAAATTGAAAACTACTCAATAGTCAGGAGGGATAGGAACCAGTATGGAGGTGGCGTCTGTGTGTACATACACAAGGATACCAAATACATCAACCGTACTGACCTTAACCATGATGAAATTGAAACTGTTTGGATTGAAATCTTATTAGACAGGGCGAAACCAGTACTAGTAGGCACAATCTATAGACCACCAGAACAGAGTGGCTTTTATGACACACTTGATGGGTGTTTAGCTGGGGTGGAGGGGGTAGAAAAAATTCTTATTGGGGACTGGAACACGGATATGCTGCGTAAATCAGCACCCGTCTTCAAGGCCTTCAGTAGGTTTTCTGATCTGCACGGTTTCAGCCAGCTAATCACCCAACCCACAAGGGTATGCGATTCGACACAAACCACCATTGACCTCATTTTGACCACTGACAAGTCAATGATCTCCAGTAAAGGGGTGATAGCATGCGGGTTAAGTGATCATTATATGATTTTCTGTACCCGCAAAAAGCTAAAACAGAAGGCCGGCTGTCACAAAACAGTCACATCTAGAGACCTCAAAACTTACTCTAGAGAGGCCTTTAACCTAGAACTGGGGAGCTTGGACTGGTCAGATGAACTCAGTGGTACACAGGTTGAAGAAACATGGCTTGGATTCAAAACCAAATTCACAGCAATACTCAACAACATGTCACCGATAAGAACCACCAGGGTTAAAAATCGTGCTGAGGCATGGATGCACACTGAAATACTGGCCGCTATGAAAACCAGAGACAAAAAATGCTCTGAACTTCATAAAAGTCAGACAAAGCTTTCCAAAAGCTCAAACAGTGAACTCCAAGCCCACGTGGTTGAACTAAAAATCCAAAGAAACAGACTAAGAAATGACGTAAACACCATGATCAGAACCGCAAAAAGAAATTTCATCAACGACAAAACTGAGGAAAACAAAAACAAACCCCGCGAACTTTGGAAATTACTCAATAATCAACTAGGCTGCAGTAAAAAACTTAAAACCAGATTCTCAAACATAAAGACGGACAACACGCTCATCACAGACAAGCTGGATGTAGCCAATTACTTAAACATCTTCTTCACAAACATAGCCACAACACTGGTAAACAAACTACCCTCCCACTCAGGGCATTATGGGGTAGAACACATAGTAGCATACTACAAAAACCTAGGGGTCCACAAAGACGACTTCAAACTTGAAATGGTAACAACCGATGAGGTACTCAAAAAATTGAGCGCCCTCCAACCTAACAAGGCCACTGGCCATGACAACATCCCCTCCAAATTCCTCAGAGACGCAGCAGCCGCCATCACCCCAGTCATCACACACATAATAAACCTCTCTATAAAACAGGGGCACGTCCCCAAGGACTTCAAAATTGCGAGAGTGACCCCTCTACACAAAAAGGGCAGCAAATTAGACCCAGGCAACTACCGCCCTGTTTCTATTCTTACCTCCATCTCGAAAGTCATGGAGAAAATAGTCTATGAACAGGTCGAAAAGTACTTGGCGGAAAAAAATCTAATCTACGAATTCCAATCTGGCTTCAGAACGTCCCACTCCACTGACACATGCCTCCTCTATTTGAACGACCACATCAAACAAGAGGTGGACGCGGGCAAATACTGCGGCATGGTCATGCTGGACCTACAAAAGGCCTTCGACACTGTCAATCACTCCATTCTAATGGACAAGCTAAAAGCAATTGGTTTTGATAGCTTATCAGTGAGCTGGATGCAATCCTACCTGGAGGGGAGAGAACAGATGGTAGAGGTAAACGGTACTCTATCCCCCCCCCTCACAGTGAGCTGTGGTGTTCCACAAGGAAGCATACTAGGACCGCTACTCTTCCTAATTTATGCAAATGACATGTCGTCAGCCTGTGACTGCAACTTGTTCCTGTTTGCGGACGACTTAGCCCTGCTGGTCTCTGACAAGAACAAATTGCAGGTTGAAAAAACCCTCAGCACGGAACTAGGCAAAATCTGCATATGGCTCGCTGATAACAAACTATCATTACACATGGGCAAAACAGAGTCCATTCTCTTCGGTTCAAATAACAAACTCAGCAAGACCGACGGATTCTCAGTTACAGTGGGTGACAATATTGTCACAAGGAAAGACGAAATTACCTACCTGGGTTCCATCCTAGAGGCAAATCTTTCCTGTGACAAAATGGCATCCAATGTAATAAAAAAAGTCAACCAACGAACTAGATTCTTGTACCGGATCTCCTCTCTGGTAAACAAGAATACCCTGAAGACTCTGGCAGGAGCACTCATTCAAGGGTACTATGACTATGCGTGCACCTCATGGTACCAAAGCACCTCAAAGGCGCTTAAAACAAAATTACAAACATCACAAAACAAACTGGTCAGACTACTACTTGACCTGAACCCCAGAACCCACCTCACCCCTGCCCACTTTGCCAACCTAGGATGGCTTAGAGTAGACGACAGAGTACAGCAACTTGCAATGGGCCTGGTCTACAAGATACACTATACGACCGGGGTGCCCATGTACATGTCAAAATACTTCCCAAAGGTCAGTGAATACCACAACCACTACACCAGAGGAAGCTCAACAAATCATGTTAAACCCAGATTCGGCTCAAACAAGGGACTAAACACGTTTCGCAATTATGCCACAACAATGTGGAACGCCCTACCCAAAGCTGTAAAGGAATGTGAATCCCTGCCCACATTCAAAACCGCTCTTAAAGAGCACCTACGGGAGGCTGCAATTCGAAACTGGCCACCGTAAATGCCCAAAACCCCCACCACCTCCTAATAGACAGTCTCCTCACCACCGCATGTATATATTCCCTCCCCGCCGTATGTATATTTCCCTCCCACCCACCCACCCCCTCCTAATGTACAGTCCCCTCCCCATCACATGTATATACTCTGTCAGGATCTAGGGGTAACAGTACTGTATATTTGAATACCGTTATGTCACAAATGTATCAGTACTAAATACCTATATGTCCCTATGCCATAAATGTCATGTATGTCCCTATGCCATAAATGTCATGTATGTTGTGTATGTCATAAATGTCTATATGAATTGAAAATGGGGGACCCTGATGGAAACAAGACAAACGTCTTTCTCAGGTCTGCATCCCCTTAACAATTGTATGTATTGAGCCGTACTGTATTGTACCCATTCTGCAATCTGTTAAATAAAGTTTTCATTCATTCATTCATTCATGTAACTAAATGTGATGACAATACATTAAGAATACAACATTTATGATACTGTTTAAAAGGGTATACTCAGATGATGTAAATGTTTTGGCCATGGTTACTGTTTTACATGTTGACTGCAATTTTACTCCAAAACACAATTTCTTTCAATACAGCCATGTTACAAAGACATAAATCTCCCCAAAACATTGAAATAGTAATAAAAAACAATGAATATTGATCAATATGCAGCATATTCAACATTCATATTATGGGCACAAACATATCAATGTTTTCAGCTCAGTTAGACCTATACAATGATTTATTGGTTTTCAGAAAAATATTTGTTTATTTTGGAATTAAGCATTACATCACGCGCAGGAGTGGTTTGTGACCAATAAACCATGCCTAGGGGTGGTCGTTAGGCCCGAGGCGCAGCCGAGGGTCGTTAGACCCCCCTAGGCATGGTTTATTGGTCACAAATCACGACTGCAAGTGATGTAAAGCTTTTATACAACTGCTAGATTCATCCAACCTTATTTCTATACAATAAACACACATTAATCGAAGATTTATTGAAAAAACCATCCGCCAGAAAAAGTAGTTCCCACAACTACAAAAAAGACAAGTTGCCTCCATGTGGAAGCAGCTTGAAGTGCATCCAACCAAACTAACACATCCAACTGTGTATTATTGGAATGATTGAGAGAAGTTGCCTCATGTGGAAGCAGCTTGAAGTGCATCCAACCAACTAACACATCCAACTGTGTATTATTGGAATGATTGATTGAAAATTTTATTACCAGATGCAGAATGGGTACAATACAGTACGGCTCAATACACACAATTGTTAAGGGAATGCAGACCTACTTTCCATAGAACTTCATTCTTAGATGCTTCTATATAAAGTAGGTAAAACAAATTAAAAAGTCTTCTTTGCCCTATAGGAAAAAAACGTTTTCTTCGCCCTATTCTTTTATTTATTTTTTTAAACCTACTGTAGAGGGCCTAAACTTAACCAGTTGGAAACCAAGCGTACAGTAATAAAATTAGCAATCAATCAATCAATCAACTCAATAGGCCATGCTCACTTAGAACAGCGCAGCACCCAGCTCTCTGACTATCCCCCGCGTTGCAGGCAGAGTGTGTGTGTGTGTGTGCGTGCGTGTGCGTGCGTGTGCGTGCGTGTGTGTGTGTATGTGTGTGGGGGGGGTGTGTGGCGGTGGGTGGAGACTAGAGCGAGCGCTGACAGTCGAAAGGAAAAAGAAATTGAAAAAAAAATCGCAAATTAATCCATCAATCAATCCGCGATTTTTCTTTTGTTACAGAATGATTCAAGACCCATCAATTACATCATCCAACATTGTTTAAACGACTAAGACATTCGCTGTGACAGAATCGCTTGATATTTAGTCGTTTAGTCGCCATTAACATATCCATTTGTAAAGATTATTGGCCACCTTCTTGTGATCCGGCGGAGTGATGTGATGTGGGTCGGTTGTGGGCGGGTCCTGGGCCAGCAGCGTGGATTGTTGCCAATAAAGACGTGTAAAATGACTGTTTCAGCCAATCAGAATCGAGAAATTTGCATGCCGTTGTATAAAACTCAATACAAAACCCAGGGCACATATAATCACATCACAGATTTCTTTCAGGAATTCAAATAACTAATTACTTTAAGTTCCGTCAGTACAGACACTTCTCAGTCTCTATCCGTGTTGGCGGCGCTCTCCAATTGTCTGAGAGCCGAGACTAGTACAGACGTAAAAAACAACAACATATATAATAATAATAATAATAATAATAATAATAATAATAATAATAATAATAATAATAATAATAATAATAATAATAATAATAATAATAATAATACAAAACCTACCATACTTTGTTTTACAAATGTTAATAACCTAATAATCACAATAATCATCCATGTCTTCCACGTCTTCATGAGAACGTTCCACACTCTCTGAGGTGGATGCCTGGTTCTCACAGTCTGCCAGTCTACACACGTCACCTGAGGCCATTTGCAACACATACATCTTGGGAGTGAAATAGTTGTTGGACCGTTACAGGCCAGTAGATCCAGGACTGCATCGGGTGCTGGCTGGCCTTCCATCCAGTCCACCACCAACTGTTCAGCTCCCTCTTCTCTCTCCATCTTCCAGCCTCTGCCAACAGGGCTTGGCACGTGTGGGTCCCTCTCCAAACATCTTCTCCATATACTGTACCAGCCTGGTAGTTGGTCAAGTCAAGTCAAGAGTTTTATTTGTCACGGCATACAAGCATACAGTGAAATGCGGGGCGTCTTGCCGGCAACGATTGTACAATAAATAATACAATAATAAGAATAGGATGAGAATAAGACATTTGTGCAATAATACAAGTAATAAGAATAAGACATAACGGGTATGAAGAAACACACTCCTCAGTTTCAGTATTTAATATCTGACAAAGATGAAGACACCCTGAAACAGACCAAGACAGCAAACTCAGCTGACAACGTATAACATGAATACATAATAACACATAAATATATATATCTATATAATGCATATAATATAACATATAATATGTATGAACAGTAATGGTGCATTAAGCATCTCACGTGAATGAGTGAACGAACGTCTCTACAGGAGGCAAAGTGAAGGAATGTCCGTCAAAACTAAGATGGCCGCACAGCAATAACAGCGCAGAGCAAGGCATGTCCGGTTGGATGCTGGTAAGACGCTGCCCTCTAGTGGCCGGCGATAAACTCTTCATCCCGCCAGGTTGTCGGACCCCTGCGTGAAGTACCGCGTCTGTTCCAGACCCCAGTCCATGGCCAGGGCCTCTCCTTCGACAGCCGCATAACGCTGCTCCACAGGGGACAGGAAGCTTGACAGATTCGCTTGATTGAAGTCGCCGGCTACGATCATGGCTGCGTCCGGATGTTTGATCTGATGGCTGTTTAGATGGACCTGTAGCTCCGCCAGGGCCCTGGCGGTATTCGCTTGGGGAGGGATGTACACCGCCATCAAGATAATGGCGGTGAATTCTCGGGGGAGCGCGACATTGAATTGATAGATGTTCCAGGTCCGGGGAGCATGAACGGGAGAGTATCTTAATCTCCTTAGGGCTAACCCAGCCGTTGTTCGTAAGGAGACAGACCCCCCCTCCAGTACTCTTACCGGAGGCGTCTGTACGGTCCGCTCGGAAGACGGAGACGGAATCCGAAGGAGAGACGTTGTGATCCGGAGTTGTTGGTTTCAGCCATGTCTCCGTGAAACACATGATGTTGCAGTCCCTCACATCTCGCTGGAATCGAACCTGTGCCTGAAGATCGTCCATCTTATTATCCAGCGAAGGTACATTTGCCAGCACAATTGATGGAATCGCCGGTCGGTAAGCAGAACTTTTTAGCCTAATTCTGATTCCACTTCTCCTTCCCCTGTGTTTCCGTCTTGTCCCGCCGCCTTTTCCTTTGTCCTCTTCTTTGTCTCTGTCCCGTCTGATCTCCGATGGCCAGTCTTGGCAAAAAGTGTATGTTGTGTATGTCATAAATGTCACTATGAATTGAAAATGGGGGACCCTGATGGAAACAAGACAAACGTCTTTCTCTGGTCTGCATCCCCTTAACAATTGTGTGTATTGAGCTGTACTGTATTGTACCCATTCTGCAATCTGTTAATAAAGTTTTCATTCATTCATTCACAGATCCTGTGCAGCAGTGGTGGAGTTAGTAGACCTGTAGCAGACAGAGACCGCAGACAGACAGACGGACAGAATGTAATAAAATATAAAGGAGAAAGGAGAGGAGCTGATGGCTTCATGACGCGTGAGCGGCCAGCCTTCCCCAAGTCTGCTGCCGGGACGTTCTTGAAGACCGCAGAGGCGGGGGGGGAGGGACACAGCTGTGGACGATCAGCGTCCCGGGACCAGAAGAGGAGAAGGTAGAATCAACTGTCTTTATTTACCCATCTGCCAGTGCCCAGTACAACCAGTCTGACACTGTTGACCACTAGGAGCTGCCCAGTACAACCAGTCCGACACTGTTGACCACTAGGAGCTGCCCAGTACAACCACAGTCTGACACTGTTGACCACTAGGAGCTGCCCAATACAACCAGTCTGACACTGTTGACCACTAGGAGCTGCCCAGTACAACCAATCTGACACTGTTAACCACTAGGAGCTGCCCAGTACAACCAATCTGACACTGTTGACCACTAGGAGCTGCCCAGTACAACGAGTCTGACACTGTTGACCACTAGGAGCTGCCCAGTACAACCACAGTCTGACACTGTTGACCACTAGGAGCTGCCCAGTACAGCCAATCTGACACTGTTGACCACTAGGAGCTGCCCAGTACAACCAATCTGACACTGTTGACCACTAGGAGCTGCCCAGTACAACCACAGTCTGACACTGTTGACCACTAGGAGCTGCCCAGTACAACCACAGTCTGACACTGTTGACCACTAGGAGCTGCCCAGTACAACCACAGCCTGCCACTGTTGACCACTAGGAGCTGCCCAGTACAACCACAGTCTGACACTGTTGACCACTAGGAGCTGCCCAGTACAACCACAGTCTGACACTGTTGACCACTAGGAGCTGCCCAGTACAACCAGTCTGACACTGTTGACCACTAGGAGCTGCCCAGTACAACCAGTCTGACACTGTTGACCACTAGGAGCTGCCCAGTACAACCACAGTCTGACACTGTTGACCACTAGGAGCTGCCCAGTACAACCAGTCTGACACTGTTGACCACTAGGAGCTGCCCAGTACAACCAATCTGACACTGTTGACCACTAGGAGCTGCCCAGTACAACCAATCTGACACTGTTGACCACTAGGAGCTGCCCAGTACAACCAGTCTGACACTGTTGACCACTAGGAGCTGCCCAGTACAACCACAGTCTGACACTGTTGACCACTAGGAGCTGCCCAGTACAACCACAGTCTGACACTGTTGACCACTAGGAGCTGCCCAGTACAACCACAGCCTGCCACTGTTGACCGCTAGGAGCTGCCCAGTACAACCACAGTCTGACACTGTTGACCACTAGGAGCTGCCCAGTACAACCACAGTCTGACACTGTTGACCACTAGGAGCTGCCCAGTACAACCACAGTCTGACACTGTTGACCACTAGGAGCTGCCCAGTACAATCACAGCCTGCCACTGTTGACCACTAGGAGCTGCCCAGTACAACCACAGTCTGACACTGTTGACCACTAGGAGCTGCCCAGTACATCCACAGTCTGACACTGTTGACCACTAGGAGCTGACCAGTACAACCAATCTGACACTGTTGACCACTAGGAGCTGCCCAGTACAACCACAGTCTGACACTGTTGACCACTAGGAGCTGCCCAGTACAACCAGTCTGACACTGTTGACCACTAGGAGCTGCCCAGTACAACCAGTCTGCCACTGTTGACCACTAGGAGCTGACCAGTACAACCAATCTGACACTGTTGACCACTAGGAGCTGCCCAGTACAACCAGTCTGACACTGTTGACCACTAGGAGCTGCCCAGTACAACCACAGTCTGAGATTGTTGACCACTAGGAGCCGCCCAGTACAACCAGTCTGACACTGTTGACCATTAGGAGCTGCCCAGTACAACCACAGTCTGACACGGTTGACCACTAGCAGCTGCCCAGTACAACCAATCTGACACTGTTGACCACTAGGAGCTGCCCAGTACAACCAGTCTGACACTGTTGACCACTAGGAGCTGCCCAGTACAACCAGTCTGACACTGTTGACCACTAGGAGCTGCCCAGTACAACCACAGTCTGACACTGTTGACCACTAGGAGCTGCCCAGTACAACCAATCTGACACTGTTGACCACTAGGAGCTGCCCAGTACAACCACAGTCTGACACTGTTGACCACTAGGAGCTGCCCAGTACAACCAATCTGACACTGTTGACCACTAGGAGCTGCCCAGTACAACCACAGTCTGCCACTGTTGACCACTAGGAGCTGCCCAGTACAACCACAGTCTGACTCTGTTGACCACTAGGAGCTGCCCAGTACAACCACAGCCTGACACTGTTGACCACTAGGAGCTGCCCAGTACAACCAGTCTGACACTGTTGACCACTAGGAGCTGCCCAGTACAACCACAGTCTGACTCTGTTGACCACTAGGAGCTGCCCAGTACAACCACAGCCTGACACTGTTGACCACTAGGAGCTGCCCAGTACAACCAGTCTGACACTGTTGACCACTAGGAGCTGCCCAGTACAACCAATCTGACACTGTTGACCACTAGGAGCTGCCCAGTACAACCACAGTCTGACACTGTTGACCACTAGGAGCTGCCCAGTACAACCAATCTGACACTGTTGACCACTAGGAGCTGCCAAGTACAACCACAGTCTGCCACTGTTGACCACTAGGAGCTGCCCAGTACAACCACAGTCTGACTCTGTTGACCACTAGGAGCTGCCCAGTACAACCACAGCCTGACACTGTTGACCACTAGGAGCTGCCCAGTACAACCAGTCTGACACTGTTGACCACTAGGAGCTGCCCAGTACAACCACAGTCTGACTCTGTTGACCACTAGGAGCTGCCCAGTACAACCACAGCCTGACACTGTTGACCACTAGGAGCTGCCCAGTACAACCAGTCTGACACTGTTGACCACTAGGAGCTGCCCAGTACAACCAATCTGACACTGTTGACCACTAGGAGCTGCCCAGTACGGCGGGCCATACTTTTTTCGAGTGGGGTGTCTAAAATATGTGTTTTTTTGTGGGGAATTCAAATATGGGATTATTTTTCTAATCGGATAACTCCTACCTACATTGTTTTGGATTTCAAAATGGCCGATTTGACCATTTTTCACCCCTTGGCCATACATGGATGCCAACATGAATCTGAAGGAAATCCTAACATGCAAGGTGTCTAAATGATGTGTTTCTTAATGGGGAATTCAAATATGAGTTCATTTTTGGGATAGGATAACTCTAACCTACATCATTTTGGATTTCAAAATGGCCGATTTTACCATTTTTCACCCCTTGGCCATACATGGATGCCAACATGAATCTGAAGGAAATCCTAACATGCAAGGTGTCTAAATGATGTGTTTCTTAATGGGGAATTCAAATATGAGGTCATTCTTGGGATAGGATAAATATAACCTGCATAATTTTGGATTTCAAAATGGCTGATTTTACCATTTGAACCCATTGGTATTGTATTACAAAATTGCAAAGATAAAAAATATATGGGAAATCATTTATAATGACAAAGCCATCAAATTTATTAACAAGTGAACTGTATATAACTGGATACAACTCCAAAGATCAATAATAATAATACTAACAATAATAAATTGTATTTGTAATGCACACAAACACCTAAGTGCTAAATCTCGATCTCCTGACTTCTTGAACTTTGCCAGGTTCCAATATCTTGATTGGACTCATTCTTGGATGGCAAGATCTCCTACTGTACTGCTTTAGCCACCAACCTTGCTTCTTCTACAAGGTCCATTTGCGTGTTCTTGGTATCTAGGGAATGTATTCCCAATGTCAGAAATATTGTCTGTTACTATGCTTGAGTAAATTGTAATTTTAAGTTAAAGAAATAATATGTTGTATTTTATGCAATTAACGTTGAGGTTTGTTCAATATTTTTTATTCACGTCAAGCGGCTGCAGCTTTGTCTGCGGCTGGTGTGAGCTGGGTAGTGTAGTTTTATGAAATGTCGACGTCTATCGAAAGCCCTGGGTCTCCTCTTTGTTAGGACTACAACGATTTCATGACGGCTTTCTGTCTTTCGCATATTTAGCTAATAACACTTAAAATCATTGGTAAACAAACGTAGTGCTGAAAATATACACTTTGACTGCTGTGTCTTTACTCTTGGCTACATTTGAAAAAGAACCACAACATCACTAAGGCTGAGGCCAACTTATCGATATATGGATAATTATCTATAACTGCGTGATATCTATAGACATCTTCCAATGTACAGTTTATATGTCTGAGGAGAAGACTGGTACTCATCATCTTCGTCTCCACAAAGTAGGCTACTGGGGGGTCTACTGTATGTGAGACATATTTCCTTTAGAGTGAAAGAAAAATTACATGTGAACAAGTATGTTGTGTGCCAGGTTAATGTACTCTACTATTTTTGTATCACAAACAGTGCTCTATATGTACAGTTTATTCCCCCTCAAATGTATATACTCTATTATTACTATATGCGAGAGAGCCCCCCCCCCCCCCTCATCCTCATGCGCACTCCAACAAATACTTGTCCAGGCCACAAGACTTGTCCACGCCACGAAGCCCCGCCTCAAACCCGTCCACGCCACGAAGCCCCGCCTCAAACCCGTCCACGCCACGAAGCCCCGCCCAGACGTTGGGCTCTGTGGCTCTGCAGATATACCCTACTCCCTTGCGTAGCTGACCTGTATGCGTGGGTGCCTCCCTCTTAAAGGAACAGACCATAATCTTATAACACATACAAGATATACAGATAGACAGTACTGTGTAGTAAAAAGAGATCATAAAAAATATATACATCTGAAGGGGAAGAAACTGTACATTGCCATTGGTAAACAAGACGAAAGTCTTTCACTGTATTGTACCCATTCTGCAATCTGTTAATAAAGTTTTCAATCAATCAATCAATTCCTTAAAATTGTGCAGACGTGCGGGAGTGCCTTTGCCTTTGGGAAACTTTATTCTGTGTGGGAGGACGCCCGCCTCCTCTCTTTTCTTTTCGCTATTTCATCTGTCGGATCATCACTCTCTCCAGCCGCACGTCTCAACCGAGCCTGGTCAAGGGGGAGGGGCTAGGCCCAATGTGGAGTGACGTCCCCTCTCCGCCAATCAGCGCGCGGTCTGTCGCTGCCACAGGCTTGCCCCGTGTGAGGCTTGCTCCGCATGGTCCGAATTTGAATCCACATCGTTCCGGTGCCCAGACTGCACTAACAATAAGTAACAATAATGTGTTTTTTCAACGAATACTAGGGTTTGGGGGGAATGGGGAATATAGATGAAAATGTTCAGTGCTCCATCGTGTTTTCCTCTGCAGGGGAACACGGTTCATGCAGGAGGTGTCTCACATGGGGTCACGGCGCCAAGCAAACCTCACCACAATTAAAGGGACAAGTCTCATTTTAATATATCCCAACCCTGGTCTGGAGTCAGTATAATGTAGAACAGTACTGATCTGAGAACAGTTTAATATATCCCAACCCTGGTCTGGAGTCAGTATAATGTAGAACAGTACTGATCTGAGAACAGTTTAATATATCCCACCCCTGGTCTGGAGTCAGTATAATGTAGAACAGTATCAGTGTGTCAGCAGTGTGTGGATGAGTGTATGAGCAGCATGAATGTTGTAAAAGTAAAGAAAGCAACCAAACGACCAAAGAACCAAAAACAAATGGGGAGTTCAGAGAAGCAGAGACAGCCTCTCTCTCATATCCTCATATAGACTGTCATATAGACTGCATTATACTGTCATATAGACTGCATTATACTGTCATATAGACTGCATTATACTGTCATATAGACTGTCATATAGACTGCATTATACTGTCATATAGACTGTCATATAGACTGTATTATACTGTCATATAGACTGTCATATAGACTACATTATACTGTCATATAGACTGTCATATAGACTGCATTATACTGTCATATAGACTGTCATATAGACTGCATTATACTGTCATATAGACTGTCATATAGACTGTCATATAGACTGCATTATACTGTCATATAGACTGCATTATACTGTCATATAGACTGTATTATACTGTCATATAGACTGTCATATAGACTGTCATATAGACTGCATTATACTGTCATATAGACTGTCATATAGACTGCATTATACTGTCATATAGACTGTCATATAGACTGCATTATACTGTCATATAGACTGTCATATAGACTGCATTATACTGTCATATAGACTGTCATATAGACTGCATTATACTGTCATATAGACTGCATTATACTGTCATATAGACTGTCATATAGACTGTATTATACTGTCATATATACTGCATTATACTGTCATATAGACTGCATTATACTGTTATATAGACTGCATTATACTGTCATATATACTGCATTATACTGTCATATAGACTGTCATATACACTGCATTATACTGTCATATAGACTGTCATATAGACTGCATTATACTGTCATATAGACTGTCATATAGACTGCATTATACTGTCATATAGACTGCATTATACTGTTATATAGACTGTCATATAGACTGCATTATACTGTCATATATACTGCATTATACTGTCATATAGACTGTCATATATACTGCATTATACTGTCATATAGACTGCATTATACTGTCATATAGACTGTCATATAGACTGCATTATACTGTCATATAGACTGTCATATAGACTGCATTATACTGTTATATAGACTGTCATATAGACTGCATTATACTGTCATATATACTGCATTATACTGTCATATAGACTGTCATATAGACAGCATTATACTGTCATATAGACTGCATTATACTGTCATATAGACTGTCATATAGACTACATTATACTGTCATATAGACTGCATTATATTGTCATATATACTGCATTATACTCAAGTTTCAAGTTTCAAGTTTCTTTAATAGTTGTCATACAGAAGTACAGAATACTTTTATACAAAATGCTTCTTACTGTTACGCTCCAGAGACTGTGCAAGACAAGATAAGTATGAAATAAAATAACATAGTAAAATTAGAAGTAAAAAAAAAATAAGGTCACAGTGTTCAGTTTAGACATATGTACAATGTTCGATGCAGAATAGACGTAGTTACCATACAATATACAATACAGTGCAGTGTACTAATATACAATACTATATAGTGCAAGGCAGAAATGGGACGAGGTGCAATTTAGGTACAATTCACAGTAGGTGTACGAGTTGTAGTGCAAATCCTTTATCAATAAATATAAAGTGTAAAGTGTGTTTGTGTGATCTAAAGTGTGGAGAGTGGGTGCTGCAGTGTGTTGTTTGTTTGAGTGAGTGTGTGGGTGTGTGTGCTGTGTGCATTTGATGGTTGTTGCATAGTGTTTATTGTTCGTTTAGCAGCCTGATGGCCTGGGGATAGAAGCTTCTTCTGAGTCTTTCTGTGCTCGCCTTAAGACTCCGGTATCGCTTGCCTGACCGCAGCAGTTCAAAGAGGCAGTTGTTCGGGTGGCTCGAGTCCTTAATAATTATCTTAGCCTTCCCCTTGCACCGCTTGTTGTAAATGTTCTGGAGGGTGGGAAGCCCCCCTCCAATTGTGCGTTCGGCTGAACGTGTCACTCTTTGTAGTCTGCTACGGTCTTGTGCAGTGCTATTCCCAAACCAGGAGGTGATGTTGCCGGTCAGGATGCTCTCTATTGTACATGAGTAGAAGTTCCTAAGGATCTTCTGACTGACTTGGAACTTCTTTAGGCGCCTGAGGAAGTAGAGGCGTTGTCGTGCCTTCTTCACAACACTGTCAATGTGTGTGGTCCATGTCAAGTCCTCGGATATGTGGGCTCCGAGGTACTTGAAACTGTTCACTCTCTCAACCGGTGCCCCGTCGATGCTGAGGGGGCTGTAGTCCTTGACCCCCGACCTCCTGAAGTCCACAATCATCTCTTTTGTTTTGCTGACGTTCAGGGAGAGGCAGTTCTCCTGACACCACTGTGACAGGTTCTCTACCTCTTCCAGGTAGGCCCTTTCGTCGTTGGCAGAGATCAGGCCCACCACTACTGTGTCATCAGCAAATTTGATGATGGTGTTGTTGTTCCGCTGTGCTACGCAGTCATGTGTGTACAGGGAGTAGAGGAGGGGGCTCAGAACACAGCCCTGGGGGGCCCCTATGTTGAGCGTGATGGATGAGGAGGTGCAGTTGCCGGCTCTTACCACCTGGGTTCTGCCCGTCAGGAAGTCCAAGACCCACTGGCAGAGGTCATAGTTCAAGCCCAGGTCCCTGAGCTTGGCTATGAGTTTGGAGGGGACTATGGTATTGAATGCTGAGCTGTAGTCGATGAACAGCATTCTCACATAGTTCCCCTGCCTCTTGTCCAGGTGTGATGCTGCTGTGTGCAGCACATGGGCTATGGCGTCCTCCGTGGACCTGTTGGGGCGATATGCAGTATATAGACTGCATTATACTGTCATATATACTGCATTATACTGTCATATAGACATTTTATTAAGAGATTGCAGAATGGGTACTGTTAAAATGTCAGCCTTATACCGAGGATTAAACATAGATATGCAATATCTATGTTTCCCCACCAGGGGGAGGTATCGGTTAAGGGATATTATTTGGAGGACTACAGAGGTGTAGGCGTGACGTATTTCGTATCCGGTCCCTGAGTTCTTCCCTCGGAGAGTCACGTCACGTGCGCTCAGAGGAGTTCTGGAAGAGAAAGCAACGTGTCTTCACTCCGTGATACTTCCGTGTTGTTCAGGTCAGTAAACTCTGTGGAAATACAGAAACACTACATCTTAACAGCTGAACGTTATGTGGCGTGAATGTGAATGTATGTCATGAGTATTGATAACTGGTGAGTCTTTTATATCGAGTGTAAAAAGTACGAGCGGCGCAGAGCGGCGTGTTTAAAATGGCGATTGTCACGCGATCAACTGAAGACGCTGTTGTTATCATTTTGTATATTGAAATATGTTTGTTCAATGCTGGGGCCCTGAACACTTGACACTTATTTTGAATAGGGTTATTTTGTTATCCGTGGATTTGGTTGTAAGGGTTATTTTGGCCGCGTGGGGCAGGGAGTGGCGGTGGAGTTTGGAGTGGGGGGTGTTAATATAAGGCCCTCGGTGGTAGATCCAGCCGTGGCTCCGTGGTTGTTAGAGTGGCCTGAGGTGGATTGGAGGATGATGGAAGTGAAGAGGTCAGGTCAGGGGAGAGGGTGGAGGTGGTTAGTGCTTGTGAGGGATTGATGCGTGAATCGCATGGGGACTTTACAGCTGTATATACAGATGGTTCAAAGGATCCGGAGACCGGGGTGACAGGGTTTGGAGTGGTGGTCCCAGGGAGGGGAGTGGCGGTAAGCCGGAGGACACGGTGGAGATGGTGGCTGTGCTGGTGGCGCTGAGGTGGGTGGAGCAGGCTCGGGTGGGGAGGGTGGTGATATGTAGTGATGCAGCGTCGGTGTTGGCTAGCCTGAGGTCTTTTCGATCCAGTAGCCGGCAGGATCTGCTGTATGAGGTTTTGATGAGTGTGACTAGGTGTGTGAGCCGAGGGAAAGAGGTGAGATAAAAAAGAAATAATGATTTTTTTTTTTTTTTTTTTCAAAATCAACTCTGCCTCTCTTTGTTAACAACAACAAGCAATGCTGTTTGTTATTTAAGATGAGGTCGGACTCGGCACTGACAGATTTGTGTTCATTGTGCTGCTTTTATAAAAGCCTCAAATGACTGCTTACAATATTTCATGGAAGCAAAGTCTTTAGTTTGTCTAATATTTAAAAAGGTTTAAACTTTACAGCACTGACAAAGTTGAACAAAGTGCTGTACAACCCCCCCCCCCCCCAAAATAAAAACGATAATACAAAAACAAAATGTATTAATATTTTTTTTTAGTTTCGAAGCTTCGAATTAAAATCAAATCTCGGCCCCGAAGCTTCGAATTCCAAAAAAAAAGCGAAGGTCAGCCCTAGTATCGGAACATCTCTAGTCAAGACCATAGATATATATATATCTATGGTTGAGATGACAGACTATTCTGGCACATTGAGCCTCGCTAACCCATACGTTACACTGCCCCAGGTCGCTGAGAGACCACAAGCATTCTGTGAAGACCCGCCCTACTCTGCCTCTGATTCGCACACTGGGTGGGGGAATGTGATTAGACCAAAGCAGAGTAGACAGACACACAGACAGTGGAGCAGACAGACGCTGCTTGCAGTTGAGATAGCGGAGAATTTTGACTCGTTGGCGCTGTCTCGCAGATAATGCAGATAATATTACATTATGAAAAGTATAATTTGCTCGGAGTCCAGAGACAGTTGTGGTTCGGTCCGGATCTGGACCGGAGTCCGGACTTTGAGAAGGCCTGTGTTAGACCTAGGGATCCCCCCGAAACCCGGTTCTAAACGGGAACCGGTACTAAATTAGAAAGGTCTGACACTTCTAATTTTTCTCGAATTAGGTTGTCTACATATTTGGTCATCGAGTCTCCTTCTATCCCTTCTCTCAGTCCCCATATTCGTATATTATTTCTCCTCGACCTCCCCTCCAAGTCTGTTAGCTTTTCTCTCAACATATTTTGTTGTTCGAGCGTCGCCGTTAGAATTTCTTGTATTTCTGTATTCCATTCCTCCGTTTCAGCTGTCCTTTCTTCTAGCATCCTTATGTCCTTTGTCTCAAGTCTCTTATTTATTTCTTCTCTGAGCTCGTCCTGACCCTTCTTTAATTCTTCCCTGAGTCTGTCGCTCTGAATGTTCTGCGTGTTGGCTTGTCCAACTATTGCGCTAGCTTGTATTCTAGTCTGTATGCTAGCTTGTATGCTAGTCTGTATGCTAGCTTGTATGCTAGTCTGTATGCTAGCTTGTAGCTCCGCTACCCAGGTGGGCATCTCTGGTCTGTCGCCCTGCGTCATGCTAGCTTGAATTACCTCCTGCGCCACCTCCTTGTGTCAATAACTTTCCTCCGGTGTTTGTACTTCTTCTGCGGTCCCTTTTCTCTCGCTTTTTCTCGTGTTCATCCTTCCTTTTCTCTTATATCCTTGAATTGTCACTTTTTATTTTGTTTTTAGATAGTTTTACTTCCTTTTTTCCATATTATTTGACCGGGAGCTCTTTTCTATGGCTGCTCACTCGAACCTGATATCCGCTCCATTCAGACACAGATTTTTTCATAGCATGCACGATATGTCTTTTGGTCCAAGTTGGCCCTGGCTGTTCTCAGACCAGCCTCGTGGCCTGCCCTGAAGGCAGTGTTCCAGGCCCTCAGTAACCTGGCTGTTCTCAGACCAGCCTCGTGGCCTGCCCTGAAGGCAGTGTTCTGGGCCCTCAGTAACCTGGCTGTTCTCAGACCAGCCTCGTCGCCTGCCCTGAAGGCAGTGTTCCGGGCCCTCAGTAACCTGGCTGTTCTCAGACCAGCCTCGTGGCCTGCCCTGAAGGCAGTGTTCTGGGCCCTCAGTAACCTGGCTGTTCTCAGACCAGCCTCGTGGCCCTGAAGGCAGTGTTCTGGGCCCTCAGTAACCTGGCTGTTCTCAGACCAGCCTCGTGGCCTGCCCTGAAGGCAGTGTTCCAGGCCCTCAGTAACCTGGCTGTTCTCAGACCAGCCTCGTCGCCTGCCCTGAAGGCAGTGTTCTGGGCCCTCAGTAACCTGGCTGTTCTCAGACCAGCCTCGTGGCCCTGAAGGCAGTGTTCTGGGCCCTCAGTAACCCATGGACTTCCCCTGTCAGCCATGGTTTCTGATTGGCCCGTACTGTGATGGTCTTGGTCTCTGTGATGTCATCAATGCATTTAATCTAATTAATCGCATATTTTGTATCTGTTCTAAATCTACCTCAACCTCTTAAGTCCTCGCCCTATTTTCTGAAAATCGGCCTAAAAATACATACCTAAGTAAATGGAAGATTGCTCCACTTCTACAGGGTACATCTTCATGTTCTTGGTATCTAGGGACAGTGTTGGGAAAGTTCACTTTCTACATGAACTAGTTCAGTTCACAGTTCACAAGTTTTAAAATGAACTAGTTCAGTTCATAGTTCATAATTCAAAATTTTGAACTAAAGTTCATGGTTTCAAAAATGAACTAATTTAGTTCTTTTTAGTTCTTTTTTGATATATATAGATTTTTTATATAGATTTTTCACGTACAGTTACTTACATTACAAAAACACACATTGGGACAATGGAGGGGGGGGTCCTCCAGTTCATCTCTATGCCACCATCCACACCATAAGCAAGCAAAAAGAAAAACAAGCAAAAAGGAAAAGCAAACCAAGACAGGCACTGTACAGTATTGCACTTGCCTCGAGCCCATTCACATGTAGACATGTATTTATTTTTTCCTATCCTAGGTCTGTCCATACAATGGGGCACTGGGCCTTTAGAAGGATCCGAGAAATTTCAGCAGGAAAATAGGAAGCGTTGTTGCCTCTATGCATTGCACAGTCTTTCATGGGGTAGGAGCACACCGAAGATCTCTCTATACCACATTTGTAAAAATGGAGGCTTATCCTTAATCCAGTTTATCAGAATGCATTTCCGGGCTGAAAGTAGAAGTTTATCAAATAGTTTGAATTGTAAAGGGTGTCACCCCTCCTACCCAACCCCCCCCCCCCCAACCACCTCCAATGTACAGCCCCCCCCCACCTACCCAACCTCCTCCAATGTACAGTTTCTATGTCAAATGTATATACTCTCTTTTCTGGACTCTTTTTGTATCACAAACAGTACTGTATTTGCAAATCTGGTATGTCATAAATGTATAGATGTAGCAGTACTGTCTATCTGTATGTCCTGATGAATTGAAAATGGGGGACCCTGATACAGTACAGCTCAATACATACAATTGTTAAGAGGATGCAGACCAGAGAAAGACTTTCGTCTTGTTTACATCAGGGTCCCCCATTTTCAATTCATGACTGAGCTGTACTATACTGTACCCATTCTGCAATATGTTAATAAAGTGTTCAATCAATCACTTGGCCCCAGAACCTGGATAAACACTTAGATTCCCAAAAGTAGTGATAGACTGTAGCCTGTAGGTACCCAGGTCTGTTTGACATTTTCGAACATAAAGGAGATATTGAACGGCCCATTTTGTTAGTTATTTTTTCAATACGTTGCTGCGAACTATTATTTGTAAAAAATATTGAACCACAGACCGCAATCAGAATACTGGCATTTCCATAACGCTTTGCCACCGCGCATTCAGTCCACACTGCAGCTTTCATCTCTACAGTATATTTTCAAAAACATGAGGAACAACTTTGCTTGAATTGTCTTTATTATGAAAACTAAAACAGGACGTTTGCATATTCTCAATGTTGCTGTCGACGTCGTCGCGTCGATGTGGGGACTTGCTTCTTCAAACCGGGTGGACAAAGTTTACAGACAAACGTTAGATTGTTTCCATCTGAGTCAGTACTGACTTTAACGTTAAACTATTTTAAATCCCCAAGCGCCGACATCTAGAGGTAGAGTTCTCTGAGCGAGTGCTGCTCTCGACCTGCTGCTGCGCAGCTCTCGGCTTCTGCTCGCAGATTCAGCTGTTGTTGTGATGAGTCTGATGACGTAGCAGGGGGTGTACAGGCGCGTTGCCAGATCGGTTGGTTTTTCACATAATTTTAAAGCCTGTTTACGGTGTGTTTTAACTGGGTTTTCGGCTGAAATACATATGAAATCTGGCACATCTTTGAACGCCGTTAAAACAGTGCTGAGAATGAACGCACTTTTGAACTCCGTTACACAGCGCTGAGAATGAACGCGTTCTCAATTACGTTCATTTAGGGAATAATCAGTACGTTCAGTTCACGTTCGCCCAAAATACGAACGCGTTCATTAGGGTGCATCAAAATACACATTTCCAGCGTATTGATTTGTATGGGTGCTAAAAGTGTTACTATCCATGTAAAAACAATACATGCAAAATATTTTTGCAATACGAGGTGATTTAGATGTGGAACGGTACATCAGTACATGCTGTCCTCCCCCAACATGGCCTGCTGTTAGTGTCTGTGTGTGTGTGTGTGTGTGTGTGAGTTGCAACATTGTTACATCTCGCACCTGGTCCTGCAATTTTTGGGGGGATGGGCGGGATGGGCCTATAAATAGCTTTACCTGTGTGGCTCTGCATCACAGTTTACTCAATTCCCCCAACTCCACCATCACCCACCACAGGATCCAGCTCTCCAACTATATCTCCAGCTATCCAGTTCTCACAAGATGGCGTCGCCGCCCTTAGGCTCCCGCCAGAGCAGCCGCAGCCTGGTCTTTGGTCTGGGCCCCAGCTAGGGGTGGACGGTATGGTCTAAAATTTATATCACGGTATAATTTGAAGCATAGACGGTAACGGTATATATCACGGTATCAGTGTTTCTGTTAGAATTTTTTTTTTGCCTGATAGGCAGGCTATATAAAGAATGACATCCTCAAGACATGTATATTTATAATATTTTAACTTAAAACTAGGCTACTTTTGCGTATAAAGTCATTATATTCCAAATAAAATAAGTCCCGAG
The DNA here is from genome assembly GCF_963971535.1 of Notolepis coatsorum. Lineage (NCBI taxonomy): Eukaryota > Metazoa > Chordata > Actinopteri > Aulopiformes > Paralepididae > Notolepis > Notolepis coatsorum. The sequence goes on along the minus strand of NC_140166.1, from coordinate 230,588,066 downwards.
TCGAGACTCCTGCTCCCATTGCAAACAGCGGGGCTGGATTTTGCTAGAAGCATATGTAGCTGCAGAGCCGCAGAGCGAATTGAATTGAATAAGAATTGAGACAAAGGTGCCACTCATCCTCAGCTTTAAGAATTGACAATTGTGTCAACAAATTGACACATGTGTCAACAAATTGACACACAAAATGCTTAGACGATGGGGGGTCAGAACGGCGCAAGGGTGGGGGGGCGCTGTTTGACGGGCCTGTGACCAGAACTGAAAGAGCCCCTGGCTCTGCGGCTCTGCAGCTGCATGCTATTCGCAAATCCACTGCTGCAGCCCGGCTCCCGCTGCTGCCGTCGTTATCATAACACTACACACATATCGTAATGTTTACAGCAAACTGTAGTTGATCACCAGGTATGTTTTATTAACGTAGAATAATTCATATAAGAAAAACGATAGGGAAATATCTTACCTTTCTCCACTGGTTAAAAATGCCAGGAACTGAAATTGAAACTTGCTGTGCGCCGCGGTGATATGTGTTTATTATGAAATGACAATTGCGTGTTGACACGCCCACTGCGCGAAGCCTCCTAAATAACTTTTTCCAGTTTGCACATATCTATTATCTATGACTATCTATTTTTAGGGGCAAATGCGATTGAAATAGTCGCGCTGTGGTTACATGACGTCATTGCTATTTTAGAGCTGCTCTACCGGTTAAACGGTATAGTCAAAATCCATACCGTAGAGCAAATTAATACCATTTATACCGTATACCGTTTATACCGTCCACCCCTAGCCCCAGCATAACCAATGCAGATGCCATCATCACTGGTGCCAAACTGCCAAGTGTTCGCCAGATCTTGCGGTGCATGCTGTACAACTGCGACACGCAACTGCATGCCAAGCGGCCAGGTTTGACCGGAGCCTTGTTCCATGCGGCTAAGGACGTTTTGGAGCAGGTATGGAAAGGCCAATATTCCAATGGTGAGTGATCATCGAGCATGCGTCAAGATGGTAGCGCTTGTCGATGCTAGCAACAAGCTGCGGCACATTCCAAAGGCCAGGCGCTCCAGTGAGGCTACAGCTCGACTGGTGGACGCAATGGAGCACAAGCTGGATGCCACATTCCTGCTGTGGTCTCCAAATGCAGAGGAGCTGATCTGTGATCCAGAGGACATTGCTTTCCTGGCCAGCATGAAGGGCGACAGAGTGGCCGCATTTGGAGCATTGGATGCCAATCTGCAATCCAAGTTGAAGCGGCGACAGGAGCGTGAAGCAGCGCAGCAGGCATGCTTTACCAAGGAGCAGCAGGAGATGACTGCGAGGTCCAGCATGGCGGTGGTGTTGGAAAGCGAAAGTGATGAAGACAGCAATGCAGATGAAACAGCTGCTCCACCGGCTGAGAACACACCCACCCGTGAGCGTAAGAAGACTGGCACCACAGCCTTCATTCCATCAGACATTCTCAGCCGGCCGATTCTTGTGTCACTGGCTACACGGTTGAAGATCACACCACTGCAGCAGGCTGCCTTCACGCGCGGTCTGATAGAGGAATCCGGTGGCAATTCGGCAAAGGTCTCCACATCCTACGCAACAGCAGACCGAGCGCGCCGCCACGTGTTGCAGGCCATCAGTGAGGACCAGCAAGAACAGTGGACACCACCTTCCATGTGCACCTTGCACTGGGACAGCAAGTTGACGCCAATGCTCAACAATGTGCGCCAGTTGGAGGAGCGTCTGACACCCCTTCCTGACAGGGAGCGACGCGAGCGAGCGTGATTGCGAAAATGATTAAAATGTATTCGTTTCAATCAGACTATCCTGACCTGCCGCGAGCGACAGCGAACTGAGCAGCGATGTCGTCCACCCCTCAGATATTCGCTCGCTGTGTCTCTAGTTGAGCGATTACGCGGCCGAGTCCCGCCCCTAAACACTTTTTATTGGTCAAGAATCGCAGGACCCCCCCCCCCACGTGTGCTTCCAGGTAACACACACACACACAGACACACTCGGACACTCGCCGCCTCATATCAGGACAGTGTCGCGCGCGATTTCGTCTCTAGTTCGCTCGCTCGCTCCCTGTCAGGAACCGGTGTGACAGTGGTGATCGGAGACGTGCAAGCTGCTGCAGGACTGGTGCTGCACCGATCAGGTTGTCAACATGGCATTTGACACCACCGCGTCAAACACTGGCCATCTCACGGCAGCCTGCATTGCCATCCAGCTCTCACTGGGTTGACCACTGCTCTGGTCCGGGTGCCGGCACCACATCGGCGAGGTGCTCCTCAGCCACATCTTCACTGACCTCAAGGTGGAGACGTCACGCTCGCCAGAGGTTACATTGTTTACACGTCTGCGTGACAACTGGAACCTGTTGCCACACAAGGACAGCGGCCCATTGGCCCGCTACATTCCTGGCGAAGCCGAAACACCGTTCCTGGACAAGTTGCGTGCTGAACTAATTGTGTGCGCTGCAGGAGTGCTCGACTACAAGCGAGGCGACTATGTCTTGTGTATCTGAGTGCAGACAGTGCAGAGCACACTCCAGTTAACTTCCAACGACCGGGAGCACTGCACAAGGCGCGGTGGATGGCTAAGCTGCTCTACACTCTGAAGCTGGCCTTGATGGAGCAGCACATTGCGTTGCTTCCTCAGGGGACCATCACTACGCAGCAGCAGGTGCTGAAGATTCGGGAGTTTGCCAAATTCATCACGCACATCTACGCAACGTGGTGGTTGACCTGCGACACGGCCGTAGATGCGGCATGGAATGACCTTACACTCTACCACAACCTGTACGCATACAAGTCTGTTGACGAGGGCATCGCAGCATCAGCGATTAAGGCGCTGAAGCGGCACCTATGGTACCTGTCAGGCGAGATGCTGCCCCTGGCACTCTTCAGCACCAAGGTGCCAGTTGGCGAGCGGCGCGCACTTGCAGATGCTATATTGGAGCACAAGCCGGCTGATATATCCATGCAAGCCCCACAGCTCCGCTTTGGCACTGGCTTCGGCAAGCCAAAGTTTCCAACCCTCTCGCCGACCACCAGCTTGGCTGACCTTGCCAACCGAGACTGCTGGTTCGGCATGCACCTGCTGCACATCGATCCCGCGTTTCTTTCACTGGATGTAGAGGATTGGGTTACCAGTAGGGCTGGGCGATATGACCAAAAATGTTATCGCGATAAAATTATAAAATTATTTTCATATAATTCGATATCGATAATTATCGTCGATATAATGTCCGTCAAGTTTAATTAACTTCTTATGCTGCTGCGAATGTCTCAAGTCGAGTTGATGTCGTCATCAGTCTGCGCACGTTAGCCGACAAGCGGAGTATCTCATGACAATAAATATGACACTAAAATACTCTCTTCCGCCACAATATATTGAAACGAGGTCCACTGTATATCCCACACTACCATAAACGTGGCCTCAGAATTCAAAACACACACATACTCGGCACGTAAATATATAAAAACAGCGACGTGCAAGCTAGTTAACCTAGCCAGCCTGTTGGTTCTAAGCGGAGTATTCCATGACAATGTGCTAAATATGACACTAAAATACTCTCTTCCGCCACAATATATTGAAACGGCGTCCACTGTATATCCCACACTACCATAAACGTGGCCTCAGAATTCAAAACACACACATACTCGGCACGTAAATATATAAAACAATGCCGTGGAAGCTAATTAGCCTAGCAAGCCTTGTTGAGTGAGTCCTACCTCCTTCCGGGTCTCGGCCATCTCCTTCACTGATTGGTTGTTAGCTGTTGTGCGTAAGTACGTCATCACGTAACGCTGGTTGTTGTTAGTGAGTGTGTTGAGCCGAGGTTGAACGGAGCCAAGCTTGGAAAATCGATATATCGAAACTTTGCAACCACGTTTCATGTTTATTTCGAGGAAATAATTTATCGCAATAGTTATCGTTATCGTTTTATCGCCCAGCCCTAGTTACCAGTACAGCATTTCAGATGGGTGCAGTGAATGTACGTGCCATCAATGTTGTGAATGACTGTGCCGAGCGTGGCGTCAAACTGACGTCAGACTTTGTGGCAGCAGCCAGGAGCACCTGCAGAATGTGCTACAGGCAGTTGAGCATGACCGCTCAACACAGCCAAATCTTCGCTGCTGCAAGCGCAAGCTGGACCAGGTCTAGGACGCTAGGATGCTTGAGACATGTTTGAAAGACTATTTCAATTTTGTTATCAAACATTTTGTTCTTAAATGTTAGGGTTAATAAATGTTGTTCTCAAAAACTATTTCTACAATTTTTGAAATTGCCTTGTCATGTTATCTAGTAAAACGCCCAAAAAGGCCAATTTTCATATATTTCACATGCTGTGTGCTACCTCTAAATCTCAACGAATCTTTCCCAAACTTTGCACAAATAATTTTTATGTTTGTCCGAACAGAATGCAACCCCACACAGATTGATATGTTGAGATTACATTTTTGTATTGCATCACTGTCTAGCGACCTCAGGAAATGTATTCCCAGTGTCAGAAATATTGTGTCTGTTACTAGGCTTGAGTAAATTGTAATGAACCCACCGTGTAGGCCAGATGCAAGCTGCATTTGACAATAAAGCTCCATTGGGCTGCTTTACAATTTTTATCGCAAATTTAATCGCAATCGCAATATCTCAGAAAAATCGCAATTGGATATTTTCCCCAAATGGTGCATCCCTAGACGTGAGCACTTAGGGATAGGGACCACACGGGACGTTTTCCACAATGTAGGGACTTTCTGCAGAATCTGAAGAGGTGGACTTTCCTCAGTCTCCTCAGGAAGAATAGATGCTGTTGATCCTTCTTGACCAGTGATGAGGTGTTGATCCTTCTTGACCAGTGATGCGGTGTTGATCCTTCTTGACCAGTGATGAGGTGTTGATCCTTCTTGACCAGTGATGAGGTGTTGATCCTTCTTGACCAGTGATGAGGTGTTGATCCTTCTTGACCAGTGATGAGGTGTTGATCCTTCTTGACCAGTGATGAGGTGTTGAGGGTCCAAGAGAGGGCGTGCGCACGTCTTCCTGAACTCCACGATGAGCTCCTTGGTGTTGAGGGCCAGGTTGTTGTCGGCGCACAGCGCCAGCAGGTGCTGGACCTCCTCCCTGTAGGCCGACTCATCGTTGGGTCATCTGCAAACTTGATAATGGTGGTGTTGGTGCCGTGTACAGGAGTGCTGTCGTAGGTGAAGAGGTATTCAGTACATGGTACTGACTAGGGGTGGGACAATACATCGATCCAGATCGATATATCGATCTATTATCAATAATCAAATAGGATCGACGCAACGTAAAAAGATCGATTCATATTGCGATACTCTTATTTTGAAAATCCCCGCGAGTCATATCCGCCGGCGCCCAGTATTGTGAAACTCCGTGTAGACATTACAGCAGTGTTTGCGTCTGCTGTAAAGCACTACAGAGCGTCTATTTTGCGAGCCGATATAAGTCTGTGCAGTTTTTTCCCCGCAACGTGTCAAATGCATATAACAGGCGTTGCATCGTCGCCATTCCTTTATGCCAACGTCGCGTTAAATATCTAAATGAACGTCGCGTTGGCTGCTAAAAGCTAAGCAGCTAACCGTGAGAGAGAACAGGAGAGGAGAGAGGGGACTTGGAAGGAGGAGGGGTGGGGGCTGTGGGGGACTGTGTGTGTGTCTGTGTGTGTGTTAAAGCTCAATATATAAAAACAAAAGTGAACAGGAGGTCTATTTGTATTAAAAACAATAGATTGTTTTTCATTTAAATGTCTGGAAGAGCTCAAAAATAAATACATCAATTGATATTTCCGTAGCCTTTTTTTAGTTGATCTAAATGTGACTGATTGTGTTAAATGGGCACATAATATCGCCTCATATCGATCGCAGGCAGGATAATTGAATCGTATCGTATCGTGGCAGACTTTGTGATATCGGCAAATATCGTATCGTTGTCCAAAGAATCGATATTGTATCGTATCGTGATGAAACTGATGATTCCCACCCCTAGTACTGACTGGGTCTGTAGTAAGAAACATGAGCATCACTTTCTGTTCAACTTCCAAAGTCACCTCCAAATAAAAGGAGAAAAGACAAAGTGCCTTTAATTTTTTTTTAGTACTTGGTAGTCGTGGATTATGTGGTTATTTTGTAGATTAATGTTTCATCCAATTTACAGAAAACATACTATATCGTGTAGGGGTGTAACGATGCATTGATTAATCGAAATGCATTGATTCTAATAAAAATCACGATCTCGATTCATAGACCTATGCAATCTCATTTCTAAGTTATGACTATTTCTTTTTGTATTAAAAAGAAAATAAACTTTATTAATTTTCTTTTTCTTTCTTTTTTTTTACTTTTTACTTTACTTTTTAAATTTTATTGAAAAAATAAGAATCGTGAGAGAATCATGATCTCAATTCTTAGAGAGAAAAATCGTGATTCACATTTTAGCAAGAATCGCCCAGCCCTAATTCTAATGTGACGATTCAACTGCATCGATTTGAAAATGTTAGAATCGATTAATCAAAATTAATCGTTTTTTTGTGTGTATTGTTTTTATTGACCTATAGTCCATTCATGCTGAGTGAATCAGTTCCCCCAGCCACATTTGTGTATTCCAATTTTTTTGGGGAATTAACTGATAGAAAATGTATCGAAAATGTATCTAATCGAATCGTGGTCAAATGAAGAGATTTCATGATGCATTGAATCGTTGCTTGAATAATCGTAATCGAAATTAATCGTTGTGAGGTTGCATCGTTACACCCCTAATATCGTGATATATATCTTCTTTACAGATATATGAAATTTCCCATAGCGTGATATAAGATTGTATCCACAAGGTGTCACTTAGGCCGTGTTCACACCTGAAAGTCTGTGGATAGTCCGGACTTTCTGGTGGACCAAATGTGAAAATGATACATTGTTTGATTTTGGTCTGCGTTCACACTGCCCTTTTTGGTGCAGACCTCATTTGTAAACAAAGGACATGCAGTCGCCAAGTCGTTCATCTATTGGACTATAGCGCTCGCAAACGTAAACAGTTGCCGACAGCGTAATGAGAGAGAGAGAGAGATACTGTTATTACGGGTGCAGCGCAAGTTGACTAGAGAGAGAGACTGACCGTGTGCGGTGCGAGTCTAGAGGGGAGAGACTGTCATTACGTGAGCGGCACGAGTCGAGTAGAGAGAGAGAGAGAGAGACTGACCGCGCGGTGCGAGTCTAGAGAGGAGAGACTGTCATTACGCGAGCGGCACGAGTCTGACTTCAGAGCCACACTGCAGCACTGTAGGCTACTTTGCTTCCTAGTAGGGCTGGGCGATATGGAAAAAAACCATATCGCGATAACGATACGATAATTTTATTTTATTTCTCGATATCGATAATTATCGAATTGGTATAAGTATAAAAACAATTAATTTTTTTTTTTTTTTTTTTTTTTAACAACAGATGTATGTTTATTTTGCAGCAATTCTTTGTCATTGCCGCCATCTTTAGTGTTACATCCCCTCACACTCCAGTTCTCAGGCTGCAGCTGGTTTAAAAGCTAAAGTAAACCGGCTTCTCTGCTGGCTGTGGCTCCAGCGGAGTTGAACAGTTCTGGCTCTGCTAGTTTATTTTCGATCTTTTGGCGCTTTTTTGCTGGACAAACCACCGCACATGTGCACCGTGACTCGTGACTGGAGTCTAGTTCTGCTAGCACACATAGCCTACTGTGTACAGACGGTTTCAAAATGTATTTTAAATTAGAAAGCAAACAAAATAAATGGACAAGAGAAAAATAAATCTGAATTTGGTCAGTATTGTCATTTGGACAAGCAAAGCCATTACTTTAAGTTGCAGGCAAGAAAGACAAGTCTGTCCACTGTCTCTGGTTTTAAAACTGCCCTGTTGCAGGTAAAAAAAAAAACGATTTTTCGATTTTTTTTTTAATTTCGATATTCGATATCGATTATTAAAATATATCGCGATATTTATCGTTATCGTTATATCGCCCAGCCCTACTTCCTAGATTAGGTTCTATAGTTCGATTGAAACGGAACCGAGTCCCAACTTTTCAAGAGGACCATGGTTCGGTTGTTTGGTCCTCAAAATAGTTCGGGTTGTGTTCACACCTCTACAAACGAAACGGACTATTGATTTAAAGGACCATGGTCCACTTAAAGTGGACCAACAGGGTAGGTGTGAACGCGCCCTTAAATCTGTCATAACCTGAGACTAAAGGGGCTTTAGTCCTGACTAAATTTAAACTGACCTTAACCAAATCCATGACTAAATATGTTCGTCAACGAAGCTTTTCCCCCTGACTAAATCTAGACTAAGACAAAATCCAGACTAAAACTGACTAAGACTAAAATGCTCAGACCTGTAGGTGACTAAATATGATAAACGAAAAAGGAACATTTGACACATGACTAAGACTAAAACTATAGGTTTGATTATATCTTATGGTGTATATATGTGGATCACTTCTATGCTCTATAATATGTATATATATATATTATTTTGTACAACCAGGGGTCATGTCTGCTTCCTATGGGCTGTGGAAACGTTCGGTTCACTTTACTGTTTTTGTTATTTTATGACTGGTGAGGGTCTTTAACTGTTTACATCTTTAACTCATTACGTTATGGGGGGAGTGGGGAGAGGGGCATCTACATGAATCTATGATCCCAATGGAAATGAATGTGAATTTGACTGACTGTAGCGGTACATAGAATTGCATTACAACAAAAACTAGACTAAAACTGACAGACTAAAATGCTCAGACCTGTAGTTGACTAAAACTGACTAAACGAAAAATAAATGAAGGTGACTAAATATGATAAACGAAAAAAGAGCATTTGACACATGACTAAGACTAAAATAGCTGCCAAAATTAACACTTACTAACCACTCCTGCTCCAGAAACTGTTGACTAACTGGTGCTTGAAACAAAAGTGGTTTAAGTCTAGAACTGTAGACGACTCTGGACTACACTGTTCTTAAACTATAAAATCCAGATACATACCATTATAAACCTCTTGCATAGAAACTAAAGCTGAATAAAATCACATATCTTTCTCTCCTTCCTCTGACACTCTTCTCCATCCAGATAGCTGTCCTGTCAGGCCTGGGAAGAAACCAAGAGGCTTGGATAGAAGAAAAGGTCTCTGCTGTGACCAGTGTGGAAAAAAACTTCAGTTCTAAGATGAATCTCAATAAACACCAAGACATTCACACAGGAAAAAAACCCTACTCCTGTGACCAGTGTGAGAAGAGCTTTAGTCGTCAGGGTGGTCTGAAAACACACCAGAGAATTCACACAGGAGACAAGCCCTACTCCTGTGACCAGTGTGAGAAGAGCTTTACTTGTCAGAGTCATCTAAAAACACACCAGAGAATTCACACAGGAGAGAAGCCCTACTCCTGTGACCAGTGTGGACAGAGCTTTACTCGTCAGGATCATCTGAAAACACACCAGAGAATTCACACAGGAGAGAAGCCCTACTCCTGTGACCAGTGTGAGAAGAGCTTTACTTGTCAGAGTCATCTAAAAACACACCAGAGAATTCACACAGGAGAGAAGCCCTACTCCTGTGACCAGTGTGGACAGAGCTTTACTCGTCAGGATCATCTGAAAACACACCAGAGAATTCACACAGGAGAGAAGCCCTACTCCTGTGACCAGTGTGAGAAGAGCTTTAGTCAACCGTCTAGTCTGAAAACACACCAGAGAATTCACACAGGAGAGAAGCCCTACTCCTGTGACCAGTGTGAGAAGAGCTTTAGTCAACCGTCTAGTCTGAATTCACACCAGATGATTCACACAGGAGAGAAGCCCTACTCCTGTGACCAGTGTGAGAAGAGCTTTAGTCATCAACATAGTCTGCAAAATCACCAGAGAATTCACACAGGATGGAAGCCCTACTTTTGTGACCAGTGTGAGAAGAGCTTTAGTCAACTGTCTCATCTGAAATCACACCAGATGATTCACACAGGAGAGAAGCCCTACTCCTGTGACCAGTGTGAGAAGAGCTTTAGTCATCAACATAGTCTGCAAAATCACCAGAGAATCCACACAGGAGAGAAGCCACATCATTGTGGTTTGTGTGATAAGAGATTCAGTACATTAGCATGTTTCAGAAAACATGAGAAAAATCACTTGGGAGAGAAGATTCAGGGAAATGTCAAACCTGTCAATTCACCTGCACATTCTTAGAGGAGACGGCTGTAGCCAGTGTTAGAAGAGGTCCACTCATAATGAATGTGTGGCCCAGTGTTAAACGCTTCAGTACCTCATTACAGCGATCAGTCAATCAACAATCATAAGGATTATAGTCGTAGTAATATTTGACCGTTGTTTATAAATGGAAAACTACTACCAAGAGCGTTTGACCTGCAGCACAGAAGCCTCTGAGAGAGAAGCGGTACTAACATAGACGCAGTTTTCATTGACAACAACAGTTGTGTTTCTGTCGCTCTGAGGAGTGAGACAGACGGTGTGGATGTTCCTGAGGAGTGAGACAGACGGTGTGGATGTTCCTGAGGAGTGAGACAGACGGTGTGGATGTTCCTGAGGAGTGAGACAGACGGTGTGGATGTTCCTGAGAATATCATAAACAACATAAGGAATATTAGCATAATTTTGAGTGGACTGAAGGAATGAGTCAGTGTTAATAGTTTTAAATGCAAATAATTTATTGAAACATAGAAGTGGGGTCGGTTGGGACACACACACACACACACACAATGGGGGACCCTGATGTAAACAAGACAAACGTCTTTCTCTGGTTAGCTGAACGACGCCACGGACCCTTGGCTGCCACAGATGTACCTCCTGGTGACATGCTGCTCACAATCTAGGTCGCTTTGGATAAAAGCCTCCGCTAAATTACTAAATTGTAAAATGTGAGAATTCAAAACTTCATTGTCATTGTTTATTTATCCTGATGAGTCACTGAGAAATATCAAATTATTATTATTATATATTTTTTTAAAGAAGCCTTTACAAGGTCAAACATGTACATTCAGTTTATAAGATTGCTCCAGGTACAAAGTCAAGACCAAGTACATGAAGCAAAAGTAGAATCTAAAATCAAGTACATTTGAGGAAAATAGTGTTAAAACGGTTCAACCTTGAATTCTGGTCAGAAGGGTCGTCTTCGAGTGAGAAAATACATGGAATCAACATTTAATATCAGCCACAGTTTAGAAAAAGGTTATTAAACAGTGTATAAGGATTACGGCATGTTTTCAGAACTGAAATATTTAGATATTTTATTGGAAATATATAAAGTATCAAAAGGTAGAGCTCCCCCCACACTTTTTTAAACAAACACAGTTAAACAAATAAAAAATATAACGGACAAACAAAGATAAACCCACCCATCATCAGAGAGATGCTTTAGGTTGATTATTTACCAATGATTCCAGGATTCTTGCAGACAGGACAGTTTGGTCCAGTTATTTAGGTCACATCTATCTCCACCTTTATGTAATGGAGTTACATGAGCTGTATATATATTTTTAAAATGACTTCATGAACCTTTACTCTGAAACTAGAGATATGGGGCATTGAGAGGTGGATCTGTGTACATTGATGATAAAGAGGGGTTTCTGAGACGTTTTCACAAGTCAAATCTGGGACCAATTTTTTCAGGATGTCCAGATTGGTTTTTATTATATTGTTTTGTCAATTTGAAGAAGCAATTAAAAAACGAGTCTGTTAATGATGCTAGAGTGGTCTGGGACCCCCATGCCAAGCCTGAAGGCCTTCCAGGGGGACACCTAAACATACGCAGTATCACCCCTAAAAGTGAACAGATTAAACAACTACTCTTAGAATCAAACTTGGATTATTTATTTGTCTCTGAACCCTGGCTTCATGATAACTCCCCAGCTGCTGCTCCGACTGTACCTGGCTATAATATATTTAGAGCGACCTGAAGGGAGATGGGGAGGTGTGATGTTTTATGTTAAAGATAACACCCACTGTACCCAGATCCACTTTTCAGATAAGGAATTAGAGAGTCTCCCCAAATGTGCTTTACCCTCCTAGGGCTGTGCCCACCACCAGACTCCAGAGCTATATATTCTGACCAGCTGAACACCATACTTAGAGAGTGCAACTTTAATAAAGGAAGTACTTTTGATGGGAGGTTTCAACATAAACTGGGAATATTAACATGGTAGAAAAGCCCTCAAACAACTTACAACTAAATTAGATTTTGTTCAGGTGATTAAAGGGCCAACTAGGATACGACCCAAATTGACCTAGTGTTTAGTAACACGCCAGAGAGGATTACTAAATCATTACATTTAGTCACTGGCCTATCTGACCTTAACGCTTGTATCTAGAAAACTGTCTAAGAATGGATTTAATCTGACTACCACCAAAAAGCAGACCTACCTCAGAATCCCTAAGGCTGACCAAGGTCACTTTGAAGCAGCAATACATGGAATTGACTGGAGTGATAATGATCAGGGACTGATGTAGAAACTGACAGTCACCTGTTCCTCTGCACTATCAGATCTACAATGGACAGCTTCTAGGCCGTGAGCCAGTAGGGTCGGTCGTTACCATCTTGGGGGACTAACTTTCATAGTGATTTTTGGGAAGCTATACACCCCAATACTGCTAGAAAATATGTGATAGCAATGCAGCAGTTGCCTCCAAATGTGTGCTATCACATCTTTTATAACACTACCAAGCATATTTTTCAGGTCTCCTGTCCAAAATTACATGCCCCAAATGAATCATGATAGTTCCTGAACCATAAGGCCTATATGCATGTTTCTGGTCTCCTTTGATAGGTAGGGCATATGAATCCAGTGTAAGTAAACCAACATCTATTACCATTCCAGAGTAAATGGAGATACAATGAAGGAAAACATCATATTTGTACTCTCGCCTGGTACATAATCTTAATTTAAAAGGCAATATGACCATTATAACCAATATCCCATGGATAATAATGCAACTGAATGTGTTCTCCTACTCCTTGACTACAAATGTAACTAAATGTGATGACAATACATTAAAAATACAACATTTATGATACTGTTTAAAAGGGTATACTCAGATGATGTAAATGTTTTGGCCATGGTTACTGTTTTACATGTTGACTGCAATTTTATTCCAAAACACAATTTCTTTCAATACAGCCATGTTACAAAAACATAAATCTCCCCAAAACATTGAAATAGTAATAAAAAACAATGAATATTGATCAATATGCAGCATATTCAACATTCATATTATGGGCACAAACATATCAATGTTTTCAGCTCAGTTAGACCTATACAATGATTTATTGGTTTTCAGAAAAATATTTGTTTATTTTGGGAAAACTCAATACAAAACCCAGGGCACATATAATCACATCACAGATTTCTTTCAGGAATTCAAATAACTAATTACTTTAAGTTCCGTCAGTACAGACACTTCTCAGTCTCTATCCGTGTTGGCGGTGCTCTCCAATTGTCTGAGAGCCGAGACTAGTACAGACGTAAAAAACAACAACATATATAATAATAATAATAATAATAATAATAATACAAAACCTACCATACTTTGTTTTACAAATGTTAATAACCTAATAATCACAATAATCGTCCATGTCTTCCACGTCTTCATGAGAACGTTCCACACTCTCTGAGGTGGATGCCTGGTTCTCACAGTCTGCCAGTCTACACACGTCACCTGAGGCCATTTGCAACACATACATCTTGGGAGTGAAATAGTTGTTGGACCGTTACAGGCCAGTAGATCCAGGACTGCATCGGGTGCTGGCTGGCCTTCCATCCAGTCCACCACCAACTGTTCAGCTCCCTCTTCTCTCTCCATCTTCCAGCCTCTGCCAACAGGGCTTGGCACGTGTGGGTCCTTCTCCAAACATCTTCTCCATATACTGTACCAGCCTGGTAGTTGGTCAAGTCAAGTCAAGAGTTTTATTTGTCACGGCATACAAGCATACAGTGAAATGCGGGGCGTCTTGCCGGCAACGATTGTACAATAAATAATACAATAATAAGAATAGGATGAGAATAAGACATTTGTGCAATAATACAAGTAATAAGAATAAGACATAACGGGTATGAAGAAACACACTCCTCAGTTTCAGTATTTAATATCTGACAAAGATGAAGACACCCTGAAACAGACCAAGACAGCAAACTCAGCTGACAACGTATAACATGAATACATAATAACACATAAATATATATATCTATATAATGCATATAATATAACATATAATATGTATGAACAGTAATGGTGCATTAAGCATCTCACGTGAATGAGTGAACGAACGTCTCTACAGGAGGCGAAGTGAAGGAATGTCCGTCAAAACTAAGATGGCCGCACAGCAATAACAGCGCAGAGCAAGGCATGTCCGGTTGGATGCTGGTAAGACGCTGCCCTCTAGTGGCCGGCGATAAACTCTTCATCCCGCCAGGTTGTCGGACCCCTGCGTGAAGTACCGCGTCTGTTCCAGACCCCAGTCCATGGCCAGGGCCTCTCCTTCGACAGCCGCATAACGCTGCTCCACAGGGGACAGGAAGCTTGACAGATTCGCTTGATTGAAGTCGCCGGCTACGATCATGGCTGCGTCCGGATGTTTGATCTGATGGCTGTTTAGATGGACCTGTAGCTCCGCCAGGGCCCTGGCGGTATTCGCTTGGGGAGGGATGTACACCGCCATCAAGATAATGGCGGTGAATTCTCGGGGGAGCGCGACAGACGGTGTGGATGTTCCTGAGGAGTGAGACAGACGGTGTGGATGTTCCTGAGGAGTGAGACAGACGGTGTGGATGTTCCTGAGGAGTGAGACAGACGGTGTGGATGTTCCTGAGGAGTGAGACAGACGGTGTGGATGTTCCTGAGGAGTGAGACAGACTGTGTGGATGTTCCTGGGACAATATGTCATTGGTATGAGAGTGAACACACATTGTTCTAGTGTTTTACATACTGGGATCATAGGAACTTTCTGACCTCACTATGGGGTGACCAGCCAAAAGCCAAGGTATGGACTTATATATTTGTATGTGGACACTAGTGATGTATTGAACTAATGTCACAACGTATTGTCAACATTCCTAGTAGTAGTTTTTTTTGTTTGTTTGTAGTAGGACATGTTTTTTTGGGGTTTTTTTTGTTTGTTTTTTTATACTTTCACAAGAAGTGTTTATTTTAGTGTTCTATGTATTGTCTTTTTCTAGATGGTTTTTCTACCATCTAACTGCTTGTGGGTTTATGGGAATTGCAGAGCAACCTGTTGCACAAGTAACTAACTATTTTTTCATTATTGTGTGTATATTGACGAGTAATTGCTGTACTATTGATGCAACTTATCAAAAGTTATAGGGTTGGAATCAATTCACTTTAAATTAAATCAATTAAAATCGAAAATGTTTTTACTTTCTGGTGATGGGACATCTATTCACATGTACTTGTCATTAGGTTGGATAGTAAAACCTTTTCATGACAGAACTTACAAATATTTAAAATAAAATCTACATCTTGGATTAAAAAGTGAATTGATCCCAACTTTGAAGAATTCTCATTAGAATGTATGATATGCTAATAATATGGATGAATTGTAACCGTCAAGATAAGTGGGAAGGTGTGAATTGATGTCTTAGAAGTAACTGTAACTCAGAAGTATGACAATTAAATATTACATTTTAACCTACTTTGTATGAAAGGCTTCATCTTCTGAGTGCAACAATGATATTTTTTTAAAATCCTCTGCTATTTACTGGAAACTCTTTCAAACAATATCTGAAATAATAAAGAAATAAAATACCTATCTTGCTAATATGTCTATGCAGGGCTGTACGTTAACTTTTTTTGCACATAGCACTGGTGCTACAGAGGTTGATAGTTTTGTAGCACAGGCCAAAATCTTGTAGCACAAGTATAAAACGTGTTATATTTGTAACATTCACAAATGTGCCTATTGTATTTGTGTTATTTAGTTGCAGTGCCATGTTTGGCTGTCATTTAGTATATCGCCATGTGTTATTATTACTATGATACTCTCATATGCTATTTTAAATTAATATCATAAACAACATAAGGAATATTAGCATAATTTTGAGTGGACTGAAGGAATGAGTCAGTGTTAATAGTTTTAAATGCAAATAATTTATTGAAACATAGAAGTGGGGTCGGTTGGGACACACACACACACACACACAATGGGGGACCCTGATGTAAACAAGACAAACGTCTTTCTCTGGTTAGCTGAACGACGCCACGGACCCTTGGCTGCCACAGATGTACCTCCTGGTGACATGCTGCTCACAATCTAGGTCGCTTTGGATAAAAGCCTCCGCTAAATTACTAAATTGTAAAATGTGAGAATTCAAAACTTCATTGTCATTGTTTATTTATCCTGATGAGTCACTGAGAAATATCAAATTATTATTATTATATATTTTTTTAAAGAAGCCTTTACAAGGTCAAACATGTACATTCAGTTTATAAGATTGCTCCAGGTACAAAGTCAAGACCAAGTACATGAAGCAAAAGTAGAATCTAAAATCAAGTACATTTGAGGAAAATAGTGTTAAAACGGTTCAACCTTGAATTCTGGTCAGAAGGGTCGTCTTCGAGTGAGAAAATACATGGAATCAACATTTAATATCAGCCACAGTTTAGAAAAAGGTTATTAAACAGTGTATAAGGATTACGGCATGTTTTCAGAACTGAAATATTTAGATATTTTATTGGAAATATATAAAGTATCAAAAGGTAGAGCTCCCCCCACACTTTTTTAAACAAACACAGTTAAACAAATAAAAAATATAACGGACAAACAAAGATAAACCCACCCATCATCAGAGAGATGCTTTAGGTTGATTATTTACCAATGATTCCAGGATTCTTGCAGACAGGACAGTTTGGTCCAGTTATTTAGGTCACATCTATCTCCACCTTTATGTAATGGAGTTACATGAGCTGTATATATATTTTTAAAATGACTTCATGAACCTTTACTCTGAAACTAGAGATATGGGGCATTGAGAGGTGGATCTGTGTACATTGATGATAAAGAGGGGTTTCTGAGACGTTTTCACAAGTCAAATCTGGGACCAATTTTTTCAGGATGTCCAGATTGGTTTTTATTATATTGTTTTGTCAATTTGAAGAAGCAATTAAAAAACGAGTCTGTTAATGATGCTAGAGTGGTCTGGGACCCCCATGCCAAGCCTGAAGGCCTTCCAGGGGGACACCTAAACATACGCAGTATCACCCCTAAAAGTGAACAGATTAAACAACTACTCTTAGAATCAAACTTGGATTATTTATTTGTCTCTGAACCCTGGCTTCATGATAACTCCCCAGCTGCTGCTCCGACTGTACCTGGCTATAATATATTTAGAGCGACCTGAAGGGAGATGGGGAGGTGTGATGTTTTATGTTAAAGATAACACCCACTGTACCCAGATCCACTTTTCAGATAAGGAATTAGAGAGTCTCCCCAAATGTGCTTTACCCTCCTAGGGCTGTGCCCACCACCAGACTCCAGAGCTATATATTCTGACCAGCTGAACACCATACTTAGAGAGTGCAACTTTAATAAAGGAAGTACTTTTGATGGGAGGTTTCAACATAAACTGGGAATATTAACATGGTAGAAAAGCCCTCAAACAACTTACAACTAAATTAGATTTTGTTCAGGTGATTAAAGGGCCAACTAGGATACGACCCAAATTGACCTAGTGTTTAGTAACACGCCAGAGAGGATTACTAAATCATTACATTTAGTCACTGGCCTATCTGACCTTAACGCTTGTATCTAGAAAACTGTCTAAGAATGGATTTAATCTGACTACCACCAAAAAGCAGACCTACCTCAGAATCCCTAAGGCTGACCAAGGTCACTTTGAAGCAGCAATACATGGAATTGACTGGAGTGATAATGATCAGGGACTGATGTAGAAACTGACAGTCACCTGTTCCTCTGCACTATCAGATCTACAATGGACAGCTTCTAGGCCGTGAGCCAGTAGGGTCGGTCGTTACCATCTTGGGGGACTAACTTTCATAGTGATTTTTGGGAAGCTATACACCCCAATACTGCTAGAAAATATGTGATAGCAATGCAGCAGTTGCCTCCAAATGTGTGCTATCACATCTTTTATAACACTACCAAGCATATTTTTCAGGTCTCCTGTCCAAAATTACATGCCCCAAATGAATCATGATAGTTCCTGAACCATAAGGCCTATATGCATGTTTCTGGTCTCCTTTGATAGGTAGGGCATATGAATCCAGTGTAAGTAAACCAACATCTATTACCATTCCAGAGTAAATGGAGATACAATGAAGGAAAACATCATATTTGTACTCTCGCCTGGTACATAATCTTAATTTAAAAGGCAATATGACCATTATAACCAATATCCCATGGATAATAATGCAACTGAATGTGTTCTCCTACTCCTTGACTACAAATGTAACTAAATGTGATGACAATACATTAAAAATACAACATTTATGATACTGTTTAAAAGGGTATACTCAGATGATGTAAATGTTTTGGCCATGGTTACTGTTTTACATGTTGACTGCAATTTTATTCCAAAACACAATTTCTTTCAATACAGCCATGTTACAAAAACATAAATCTCCCCAAAACATTGAAATAGTAATAAAAAACAATGAATATTGATCAATATGCAGCATATTCAACATTCATATTATGGGCACAAACATATCAATGTTTTCAGCTCAGTTAGACCTATACAATGATTTATTGGTTTTCAGAAAAATATTTGTTTATTTTGGGAAAACTCAATACAAAACCCAGGGCACATATAATCACATCACAGATTTCTTTCAGGAATTCAAATAACTAATTACTTTAAGTTCCGTCAGTACAGACACTTCTCAGTCTCTATCCGTGTTGGCGGTGCTCTCCAATTGTCTGAGAGCCGAGACTAGTACAGACGTAAAAAACAACAACATATATAATAATAATAATAATAATAATAATACAAAACCTACCATACTTTGTTTTACAAATGTTAATAACCTAATAATCACAATAATCGTCCATGTCTTCCACGTCTTCATGAGAACGTTCCACACTCTCTGAGGTGGATGCCTGGTTCTCACAGTCTGCCAGTCTACACACGTCACCTGAGGCCATTTGCAACACATACATCTTGGGAGTGAAATAGTTGTTGGACCGTTACAGGCCAGTAGATCCAGGACTGCAT
The DNA here is from genome assembly GCF_963971535.1 of Notolepis coatsorum. Lineage (NCBI taxonomy): Eukaryota > Metazoa > Chordata > Actinopteri > Aulopiformes > Paralepididae > Notolepis > Notolepis coatsorum. The sequence goes on along the minus strand of NC_140166.1, from coordinate 230,568,864 downwards.
CGGGTGCTGGCTGGCCTTCCATCCAGTCCACCACCAACTGTTCAGCTCCCTCTTCTCTCTCCATCTTCCAGCCTCTGCCAACAGGGCTTGGCACGTGTGGGTCCTTCTCCAAACATCTTCTCCATATACTGTACCAGCCTGGTAGTTGGTCAAGTCAAGTCAAGAGTTTTATTTGTCACGGCATACAAGCATACAGTGAAATGCGGGGCGTCTTGCCGGCAACGATTGTACAATAAATAATACAATAATAAGAATAGGATGAGAATAAGACATTTGTGCAATAATACAAGTAATAAGAATAAGACATAACGGGTATGAAGAAACACACTCCTCAGTTTCAGTATTTAATATCTGACAAAGATGAAGACACCCTGAAACAGACCAAGACAGCAAACTCAGCTGACAACGTATAACATGAATACATAATAACACATAAATATATATATCTATATAATGCATATAATATAACATATAATATGTATGAACAGTTGTGGTAAATATTGACGTTGAATTTCATAATTAATATGTGTGAATAAATTAGAGAACCATAAATGTAAAGCCAGATGTACCTTTCAATAGCAGAGTGGACTCAGTGGCTAAACAGTCTCAACTGTCAGTTGAGACAGCTGCATCAGATAACAGCTGCAACAGTTATTTCAACCCCCACTCAAGCAATGACTAAATTAGAGAACAAACGACACCTTCTCGAACTGACTGTATGTAAATGCTGATCAGAGACAGCTGGGTTGACCACAGGGCAGACCAGTTTAGACTTGTTGAAGCATGGACACTAACTCACAAACAAAGTAATCGATTAATCAACTGTTTAGTATCAAAAGGTCTCATATGATGTCTGGTATCAGTCTTGGAAAGCACTGACTGTACTTGGATGATATTAGACATCTATAGCCATACCAAAGGGTTAAAGCGATCATGTCACACCCCCCCTCGTGAGACAAGCCAGGTCCCTTCATCTCAGCAAAAGATCACACGGACGTGGGCCACCGATGGGCCCCTTCTGTCTCTGTCCCATCAACGTCGCCACAACCCCAAGGGGGGGGCTGCCAGCGCCCACAAGGACACCCCCCACAAGAGATCAACCCCCACAAGAAGACGCTGGATTGGACCAGCCATATCTATTATTGGCTAGAAATTATAGTATATAGGAGGGCCCTAAATGATAATTCGGGAGCTCTCAGGCCGGAACCAAAGGGGGTCTGGGGGCTCCCCCACCGCTTCGAAACCACCCAGAAACAACTGTGAGCTGATTGCATTTTACGTGAGTAAAATCATGGGAAACACCAATGATTGTTTATAGATTAGAGTAATGTACAGATCCCTGATCTGTAGACCAGATTTACTCATGTATAATGTGTACAGTAAACCATGTATGTTCAAATTATGTTAACCAAGTGACTGTTTGATATGCAGTATTTAGGTTTGAGATGCAAACCTGATTGTGATATTTCTGTACAACAGACAGCTGTTAATATTCTCTGATCATCTTTTGTATGTAGAAGTCAACCTTTTATTCACCCCTGGCTCTGATCAAATAAATCAGCTGAGTTGAACTACAATTCTGGTTTGTCTGGCGTACACGTTTTATTCTTCATCTGCATTAAGCCAGATGTGGAGACCAACCATTCTATCAAGTATGAATCTTTCCTCCTCCGTCCAGATAATCAATCTCATTGTATTGTACTACAATAACCTCAAATTATTGTAGAAAGTCTGTGGGATTTTACTACACAGTAATGGTGCATTAAGCATCTCACGTGAATGAGTGAACGAACGTCTCTACAGGAGGCGAAGTGAAGGAATGTCCGTCAAAACTAAGATGGCCGCACAGCAATAACAGCGCAGAGCAAGGCATGTCCGGTTGGATGCTGGTAAGACGCTGCCCTCTAGTGGCCGGCGATAAACTCTTCATCCCGCCAGGTTGTCGGACCCCTGCGTGAAGTACCGCGTCTGTTCCAGACCCCAGTCCATGGCCAGGGCCTCTCCTTCGACAGCCGCATAACGCTGCTCCACAGGGGACAGGAAGCTTGACAGATTCGCTTGATTGAAGTCGCCGGCTACGATCATGGCTGCGTCCGGATGTTTGATCTGATGGCTGTTTAGATGGACCTGTAGCTCCGCCAGGGCCCTGGCGGTATTCGCTTGGGGAGGGATGTACACCGCCATCAAGATAATGGCGGTGAATTCTCGGGGGAGCGCGACATTGAATTGATAGATGTTCCAGGTCCGGGGAGCATGAACGGGAGAGTATCTTAATCTCCTTAGGGCTAACCCAGCCGTTGTTCATAAGGAGACAGACCCCCCCTCCAGTACTCTTACCGGAGGCGTCTGTACGGTCCGCTCGGAAGACGGAGAAGGAATCCGAAGGAGAGACGTTGTGATCCGGAGTTGTTGGTTTCAGCCATGTCTCCGTGAAACACGTGATGTTGCAGTCCCTCACATCTCGCTGGAATCGAACCTGTGCCTGAAGATCGTCCATCTTATTATCCAGCGAAGGTACATTTGCCAGCACAATTGATGGAATCGCCGGTCGGGAAGCAGAACTTTTTAGCCTAATTCTGATTCCACTTCTCCTTCCCCTGTGTTTCCGTCTTGTCCCGCCGCCTTTTCCTTTGTCCTCTTCTTTGTCTCTGTCCCGTCTGATCTCCGATGGCCAGTCTTGGCAAAAAGTGTATGTTGTGTAATGTCATAAATGTCACTATGAATTGAAAATGGGGGACCCTGATGGAAACAAGACAAACGTCTTTCTCTGGTCTGCATCCCCTTAACAATTGTGTGTATTGAGCTGTACTGTATTGTACCCATTCTGCAATCTGTTAATAAAGTTTTCATTCATTCATTCACAGATCCTGTGCAGCAGTGGTGGAGTTAGTAGACCTGTAGCAGACAGAGACCGCAGACAGACAGACAGACAGAATGTAATAAAATATAAAGGAGAAAGGAGAGGAGCTGATGGCTTCATGACGCGTGAGCGGCCAGCCTTCCCCAAGTCTGCTGCCGGGACGTTCTTGAAGACCGCAGAGGCGGGGGGGGAGGGACACAGCTGTGGACGATCAGCGTCCCGGGACCAGAAGAGGAGAAGGTAGAATCAACTGTCTTTATTTACCCATCTGCCAGTGCCCAGTACAACCAGTCTGACACTGTTGACCACTAGGAGCTGCCCAGTACAACCAGTCTGACACTGTTGACCACTAGGAGCTGCCCAGTACAACCACAGTCTGACACTGTTGACCACTAGGAGCTGCCCAATACAACCAGTCTGACACTGTTGACCACTAGGAGCTGCCCAGTACAACCAATCTGACACTGTTAACCACTAGGAGCTGCCCAGTACAACCAATCTGACACTGTTGACCACTAGGAGCTGCCCAGTACAACGAGTCTGACACTGTTGACCACTAGGAGCTGCCCAGTACAACCACAGTCTGACACTGTTGACCACTAGGAGCTGCCCAGTACAGCCAATCTGACACTGTTGACCACTAGGAGCTGCCCAGTACAACCAATCTGACACTGTTGACCACTAGGAGCTGCCCAGTACAACCAGTCTGACACTGTTGACCACTAGGAGCTGCCCAGTACAACCACAGTCTGACACCGTTGACCACTAGGAGCTGCCCAGTACAACCACAGTCTGACACTGTTGACCACTAGGAGCTGCCCAGTACAACCACAGCCTGCCACTGTTGACCACTAGGAGCTGCCCAGTGCAACCACAGTCTGACACTGTTGACCACTAGGAGCTGCCCAGTACAACCACAGTCTGACACTGTTGACCACTAGGAGCTGCCCAGTACAACCAGTCTGACACTGTTGACCACTAGGAGCTGCCCAGTACAACCAGTCTGACACTGTTGACCACTAGGAGCTGCCCAGTACAACCACAGTCTGACACTGTTGACCACTAGGAGCTGCCCAGTACAACCAGTCTGACACTGTTGACCACTAGGAGCTGCCCAGTACAACCAATCTGACACTGTTGACCACTAGGAGCTGCCCAGTACAACCAATCTGACACTGTTGACCACTAGGAGCTGCCCAGTACAACCAGTCTGACACTGTTGACCACTAGGAGCTGCCCAGTACAACCACAGTCTGACACTGTTGACCACTAGGAGCTGCCCAGTACAACCACAGTCTGACACTGTTGACCACTAGGAGCTGCCCAGTACAACCACAGTCTGACACTGTTGACCACTAGGAGCTGCCCAGTACAACCACAGTCTGACACTGTTGACCACTAGGAGCTGCCCAGTACAATCACAGCCTGCCACTGTTGACCACTAGGAGCTGCCCAGTACAACCACAGTCTGACACTGTTGACCATTAGGAGCTGCCCAGTACATCCACAGTCTGACACTGTTGACCACTAGGAGCTGCCCAGTACAACCAATCTGACACTGTTGACCACTAGGAGCTGCCCAGTACAACCAGTCTGACACTGTTGACCACTAGGAGCTGCCCAGTACAACCAGTCTGCCACTGTTGACCACTAGGAGCTGACCAGTACAACCAATCTGACACTGTTGACCACTAGGAGCTGCCCAGTACAACCAGTCTGACACTGTTGACCACTAGGAGCTGCCCAGTACAACCACAGTCTGAGATTGTTGACCACTAGGAGCCGCCCAGTACAACCAGTCTGACACTGTTGACCATTAGGAGCTGCCCAGTACAACCACAGTCTGACACGGTTGACCACTAGCAGCTGCCCAGTACAACCAATCTGACACTGTTGACCACTAGGAGCTGCCCAGTACAACCAGTCTGACACTGTTGACCACTAGGAGCTGCCCAGTACAACCAGTCTGACACTGTTGACCACTAGGAGCTGCCCAGTACAACCACAGTCTGACACTGTTGACCACTAGGAGCTGCCCAGTACAACCAATCTGACACTGTTGACCACTAGGAGCTGCCCAGTACAACCACAGTCTGACACTGTTGACCACTAGGAGCTGCCCAGTACAACCAATCTGACACTGTTGACCACTAGGAGCTGCCCAGTACAACCACAGTCTGCCACTGTTGACCACTAGGAGCTGCCCAGTACAACCACAGTCTGACTCTGTTGACCACTAGGAGCTGCCCAGTACAACCACAGCCTGACACTGTTGACCACTAGGAGCTGCCCAGTACAACCAGTCTGACACTGTTGACCACTAGGAGCTGCCCAGTACAACCACAGTCTGACTCTGTTGACCACTAGGAGCTGCCCAGTACAACCACAGCCTGACACTGTTGACCACTAGGAGCTGCCCAGTACAACCAGTCTGACACTGTTGACCACTAGGAGCTGCCCAGTACAACCAATCTGACACTGTTGACCACTAGGAGCTGCCCAGTACAACCACAGTCTGACACTGTTGACCACTAGGAGCTACCCAGTACAACCAATCTGACACTGTTGACCACTAGGAGCTGCCCAGTACAACCACAGTCTGCCACTGTTGACCACTAGGAGCTGCCCAGTACAACCACAGTCTGACTCTGTTGACCACTAGGAGCTGCCCAGTACAACCACAGCCTGACACTGTTGACCACTAGGAGCTGCCCAGTACAACCAGTCTGACACTGTTGACCACTAGGAGCTGCCCAGTACAACCAATCTGACACTGTTGACCACTAGGAGCTGCCCAGTACGGCGGGCCATACTTTTTTTTTTTTTGGAAAATCAATCGAGTGGGGTGTCTAAAATATGTGTTTTTTTGTGGGGAATTCAAATATGGGATTATTTTTCTAATCGGATAACTCCTACCTACATTGTTTTGGATTTCAAAATGGCCGATTTGACCATTTTTCACCCCTTGGCCATACATGGATGCCAACATGAATCTGAAGGAAATCCTAACATGCAAGGTGTCTAAATGATGTGTTTCTTAATGGGGAATTCAAATATGAGTTCATTTTTGGGATAGGATAACTCTAACCTACATCATTTTGGATTTCAAAATGGCCGATTTTACCATTTTTCACCCCTTGGCCATACATGGATGCCAATATGAATCTGAAGGAAATCCTAACATGCAAGGTGTCTAAATGATGTGTTTCTTAATGGGGAATTCAAATATGAGGTCATTCTTGGGATAGGATAAATATAACCTGCATAATTTTGGATTTCAAAATGGCTGATTTTACCATTTGAACCCATTGGTATTGTATTACAAAATTGCAAAGATAAAAAATATATGGGAAATCATTTATAATGACAAAGCCATCAAATTTATTAACAAGTGAACTGTATATAACTGGATACAACTCCAAAGATCAATAATAATAATACTAACAATAATAAATTGTATTTGTAATGCACACAAACACCTAAGTGCTAAATCTCGATCTCCTGACTTCTTGAACTTTGCCAGGTTCCAATATCTTGATTGGACTCATTCTTGGATGGCAAGATCTCCTACTGTACTGCTTTAGCCACCAACCTTGCTTCTTCTACAAGGTCCATTTGCGTGTTCTTGGTATCTAGGGAATGTATTCCCAATGTCAGAAATATTGTCTGTTACTATGCTTGAGTAAATTGTAATTTTAAGTTAAAGAAATAATATGTTGTATTTTATGCAATTAACGTTGAGGTTTGTTCAATATTTTTTATTCACGTCAAGCGGCTGCAGCTTTGTCTGCGGCTGGTGTGAGCTGGGTAGTGTAGTTTTATGAAATGTCGACGTCTATCGAAAGCCCTGGGTCTCCTCTTTGTTAGGACTACAACGATTTCATGACGGCTTTCTGTCTTTCGCATATTTAGCTAATAACACTTAAAATCATTGGTAAACAAACGTAGTGCTGAAAATATACACTTTGACTGCTGTGTCTTTACTCTTGGCTACATTTGAAAAAGAACCACAACATCACTAAGGCTGAGGCCAACTTATCGATATATGGATAATTATCTATAACTGCGTGATATCTATAGACATCTTCCAATGTACAGTTTATATGTCTGAGGAGAAGACTGGTACTCATCATCTTCGTCTCCACAAAGTAGGCTACTGGGGGGTCTACTGTATGTGAGACATATTTCCTTTAGAGTGAAAGAAAAATTACATGTGAACAAGTATGTTGTGTGCCAGGTTAATGTACTCTACTATTTTTGTATCACAAACAGTGCTCTATATGTACAGTTTATTCCCCCTCAAATGTATATACTCTATTATTACTATATGCGAGAGAGCCCCCCCCCCCCCCCCTCATCCTCATGCGCACTCCAACAAATACTTGTCCAGGCCACAAGACTTGTCCAGGCCACGAAGCCCCGCCTCAAACCCGTCCACGCCACGAAGCCCCGCCTCAAACCCGTCCACGCCACGAAGCCCCGCCCAGACGTTGGGCTCTGTGGCTCTGCAGATATACCCTACTCCCTTGCGTAGCTGACCTGTATGCGTGGGTGCCTCCCTCTTAAAGGAACAGACCATAATCTTATAACACATACAAGACATACAGATAGACAGTACTGTGTAGTAAAAAGAGATCATAAAAAATATATACATCTGAAGGGGAAGAAACTGTACATTGCCATTGGTAAACAAGACGAAAGTCTTTCACTGTATTGTACCCATTCTGCAATCTGTTAATAAAGTTTTCAATCAATCAATCAATTCCTTAAAATTGTGCAGACGTGCGGGAGTGCCTTTGCCTTTGGGAAACTTTATTCTGTGTGGGAGGACGCCCGCCTCCTCTCTTTTCTTTTCGCTATTTCATCTGTCGGATCATCACTCTCTCCAGCCGCACGTCTCAACCGAGCCTGGTCAAGGGGGAGGGGCTAGGCCCAATGTGGAGTGACGTCCCCTCTCCGCCAATCAGCGCGCGGTCTGTCGCTGCCACAGGCTTGCCCCGTGTGAGGCTTGCTCCGCATGGTCCGAATTTGAATCCACATCGTTCCGGTGCCCAAACTGCACTAACAATAAGTAACAATAATGTGTTTTTTCAACGAATACTAGGGTTTGGGGGAATGGGGAATATAGATGAAAATGTTCAGTGCTCCATCGTGTTTTCCTCTGCAGGGGAACACGGTTCATGCAGGAGGTGTCTCACATGGGGTCACGGCGCCAAGCAAACCTCACCACAATTAAAGGGACAAGTCTCATTTTAATATATCCCAACCCTGGTCTGGAGTCAGTATAATGTAGAACAGTACTGATCTGAGAACAGTTTAATATATCCCAACCCTGGTCTGGAGTCAGTATAATGTAGAACAGTACTGATCTGAGAACAGTTTAATATATCCCACCCCTGGTCTGGAGTCAGTATAATGTAGAACAGTATCAGTGTGTCAGCAGTGTGTGGATGAGTGTATGAGCAGCATGAATGTTGTAAAAGTAAAGAAAGCAACCAAACGACCAAAGAACCAAAAACAAATGGGGAGTTCAGAGAAGCAGAGACAGCCTCTCTCTCATATCCTCATATAGTCTGTCATATAGACTGCATTATACTGTCATATAGACTGCATTATACTGTCATATAGACTGCATTATACTGTCATATAGACTGTCATATAGACTGCATTATACTGTCATATAGACTGTCATATAGACTGTATTATACTGTCATATAGACTGTCATATAGACTGTCATATAGACTACATTATACTGTCATATAGACTGTCATATAGACTGCATTATACTGTCATATAGACTGTCATATAGACTGCATTATACTGTCATATAGACTGTCATATAGACTGTCATATAGACTGTCATATAGACTGCATTATACTGTCATATAGACTGCATTATACTGTCATATAGACTGTATTATACTGTCATATAGACTGTCATATAGACTGTCATATAGACTGCATTATACTGTCATATAGACTGTCATATAGACTGCATTATACTGTCATATAGACTGTCATATAGACTGCATTATACTGTCATATAGACTGTCATATAGACTTCATTATACTGTCATATATACTGTCATATAGACTGCATTATACTGTCATATAGACTGCATTATACTGTCATATAGACTGCATTATACTGTCATATATACTGCATTATACTGTCATATAGACTGCATTATACTGTCATATAGACTGTATTATACTGTCATATATACTGCATTATACTGTCATATAGACTGCATTATACTGTTATATAGACTGCATTATACTGTCATATATACTGCATTATACTGTCATATAGACTGTCATATAGACTGCATTATACTGTCATATAGACTGTCATATAGACTGCATTATACTGTCATATAGACTGTCATATAGACTGCATTATACTGTCATATAGACTGCATTATACTGTCATATAGACTGTCATATAGACTGCATTATACTGTCATATAGACTGTCATATAGACTGCATTATACTGTCATATAGACTGTCATATAGACTGCATTATACTGTCATATAGACTGCATTATACTGTTATATAGACTGTCATATAGACTGTATTATACTGTCATATAGACTGCATTATACTGTCATATATACTGCATTATACTGTCATATAGACTGTCATATATACTGCATTATACTGTCATATAGACTGCATTATACTGTCATATAGACTGCATTATACTGTCATATAGACTGTCATATAGACTGCATTATACTGTTATATAGACTGTCATATAGACTGCATTATACTGTCATATATACTGCATTATACTGTCATATAGACTGTCATATAGACAGCATTATACTGTCATATAGACTGCATTATACTGTCATATAGACTGTCATATAGACTACATTATACTGTCATATAGACTGCATTATATTGTCATATATACTGCATTATACTCAAGTTTCAAGTTTCAAGTTTCTTTAATAGTTGTCATACAGAAGTACAGAATACTTTTATACAAAATGCTTCTTACTGTTACGCTCCAGAGACTGTGCAAGACAAGATAAGTATGAAATAAAATAACATAGTAAAATTAGAAGTAAAAAAAAAATAAGGTCACAGTGTTCAGTTTAGACATATGTACAATGTTCGATGCAGAATAGACGTAGTTACCATACAATATACAATACTGTGCAGTGTACTAATATACAATACTATATAGTGCAAGGCAGAAATGGGACGAGGTGCAATTTAGGTACAATTCACAGTAGGTGTACGAGTTGTAGTGCAAATCCTTTATCAATAAATATAAAGTGTAAAGTGTGTTTGTGTGATCTAAAGTGTGGAGAGTGGGTGCTGCAGTGTGTTGTTTGTTTGAGTGAGTGTGTGGGTGTGTGTGCTGTGTGCATTTGATGGTTGTTGCATAGTGTTTATTGTTCGTTTAGCAGCCTGATGGCCTGGGGATAGAAGCTTCTTCTGAGTCTTTCTGTGCTCGCCTTAAGACTCCGGTATCGCTTGCCTGACCGCAGCAGTTCAAAGAGGCAGTTGTTCGGGTGGCTCGAGTCCTTAATAATTCTCTTAGCCTTCCCCTTGCACCGCTTGTTGTAAATGTTCTGGAGGGTGGGAAGCCCCCCTCCAATTGTGCGTTCGGCTGAACGTGTCACTCTTTGTAGTCTGCTACGGTCTTGTGCAGTGCTATTCCCAAACCAGGAGGTGATGTTGCCGGTCAGGATGCTCTCTATTGTACATGAGTAGAAGTTCCTAAGGATCTTCTGACTGACTTGGAACTTCTTTAGGCGCCTGAGGAAGTAGAGGCGTTGTCGTGCCTTCTTCACAACACTGTCAATGTGTGTGGTCCATGTCAAGTCCTCGGATATGTGGGCTCCGAGGTACTTGAAACTGTTCACTCTCTCAACCGGTGCCCCGTCGATGCTGAGGGGGCTGTAGTCCTTGACCCCCGACCTCCTGAAGTCCACAATCATCTCTTTTGTTTTGCTGACGTTCAGGGAGAGGCAGTTCTCCTGACACCACTGTGACAGGTTCTCTACCTCTTCCAGGTAGGCCCTTTCGTCGTTGGCAGAGATCAGGCCCACCACTACTGTGTCATCAGCAAATTTGATGATGGTGTTGTTGTTCCGCTGTGCTACGCAGTCATGTGTGTACAGGGAGTAGAGGAGGGGGCTCAGAACACAGCCCTGGGGGGCCCCTATGTTGAGCGTGATGGATGAGGAGGTGCAGTTGCCGGCTCTTACCACCTGGGTTCTGCCCGTCAGGAAGTCCAAGACCCACTGGCAGAGGTCATAGTTCAAGCCCAGGTCCCTGAGCTTGGCTATGAGTTTGGAGGGGACTATGGTATTGAATGCTGAGCTGTAGTCGATGAACAACATTCTCACATAGTTCCCCTGCCTCTTGTCCAGGTGTGATGCTGCTGTGTGCAGCACATGGGCTATGGCGTCCTCCGTGGACCTGTTGGGGCGATATGCAGTATATAGACTGCATTATACTGTCATATATACTGCATTATACTGTCATATAGACATTTTATTAAGAGATTGCAGAATGGGTACTGTTAAAATGTCAGCCTTATACCGAGGATTAAACATAGATATGCAATATCTATGTTTCCCCACCAGGGGGAGGTATCGGTTAAGGGATATTATTTGGAGGACTACAGAGGTGTAGGCGTGACGTAATTCCGTATCCGGTCCCTGAGTTCTTCCCTCGGAGAGTCACGTCACGTGCGCTCAGAGGAGTTCTGGAAGAGAAAGCAACGTGTCTTCACTCCGTGATACTTCCGTGTTGTTCAGGTCAGTAAACTCTGTGGAAATACAGAAACACTACATCTTAACAGCTGAACGTTATGTGGCGTGAATGTGAATGTATGTCATGAGTATTGATAACTGGTGAGTCTTTTATATCGAGTGTAAAAAGTACGAGCGGCGCAGAGCGGCGTGTTTAAAATGGCGATTGTCACGCGATCAACTGAAGACGCTGTTGTTATCATTTTGTATATTGAAATATGTTTGTTCAATGCTGGGGCCCTGAACACTTGACACTTATTTTGAATAGGGTTATTTTGTTATCCGTGGATTTGGTTGTAAGGGTTATTTTGGCCGCGTGGGGCAGGGAGTGGCGGTGGAGTTTGGAGTGGGGGGTGTTAATATAAGCCCCTCGGTGGTAGATCCAGCCGTGGCTCCGTGGTTGTTAGAGTGGCCTGAGGTGGATTGGAGGATGATGGAGGTGAAGAGGTCAGGGGAGAGGGTGGAGGTGGTTAGTGCTTGTGAGGGATTGATGCGTGAATCGCATGGGGACTTTACAGCTGTATATACAGATGGTTCAAAGGATCCGGAGACCGGGGTGACAGGGTTTGGAGTGGTGGTCCCAGGGAGGGGAGTGGCGGTAAGCCGGAGGACACGGTGGAGATGGTGGCTGTGCTGGCGGCGCTGAGGTGGGTGGAGCAGGCTCGGGTGGGGAGGGTGGTGATATGTAGTGATGCAGCGTCGGTGTTGGCTAGCCTGAGGTCTTTTCGATCCAGTAGCCGGCAGGATCTGCTGTATGAGGTTTTGATGAGTGTGACTAGGTGTGTGAGCCGAGGGAAAGAGGTGAGATAAAAAACAAAAAATGATTTTTTTTTTTTTATTATTATTTTTTTTTTGCAAAATCAACTCTGCCTCTCTTTGTTAACTACAACAAGCAATGCTGTTTGTTATTTAAGACGAGGTCGGACTCTGCACTGACAGATTTGTGTTCATTGTGCTGCTTTTATAAAGCCTCAAATGACTGCTTACAATATTTCATGGAAGCAAAGTCTTTAGTTTGTCTAATATTTAAAAAGGTTTAAACTTTACAGCACTGACAAAGTTGAACAAAGTGCTGTACAACCCCCCCCCCCAAAAATAAAAACGATAATACAAAAACAAAATGTATTAATATTTTTTTTTAGTTTCGAAGCTTCGAATTAAAATCAAATCTCGGCCCCGAAGCTTAGAATTCCAAAAAAAATCGAAGGTCAGCCCTAGTATCGGAACATCTCTAGTCGAGACCATAGATATATATCTATGGTTGAGACTAGAGTTGTTCCGATACCGATACGAGTATCGGAAAAGCCGCCGATACTGGCTAAAATGCTGGTATCGGCGAGTACCCTCTAATGCTGCGCTCCGATACCATATGACGTAATTTATCAACAACACTGTGGTCTGTTGAGTAAGCATTATAAAACAAACGTGTGCTTAATCGATTAAAGTGTCAATGCCATTTGTCATTTTAACAGCAGATACTTTCTTAAATGTCATCGTCCCGACAGAGCGGTGTTGACGGAGAGCTCATGGGTTCGCTTGGTGGCTGGTGTTATTACTATTAGCATTGAACAGCTAACCGAAAGCTAGCTTTAACATTACCTTGGCTAAAGTTGGGGCTATTCATATAATCCAGCAATAATGGCTGCAGACCTGCAAGCAAAGTACAGCAAGTTGGCAAAGGAGTATTCCAAGTTAAATCACAATGTCACCAGTAACGTTACAGTCTTCTATTAGAGCCATATGAAATCCGTTTTATTATTTTCCAAATTCCATTTTATTTTTTCCCAAATTCCGTTTTTTCCGTTTTAATATTTCAGAATTCTGTATTTTGCTTTTTATGCTCATTTTACCATCAAAAATAGTGTCTAATAAGTGGGAATGAATAAATGTCTACAATTGAATATGATATAACAGTCCATTTAATGTTTTTAAGTGCTGCAACTCAGAAATACAGTTACATTTTACACAATACTTTTCAAATAATATTGTGACAAAATAAAAATACACATTTCAAGTGTAAACAATAGATACAGCTAGCTACTACTGACATTATCACAATGTCAGTAGCCTAGCTATATCTTATTTTATTGTGATGAAATATAGTAATGCATAATTTAGGCACCTTTAGTTTAGTTTATTTCGTTTATAAAGGACAGTGTATAATGACAATCGTTTGCATTAAACAAATGGATTGCACCAGATTTAGCAAGAAGCTATCATTTCCATCTATAGTCCTATGTACTGTAAAACGTTTCATAGCTATTTAAGTTTATTTCGATTATAAAGGGCAGTGTATAATGACTCGTTTGCATTAAACAAATGGATGGGTGCACTAGATTTAGCAAGAAGCGATCATGTCCTAACGTTATAGCTATTTAATCACAATGAATGAATGAATGAATGAAAACTTTATTTAACAGATTGCAGAATGGGTACAATACAGTACGGCTCAATACATACAATTGTTAAGGGGATGCAGACCTGAGAAAGACGTTTGTCTTGTTTCCATCAGGGTCCCCCATTTTAGTGTCGCAAGTGTTTTTGTGGCTCCAGTCCACGGAACGTTGACAGCATTAGCAAAACACCTTATCGCCGGAGGCATAAAAGTCATTAGGATACTGCTCTGCTCTGAATTGAGGGCTTATTGGGGAATTTATTAGCTTCTTGACGATGTAAACACCGAAGCAGCGAGACGCTTGGGAGACTGCCTGTGTTGTGTGTAACCCGCTCTAGCGTCCGCCTCCCCGGTCGCGTGTGCACCAAGCGTTCCACCCAAAAACGGAATTTCAGTCCAGATTAGGCCAAATTCTGCAATATTCCACGTTTTGCAGTCGATTCCATTTTTATTGGTCAATTCCGCGATTCCGTCCGCGATTCCGTGAACGCGGATTTCATATGGCTCTATCTTCTATGGTCTTCCCATATACCGGTAGCTCATGCTAGCTAACGGTAACGTCGTCATTGCACAATTGCACGTCGCGTACACAATTAATGACATGTTGCGGACAGCCATATCGGCGACAATGTTTAGCTTTTAGTGCCAAATGATAAGAGTCTGAGGCGGAGTCTCAAAAGAGAATGTTGAATATTTATTGTGCAAAAATCACAACAGATGCGACTGCTACTGAACGGAGCCTTGTAGACAGACTGAGTAGGGTATATCTGCAGAGCCAGTGGGTAGCGAGTGCAGCAACATATAATGTCCGTGTGGATCATTGGAGTAGGGTATATCTGCAGTGCTGAAGCCCCATACTCATTGATTAATGATACTAATACAAATCTATACAATCACCTGTTGTTGAATAAATACCATTACTTTCTAGTTATGACTAAAAAACAGTATATATCAAACAGTATTTGTTAAAAAAAAAGAAAAAAAAGTATATTTATAAAAAATTTATATAATATCGTTTTTTTTTTTTTTTTTTATGTATGCACTGGTATCGGATAAATATCGGTATCGGCCGATACCCAAAGCTTAGGTATCGGAATCGGATCGGAAAGGAAAAAATGGTATCGGAACATCTCTAGTTGAGACGACAGACTATTCTCGCACATTGAGCCTCGCTAACCCATAAGCTACACTGCCCCAGGTCGCTGAGAGACCACAAGCATTCCGTGAAGACCCGCCCTACTCTGCCTCTGATTCACACACTGGGTGGGGGAATGTGATTAGACCAAAGCAGAGTAGACAGACACACAGACAGTGGAGCAGACAGACGCTGCTTGCAGTTGAGATAGCGGAGAATTTTGACTCGTTGGCGCTGTCTCGCAGATAGGGATGCCCCGATCGTCTTGATCCATATGGGCCGATACTGATCGTTTTTGATTACATTTTTTTTTAGATTATTTTATATATATATTTTTTATAAAATATATATATTATATAATTAGACTTGTACTTGTATTATCTGCGAGACATCGCCACCACGCAACAAGTCAAAATGCTCGCTATCTGCAAACAGCTCCACTGTCTTTGTGTACTCGAGTAGCCTCCAGCTACGGCCAGGATTCTCCGGTGCTGCAGCTGGACCCTAGTATTGGTATAAATCACATTCAGCAAGCCCTCAGCCCGAATACTCATCGATGTTATAGGACATTGATATCAGGAGCTATCTGTAGCTACTGCTAGCCGGCTATATAACGTTGAGACAACACCTCGGTGAACTATTTAGTTCAATGGGACATTTCGTTTTGAACAGTGAACTAACGTGAGCTAACGGAGGTATCAACATGCACTACTAGACTTGCTGGAGCATTTGTTTATCAGGAGCTATCAGTAGCTAGCCGGTTAGATACCGTTAGACAATGCCTACTAAAAGTGAATAGTTGACTGGGTAATTTTGTTTAAACAGTAACTATAGCTAGGTAGCTAACGTTAGCTCACGGTCATGCACTATAGACTCGAGCAGAGGAGCCTCCTCTCAGTCCTGTGTTTACAAACTGTACACTGGTGCGGGCGGGGCAAGGGAGGAGGAGGAGCAGCAGTTTGCAGGGCCTGTGTGTTCTGAGACAGACAGCAAGTGAGATCTCCGCTTGATTGGTTTCCGCGATCGCCGAATATGACTCATTATCGGAATTCACCGATCGCATATTTATACTGATTATCGGCCGATAACGATCGGTGGCCGATCGATCGGGGCATCCCTACTCGCAGATAATACAGATAATATTACATATGAAAAGTATCATTTGCTCAGAGTCCAGAGACAGTTGTGGTTCGGTCCGGATCTGGACCGGAGTCCGGACTTTGAGAAGGCCTGTGTTAGACCTAGGGATCCCCCCCGAAACCCGGTTCTAAATAGGAACTGGTACTAAATTAGAAAAAAACGGAGTATTGATAATAGGGGTGCAACTAACGATTATTTTGGTAGTCGACTAATCTGTCTTATTTTTTCGATTAGTGGACTAATCTATTGATTATTTCTGTCACACCCTCCATCTCTGCTTCCTGTGGGCGCGGCTCCTGTTCCGGCTCCAGTGCATGTTTTACCTCATGTTAGGGCTGAACGATTAATCGATTTTTAATCGAAATCGCAATTTTAAATGATGTAATAAAAAATCGCCAAGCCTGCAATTAAAAAAAAATTATTTTAATTTTTAATTTTATTTAACCAGGAAGTCCCATTGAGTTACAATATCTCCTTTGCATGGGAGACCTGGCCAAGATGACAGCAATAACATTTGCAATACATCACACAAGAACATAATAAATGTGCATGTATACAATACATCACATGTAAACACAAACACAAAGCAGAATAGTCTAAATCAGTGGTCACCAACCCGTCGATCTTGATCGACTGGTCGATCTTTGAGACTGTCCCTGTAGATCTTTCCATGAAAATGATTTTTTTTTTCTTCTTCTTACCCTGAGAGTCCACATTACAGTTCTACTTTTGTTTTGATGTGAAAAGTGATGCTGCACTTAGCACTGACGGAGAAAGTACACATACTGTTCTACTTTTGTTTTGATGTGAAAATGATGCTGCACTTAGCACTGACTGCACTTAGCACTGACTGAGAAAGTACACATTACAGTTCTACTTTTGTTTTGATGTGAAAAGTGATGCTGCATTTAGCACTGACTAAGAAAGTACACATTACAGTTCTACTTTATAAAATGCTAATTGTAAATATGTTTGTCAATGTTAATAATATGAGAAAGTCCACATTACAGTTCTACTTTTGTTCTGATGTGAAAAGTGATGCTGCACTTAGCACTGACTGAGAAAGTACACATTACAGTTCTACTTTATAAAATTCTAATTGTAAATATGTTTGTCAATGTTAATAATATGAGAGTCCACATTACAGTTCTACTTTTGTTTTGATGTGAAAAGTGATACTGCATAAGATGACTGCACTTAGCACTGACTGAGAAAGTACATAATAGTTCTACTTTGACGTTTTAATGTTGGACCAAAGCATTGCATGTAATTAGAATACAGGCAAATAAAAGTAATTTAGTTTAAAGTACAATCTTGGCTGTCTTTTTCTCTCAACGCTTCAATAGGTAGATCTTGCCTTCACCAAAAAAAAAAGTGATCTTGATTGATTGATCATCTCTCTCTCTCTACTGGTTCAATTAATGTAGAAAAGTAGAAAAACGTTGCACTATAAAAACGAACTGGATAGTTTTTTGATTGATTGATTGAATACTTTATTTTGACACAATCGTAGGACAAAAACATTTTAACACTTTGGCTGCCTAAGGTTAAATTCATGATATACCATAGATTGCCAGCGCTATTTGTCTATGGAGAAAGTCCCCTTCTTTGCAGGGCTATAACTTTTTAAATTCTATTGCTACATTGCCATTATTAGGGCCCATTCAAAGTCCTATATGTATTGTTCATTGTGTAGCAACGTTAAACTTTTTCATTCACATATTCATAGTAAAGTATGGTCTAATGTATAAGTATGTTTTCATCTCTTTCTGCAGCTTTCTCCAGAACGTGATATATAGCCCCAAATGCATTATATTGATGATGAAATACAGTTTGATGGCAATCAGCGCGATATAAAAAATTCCAACTAGACGTACTTCTAGAAGTTACTACACGTCATCTGATGTTGACCGGATGGGCGAGGGGGCGTTTATAATTCCGTGGGCAGCGTTATACCAATCATCTAATGTGGGTCAAATGTTGATAATAGCAGTTAGTATCGAAGACGGTAACGTTACACGCTGAAACTCACCCCAGTCTCCGCGCGCCGTTGGGCGATCATCGTAGAGTAGAAATCTTATCATTATGGGATATATTTTTACCCGGTCCATCTCCAGCTTGTATAATGGTATATACGTCCAAATCATGTTGTTTATCGAGTTATTGCCAATCGATCACCGTGTAGCGTGACGAGCCAGAGTCCCATGACCTATAGCGAGCGCCCGGAAGTACTACGGACGTCTAGGACAACCTCTATGCAACATCCTGTTTGGCGATTGCGCCGATCGGCCACCAGATGGCGCTCCTGAACCGCCAGAGAGCTCAGTGGGTCCTGCTGGTGGATCTCAGGCCAGCGGAGGGGACATATGAATCCGATCGCAGATTTTTGAAATATTGATATAAGGACGACGTAACACGTCCTCCGGCAACTTTAGCATGGCCAGCAAAGACGTCTAAAGACGGTTCCCGGCAGTCAAAGTGTTAAAAGACAAGACAATAACAGTGTCAACAACGCTGGTCAAAAATGGATAAAACGCAATAAAGCCAAGGCTTGTTTCCATTGTGGTCCATACATGGAACATAAAAAGGCACAGAAACACAAATGGACATGTACACTAGACAGGACACATCCTAAAAATGTGTATAAAAACACCTAACCTGACAACTCATACAGTTAACTAATGTTAAAAAGAAATGATAAAAGAAATAAAAGCAAAGTTATGATAAAAGAGATAAAAAACATTTTAAGACCAATTTGAGTTGCTGCTGAGCCATGTTTTTAGGGCGGATTTAAATCCGAGAGGGGAGTTCAGGAGTTTTATGAATGTTGGCAGGGCATTCCACATTACCGTAGCCGAGTAAAAAAAAAAATGCATCTTTCCCCATGCATGTCCTGACTCTCGGCGGGACCAGGTCCGTGGGGCTTCCTCTTGTGGCGTGTTTGTGGACATCTACTTTATTAAAATAATTTACTAGGTACTTGGGGACCGTTTCTTTCAGTACTTTAAAAACCAGTAGCATTTTAAGCTGGTGTACCCTTTCTTCAACCCTAAGCCATCCCAGACTGCTAAAGTGGGCTGGGGTTAGGTGAGTCCTAAAGTGAAGATTGTGCAGGAGTCTCACTAGTTTGTTTTGGGAGGTCTGGAGCTTTGTCTTCATTTGTTTTGATATGTTGCTGTACCATGAAGTGCAAGCATAGTCAAAGTGACATTGGATGAGGCTCCAGCTAGGGTCCTCAGAGCGTTTCTATTTATGAACGAGGAAATTCTAAATAAAAATTAGGTTTTTTGATTGACCTTAGTTGATGATAATAAACATTTAACTTCATTAGCTGAAGTATTATAAAATCATTTAAGCCATTCTCCTTTTCTGTGTGTGCACACGTCTCATATCTGGTCTGACATCAGAGGAGTTTGATAGTATTTACTGAGGATTGCCAGATAATGTTGATATTTAAACACAAAAAAAATTATAATACAAAATAAATATACATGATCATGCAACATAAAAAAAATTGTTGTAGGAACAGTTTGGGAGAGGGAGGTAAGGGGTTTTAGATTGTGTGTTGTGAAGTTTAGACTTCAGAGAGGGAGAGTAAAGTACAGAAAAAAAGGTACCGTTGGGTACCGTACCGGTATCGATTCATTCATCGATCATATATTTGCTAATGTTTGTCCTCCATTTCTTTGTGCTTGTCGTGTCTGTTATAGTTCAGTACTACATTAAAATCACCTGTACAGAATAGGACCCCTTCCCCTTCCATCACTATATCAAAGATTGTTTCAAATAAATATTTCTCACTTTCTGGTGGAGCATATACTAGGGCTGGGCGATAAAACGATAACGATAACTATCGCGATAAATTATTTCCTCGAAATAAACATGAAACGTGGTCGCAAAGTTTCGATATATCGATTTTCCAAGCTTGGCTCCGTTCGAGATGCTGGATACTATTGCTCCGTTCAGCCTCGGCTCAACACACTCACTAACAACAACCAGCGTTACGTGATGACGTACTTACGCACAACAGCTAACAACCAATCAGTGAAGGAGATGGCCGAGACCCGGAAGGAGGTAGGACTCACTCAACAAGGCTTGCTAGGCTAATTAGCTTCCACGGCATTGTTTTATATATTTACGTGCCGAGTATGTGTGTGTTTTGAATTCTGAGGCCACGTTTATGGTAGTGTGGGATATACAGTGGACGCCGTTTCAATATATTGTGGCGGAAGAGAGTATTTTAGTGTCATATTTAGCACATTGTCATGGAATACTCCGCTTAGAACCAACAGGCTGGCTAGGTTAACTAGCTTGCACGTCGCTGTTTTTATATATTTACGTGCCGAGTATGTGTGTGTTTTGAATTCTGAGGCCACGTTTATGGTAGTGTGGGATATACAGTGGACCTCGTTTCAATATATTGTGGCGGAAGAGAGTATTTTAGTGTCATATTTATTGTCATGAGATACTCCGCTTGTCGGCTAACGTGCGCAGACTGATGACGACATCAACTCGACTTGAGACATTCGCAGCAGCATAAGAAGTTAATTAAACTTGACGGACATTATATCGACGATAATTATCGATATCGAATTATATGAAAATAATTTTATAATTTTATCGCGATAACGTTTTTGGTCATATCGCCCAGCCCTAGCATATACATTCACTAGTGATTGGAGTACTGCACTGTGCCGGTACAGATGGGTGGGTTATGGTGGATTCTGCGGCTCTGCAGCTGCATATGCTTCTCGCAAAATCCAGCATCCAGCCCCGCTGCCCAGCCGTCGTTATCAGAACACTACACACATATCATAATGTTCACAGCAAACTGTAGTTGATCACCAGGTATGTTTTATTAACGTAGAATAATTAATATAAGAAAAACGATAGGGAAATCTCTTACCTTTCTCCACTGGTTAAAAATGCCAGGAACTGAAATTGAAACTTGCTGTGCGCCGCGGTGATATGTGTTTATTATGAAATGACAATTGCGTGTTGACACGCCCACTGCGCGAAGCCTCCTAAATAACTTTTTCCAGTTTGCACATATCTATTATCTATGACTAATTCTATCTATTTTTAGGGGCAAATGCGAGTGAAATAGTCGCGCTGTGGTTACATGACGTCATTGCTATTTTAGAGCTGCTCTACCGGTTACAAGGTATAGTCAAAATTAGAGATGTTCCGATACCATTTTTCCCTTTCCGATCCGATTCCGATACCTAAGCTTTGGGTATCGGCCGATACCGATATTTATCCGATACCAGTGCATTAAAAAAAAATTTAAACAAAAATTATATAAATTATACTTTTTTTTTCTTTTTTTCAGATACTGTTATACTGTTTTTTAGTAATAACTAGAACGTATGGTATTTATTCAACAACAGGTGATTGTATAGATTTGTATTAGTATCATTAATCAATGAGTATGGGCTGCAGCACTGCAGATATACCCTACTCCAATGATCCACACGGACATTAAACGGTGTTGCACTCGCTTCTCAGTGGCTCTGCAGATATACCCTATTCAGTCTGTAAGCTAGTGGCAGATAGAACTTCATGTTGTGATTTTTGATGCAAAATAAATATTCAACATTCTCTTTTGAAACTCCGCCTCAGACTCTTATCCTTTGGCACTTGCTGTACTTTGCTTGCAGGTCTGCAGCCATTATTGCTGGATTATGTGAATAGCACCAACTTTAGACACGGTAACGTTATCAAGCTAAGCTAACTGACCTAGCTCGCCTTCCCGCATCGACATTAAGATAACGTTAGTAATAGTCAGCTAACGCTAGTCCGTAGCTACTTAACTTAAATACAATTCACCGTGGGTGCATTATTGTTGATAGACGGTCACGGACAGTGTTAGGTCCTGGAGAAAGGACAGGCGATCATCTGATTTGATGTAACGTTAAAAGCGGATGTTGTTCCAACTAGCTATCTTTCCAGCTAATGCTATCATAACACCAGCCAAACACATCCCGATTCCCGTCCGAGCTCCCCGTCACACCGCACTGTCGGGGACAATGGAATTTAAGAAAGTGTATCTGCTGTTAAAATGACACAGCATCACACTTTAAAACATGTTCATTTTATAATCCTCACTCTCCGCAGGACTCGGCAGGAGATAAATTACATCATGGGATCGGAGGCTAGAATTTACGTGTACTCGCCGATACCGATACTAGCATTTTAGGCAGTATCGGCGGCATTTCCGATACTAGTATCGGTATCGGAACAACTCTAGTCAAAATCCATACCGTAGAGCAAATTCATACCGTTTATACCGTTTATACCGTCCACCCCTACGTCGTTGTACACCTTTATGCCTTCTTTCCATTGAACCTTTAGCATGGTCATTGGTGATTGAAATCTGATTCCATTCTCTTTCAGAGTCTTTTTTATCTGAACATAGGTCCGATGCTTTTTTACAGCCACCTCTGTTGAATAGTCATGGTCGAAGGTTATTCTCTGCCCCTCCACCTCCATCTTTGTCTGCCAGGCTGCTCTGAGAATGTTTTCTTTGACTTCAAATTTCAAGAAATTAACTATAACTGCTCTCGGTGGTCTGTTTATCTTATCTGTTGCTTCGGCGCTAGGGTCCTGTGTGCCCTTTGAATCTCTATCTTGGCGAGGTCTGACACTTCCAATTTTCCTCTAATTAGGTTGTCTACATATTTGGTCATCGAGTCTCCTTCTATCCCTTCTCTCAGTCCCCATATTCGTATATTATTTCTCCTCGACCTCCCCTCCAAGTCTGTTAGCTTTTCTCTCAACATATTTTGTTGTCCGAGCGTCGCCGTTAGAATTTCTTGTATTTCTGTATTGCATTCCTCCGTTTCAGCTGTCCTTTCTTCTATCATCCTTATGTCCTTCTCTTGTTCCTGTAGTTTTCCATCAATTGTCTCAAGTCTCTTATTTATTTATTTATTCTCTGAGCTCGTCCTGACCCTTCTTTAATTCTTCCCTGAGTCTGTCGCTCTGAATGTTCTGCGTGTTGCAGGGGTGTACAGTGCGACATATATATCGCACGTGCTACAGCAACAGCTGTCTGTGCGATGGATGGATTTACTTCAGTAGCACTGGTGCGATAGGGATTCGGTTCATATAGATACTCTTATTTTGAAAATCCTGTAGCGGGTCTCATTTCTGCCCACGCGCAGCTCCAGCTAGGCTCCGAAAGCTAGCAACGTTCAGGTGCATATGATACTCTTATTTTGAAAAAACTCTTGTGACAACTCGACGAGTCGTATCCGCCCTATCCATGCTTCTGCAAGGAGCAGCGCGTTGGTCGGTTGGTGCGCACTGCTGCGTTAACACAGCAGTGCGCCTACACGTCCCGAAATAAGTCCGTGGTGTTTTTTCTTTCTCGCAACGGGTCAAATGCATCTACATGCTTTGCACCGTCGCCATTCCTTTATGCGCACATCGCCCGAAATTAACGTTTATGTACCATTACAATCACTACAACGTTAGCAAGCTAACAAGCTAATCCTGATCAGAGGCGCAGAGCCAGCAGACACAGTGTGGAAAGGGAAATGGGGGGGCACTCTCTCCCCTTCCCTGTGTGTGTGTGTGCGTGCGTGCGTTTGGAAAGACGATGAAGTCACTAGTCAGGACTCAGGACAGGAGTATATTATAGTAAACTGAGGATGGACAGATAATGATGATATTCAAATATAAACAAGTTTCGAGAGGAGTGGAAGTTTGAAGACAGACTAGACTACAATATGATGCGGGGGTGGTGAGTTGAAACAGTGTGTGTGAATGAATGAATGAAAACTTTATTTAACAGATTGCAGAATGGGTACAGTACGGCTCAATACACACAATTGTTAAGGGGATGCAGACCAGAGAAAGGCGTTTGTCTTGTTTACATCAGGGTCCCCCATTGTGTGTGTGTGTGTCCCAACCGACCCCACTTCTATGTTTCAATAAATTATTTGCATTTAAAACTATTAACGCTGACTCATTCCTTCAGTCCACTCAAAATTATGCTAATATTCCTTATGTTGTTTATGATATTAATTGAAAATAGCATATGAGAGTATCATAGTAATAATAACACATGGCGATATACTAAATGACAGCCAAACATGGCACTGCAACTAAATAACACAAATACAATAGGCACATTTGTGACTGTTACAAATATAACACGTTTTATACTTGTGCTACAAGATTTTGGCCTGTGCTACAAAACTATCAACCTCTGTAGCACCAGTGCTATGTGCAAAAAAAGTTAACGTACAGCCCTGGCGTGTTGGCTTGGCCAGCTATTGCGCTAGCTTGTATGCTAGTCTGTATGCTAGCTTGTAGCTCCGCTACCCAGGTGGGCATCTCTGGTCTGTCGCCCTGCGTCATGCTAGCTTGAATTACCTCCTGCGTAGGGATTGGAATTGATAGGATTTTATCGATACGATTCCATTATCGATTCTGCTTATCGATTCGATTCCTTTATCGATACCCAGGGACCGAAATTAGAGAGCGCCACCCGCCATTTGCGCTCAGTTTTTACGTTTGGCGCCTCCCACTGAGACGTCTGAGCGCCGTGTGACGGGCAATCAAATAGTCATGTGAAAACCGAAAATCATGATCCAATTCTTTAGCGGAGTTCTCACTCGCTGTCTCAGCACAGACATGCAGCGCGCACCGCGCACTGCTGCTGCTACCCCCTCCCCACCTGTTTCTGTTTCTGTAACTATGTAACGTTAGTTAGCGCTGCTGCTGCTAATGCCTGCATGTAAACAGAGGCTATTGCCTCACCGTGACGTTAGTCTAGTCAGTGTGGGACCTTCGTGAGATAACGTTAGCTACCGTTACAAAATGACCCAGTCAACTATTCACTTAGTTTAATACACGAGGCATTGTGTAACGTTATCCAGCCGGCTAGCTACGGATAGCTCCCGACATCAACAAATCCTCCAGCAATAGTCCAGTGCATAATACCTCCGTTGGCTAGGTAACTAGTCACTACGAAATGTCGCAGTAAACTAAATAGTTCACTGAGGCGTTGTCCCAACGCCATCCAGCAGTAGCTACAGATAGCTCTTGGCATCAATGTCCTAAAACAACAACATGCGTATTCGAGTCCCTGGTTTACATCGCATGAGTGAGGGCTGCTGACTAGGGTCCAGGTGCAGCGCCGGAGAATTCTTTTGCATGCTGAATGTAGCGTTTAGGGTCCAGCTGCACCCCCGGAGAATCCTTGCTGGAGCTGGAGGCCACTCGAGTATACACAGTGGAGCTGTTTGCAGACAGCGAGGTGGCGATGTCTCGCAGATAACACAATCACAAGTATGATTATATAATATATATATTTTATTAAAAAAAAAATCTATATAAAATAATAATAAAAAAAAATGTTATCAAAAAAAAGTTGGCGGGTAAGAAATATGCTTGGCGGGTAGATTCTTCCCATCTACCCGCCACTGGCCGGTGAGTCAAAAAGTTAATTTCGCTCCCTGACCCGATCAATTTATAATTTACATAAATAAATTGGAAATGCAACAGAACTACATTTACATTAACATTTAGTCATTTAGCTGATGCTTTTATCCAAAGCGACTTACAAGTTCTGTACGACAAGCCATCAGGAAGGGCACAACTCTATCAGCTGAGCAACAATGTTCATCAAAGTGTTGAGTGCTACAGTGTAGGTTAGTTTATTAGGACAAGTGCATGACAGTACGGTTAGTTAGGGTTAGATTTTTTTTTTATTCAGATAATGGTTGAAGAAGTGCGTCTTTAGTCGACGGCGAAAGATTGGACGTGATTCGGCTGTCCTAACTGGGGTGGGTAGTTCATTCCACCATTGTGGGGCAAGGACTGAGAATAGGTGACTTCTCTTTGATGACCCTCCCGGAGCTTGGATAGGAGTAGGTCTGAGGCGGCCAGAAGATGCAGAGCGTAGGGGTCTAAGCTGGTTAGAATAACAACATGCAACTTGACATTTCTGATTGTCATTTATTGTTGAGCCCCCATGTCAGAAAAATACAAAAACTGTAAAAAATAAAACATTAACTATAGCCTACACTTAAATAAAATAATGTATTTGAGATTCTCTTAAATGTATTTATTTTTTTATTCTTAAACTAATTTAATCTATTGAATAACAGGTCGTTATTCCTCTGACTTCTGTCTCACACACACACACACACACACACACACACACACACACACACAGAGCTCCCTCCCCGGGCCCCTGTCCTATAAGGTATTGGCTTGTGTTGCTACACGGACACATTTGTATGTTGCACCACCACGGTACTTCCTGGCTTACAGTGTACAGACTAGTAAACAAACACTCCGTCTCTTATTATATGTGAACTAAAGAGTACAAGGTTTACACAACAGCCCCCACCTGTTGTTTTATTGTATTTGTACCTGTACTATCCGCTGTCAGCTGTTTATCTCTCTTTGTGAGCTTGATTAAACAGCGTTAGCTCACGTTAGCTAGCGTTAGCTCCGCGGCTAATTTTAGCTCACCCTGAACTAAATCAATGACTAGGTTCTAAAGCATTCAAGTAGTTTTCACTGCACATAGAAGTAGCCAAACAGCGGGAGAATTTCGGGAGCATATTACCAAAACCCAGGCAATTTCGAGCCCTTAAGGAATCAAATAGAGTCTGCCATGGCTACATGCTAACGCTAACGTTATTGCGCAACTGTAGGAAAAACCTGGCAGCGATAAGGGAATCGAAAGTCACGGGAGCCACACGGTTCCAGGCATCGGACAATTAGGAATGTTTTCGATTCCCATCCCTACTCCTGCGCCACCTCCTCGTGTCGATAACTTTCCTCCGGTGTTTGTACTTCTTCTGCGGTCCCTTTTCTCTCGCTTTTTCTCGTGTTCATCCTTCCTTTTTTCTTATATCCTTGAATTGTCAATTTTTATTTTGTTTTTAGATAGTTTTTCCTTCCTTTTTTCGATATTCTTTGACCGGGAGCTCTTTTCTATGGTCGCTTACCCGAACCTGATATCCGCTCCATTCAGACAGACAGATTTTTTCATAGCATGTGCGATATATGTCTTTTGGTCCAAGTTGGCCCTGGCTGTTCTCAGACCAGCCTCGTCGCCTGCCCTGAAGGCAGTGTTCCGGGCCCTCAGTAACCTGGCTGTTCTCAGACCAGCCTCGTGGCCTGCCCTGAAGGCAGTGTTCCGGGCCCTCAGTAACCTGGCTGTTCTCAGACCAGCCTCGTCGCCTGCCCTGAAGGCAGTGTTCTGGGCCCTCAGTAACCTGGCTGTTCTCAGACCAGCCTCGTCGCCTGCCCTGAAGGCAGTGTTCCAGGCCCTCAGTAACCTGGCTGTTCTCAGACCAGCCTCGTCGCCTGCCCTGAAGGCAGTGTTCCGGGCCCTCAGTAACCTGGCTGTTCTCAGACCAGCCTCGTGGCCTGCCCTGAAGGCAGTGTTCTGGGCCCTCAGTAACCTGGCTGTTCTCAGACCAGCCTCGTGGCCTGCCCTGAAGGCAGTGTTCCGGGCCCTCAGTAACCTGGCTGTTCTCAGACCAGCCTCGTGGCCCTGAAGGCAGTGTTCTGGGCCCTCAGTAACCTGGCTGTTCTCAGACCAGCCTCGTGGCCTGCCCTGAAGGCAGTGTTCTGGGCCCTCAGTAACCTGGCTGTTCTCAGACCAGCCTCGTGGCCTGCCCTGAAGGCAGTGTTCCCGGCCCTCAGTAACCTGGCTGTTCTCAGACCAGCCTCGTGGCCTGCCCTGAAGGCAGTGTTCTGGGCCCTCAGTAACCTGGCTGTTCTCAGACCAGCCTCATGGCCTGCTGCCCTGAAGGCAGTGTTCTGGGCCCTCAGTAACCCATGGACTTCCCCTGTCAGCCATGGTTTCTGATTGGCCCGTACTGTGATGGTCTTGGTCTCTGTGATGTCATCAATGCATTTAATCTAATTAATCGCATGATTGTCCATAGTTAATCGCATATTTTGTATCTGTTCTAAATCTACCTTAACCTCTTAAGAACCTCACCCTATTTTCTGAAAATCTGCCTAAAAATACATACCTAAGTAAATGGAAGATTGCTCCACTTCTACAGGGTACATCTTCATGTTCTTGGTATCTAGGGACCTCTATGGACCTCAGGAAATGTATTCCCAGTGTCAGAAATATTGTGTCTGTTACTAGGCTTGAGTAAATTGTAATGAACCCACTGTGTAGGCCAGATGCAAGCTGCATTTGACAATAAAGCTCCATTGGGCTGCTTTACAATTTTTATCGCAAATTGAATCGCAATCGCAATATCTCAGAAAAATCGCTATTGGATATTTTCCTCAAATGGTGCATCCCTAGACGTGAGCAATGTAGGGACTCTGCAGAATCTGAAGAGGTGGACTTTCCTCAGTCTCCTCAGGAAGAATAGATGCTGTTGAGCCTTCTTGACCAATGATGAGGTGTTGATAATAAATAATAATAATTATAATATAATAATAATAATAATGATGAGGTGTTGATCCTTCTTGACCAGTGATGCGGTGTTGATCCTTCTTGACCAGTGATGAGGTGTTGATTAGGGATGCACCGAAAATTCAGCCACCGAAAGTTTTCGGCCGAAAGAGTTTTTTCACTGAAAATATAACACCGAAACAGAAGCAACCTGTAACCTAACGCGTGTTGTTGTGATGATGTTATCAAAACGCGGATTCATTACATGCACGCTGTGAGTTCTTTAGTCCTGCGTGATACTCCTCTTGGGACTCGGGAGCAATGCATCTCCTCGGGAGTCGCGCTGTTTCTATGTAAACTCTGCGCGCAACGAGTCCAATAAATGCGTCTTTAATATACTTTATCCTTATTTACTATATGCCCGTGCTCTCTCTCTCTCTCTCTCTCTCTCTCTCTCTGATTTGATTGATAACTTTATTAACAGATTGCAGAATGGGTACAGTACAGCTCAATACACACAATTGTTAAGGGGATGCAGACCAGAGAAAGACTTTCGTCTTGTTTACATCAGGGTCCCCCATTTTCAATTCATCATAACATATATGACATACAGATAGACAGTACTGCTACATTTATGACATACCAGATTTGCAAATACAGTACTGTTTGTGATACAAAAAGACCCATAATAGTGACCATTGATTTAAAGGGACCATGGTCCACTTAAAGTGGACCAAACAGGGTAGGTGTGAACGCGCCCTTAAATCTGTCATAACCTGAGACTAAAGGGGCTTTAGTCCTGACTAAATTTAAACTGACCTTAACCAAAGCTATGATGTAACCACTCCTGCTCCAGAAACTGTTGACTCACTGGTGCTTGAAACAAAGTGGTTTAAGTCTAGAACTGTAGATGACTCTGGACTACACTGTGTTCTTAAACTATAAAATCCAGATACAAGCTGAATAAAATCACATATCTTTCTCTCCTTCCTCTGACACTCTTCTCCATCCAGATAGCTGTCCTGTCAGGCCTGGGAAGAAACCAAGAGGCTTGGATGGAAAAAAAACTTCAGTTCTAAGATGAATCTCAATAAACAACAACACATTCACACAGGAAAGAAGCCCTACTCCTGTGACCAGTGTGGACAGAGCTTTAGTTATCAGAGTGGTCTGAAAACACACCAGATGATTCACACAGGAGAGAAGCCCTACGCCTGTGACAAGTGTGGACAGCGCTTTACTCGTCAGAGTAGTCTGAAAACACACCAGAGAATTCACACAGGAGAGAAGCCCTACTCCTGTGATCAGTGTGAGAAGAGCTTTAGTCATCAGGGTGATCTGAGAACACACCAGATGATTCACACAGGAGAGAAGCCCTACTCCTGTGACCAGTGTGGACAGAGCTTTACTCGTCAACAGCGTCTGCAAAGTCACCAGAGAATTCACACAGGATGGAAGCCCTACTTTTGTGACCAGTGTGAGAAGAGCTTTAATCAACTGGGTCATCTGAAAACACACCAAATGATTCACACAGGAGAGAAGCCCTACTCCTGTGACCAGTGTGAGAAGAGCTTTAGTCAACGGTCTCATCTGAAAACACACCAGATGATTCACACAGGAGAGAAGCCCTACTCCTGTGACCAGTGTGAGAAGAGCTTTAGTCGACTGCATAGTCTGCAAAGTCACCAGAGAATTCACACAGGATGGAAGCCCTACTTTTGTGACCAGTGTGAGAAGAGCTTTAATGAACTGTCTACTCTAAAAACACACCAGAGAATCCACACAGGAGAGAAGCCACATCATTGTGGTTTGTGTGATAAGAGATTCAGTAGATTAGCATGTTTCAGAAAACATGAGAAAAATCACTTGGGAGAGAAGATTCAGGGAAATGTCAAACCTGTCAATTCACCTGCACATTCTTAGAGGAGACAGCTGTAGCCAGTGTTAGAAGAGGTCCACTCATAATGAATGTGTGGCCCAGTGTTAAACGCTTCAGTACCTCATTACAGCGATCAGTCCATCAACAATCATAAGGATTATAGTGGTAGTAATATTTGACCGTTGTTTTGAAATGAAAAACTACTACCAAGAGCGTTTGACCTGCAGCACAGAAGCCTCTGAGAGAGAAGCGGTACTAACATAGACACAGTTTTCATTGACAACAACCGTTGTGTTTCTGTCGCTCTGAGGAGTGAGACAGACGGTGTGGATGTTCCTGAGGAGTGAGACAGACGGTGTGGATGTTCCTGAGGAGTGAGACAGACAGTGTGGATGTTCCTGAGGAGTGAGACAGACGGTGTGGATGTTCCTGAGGAGTGAGACAGACGGTGTGGATGTTCCTGAGGAGTGAGACAGACGGTGTGGATGTTCCTGGGACAATATGTCATTGGTATGAGAGTGAACACACATTGTTCTAGTGTTTTACATACTGGGATCATAGGAACTTTCTGACCTCACTATGGGGTGCCCAGCCAAAAGCCAAGGTATGGACTTATATATTTGTATGTGGACACTAGTGATGTATTGAACTAATGTCACAACGTATTGTCAACATTCCTAGTAGGACATGTTTTTTTTGTTTTTTGTTTGTTTGTAGTAGGACATGTTTTTTGTTTTTTTTTTTTTTTTGTTTTTTTATACTTTCACAAGAAGTGTTTATTTTAGTGTTCTATGTATTGTCTTTTTCTAGATGGTTTTTCTACCATCTAACTGCTTGTGGGTTTATGGGAATTGCAGAGCAACCTGTTGCACAAGTAACTAACTATTTTGTCATTATTGTGTGTATATTGACGAGTAATTGCTGTTCTATTGATGCAACTTATCAAAAGTTATAGGGTTGGAATCAATTCACTTTAAATTAAATCAATTAAAATTAAATGTTTTTACTTTCTGGTGATGGGACATCTATTCACATGTACTTGTCATTAGGTTGGATAGTAAAACCTTTTCATGACAGAACTTACAAATATTTAAAATAAAATCTACATCTTGAATTAAAAAGTGAATTGATCCCAACTTTGAAGAATTCTCATTAGAATGTATGATATGCTAATAATATGGATGAATTGTAACCGTCAAGATAAGTGGGAAGGTGTGCATTGATGTCTTAGAAGTAACTGTAACTCAGAAGTATGACAATTAAATATTACATTTTAACCTACTTTGTATGAAAGGCTTCATCTTCTGAGTGCAACAATGATATTTTTTGAAAATCCTCTGCTATTTACTGGAAACTCTTTCAAACAATATCTGAAATAATAAAGAAATAAAATACCTATCTTGCTAATATGTCTAATATGCTACGATGCACTCAGAGTGTAACACTGGAGCTTGATATTATTTGATGAACGACGCCACGGACCCTTGGCTGCCACAGATGTACCTCCTGGTGACATGCTGCTCACAATCTAAGTCGCTTTGGATAAAAGCCTCCGCTAAATTACTGAACTGTAAAATGTGAGAATTCAAAACTTCATTGTCATTGTTTATTTATCCTGATGAGTCACTGAGAAATATCAAATTATTATTATATATTTTTTTAAAGAAGCCTGTACAAGGTCAAACATGTACATTCAGTTTATAAGATTGCTCCAGGTACAAAGTCAAGACCAAGTACATGAAGCAAAAGTAGAATCTAAAATCGGGTACATTTGAGGAAAATAGTGTTAAAACGGTTCAACCTTGAATTCTGGTCAGAAGGGTCGTCTTCGAGTGAGAAAATACATGGAATCAACATTTAATATCAGCCACCGTTTAGAAAAAGGTTATTGAACAGTATAAGGATTACGGCATGTTTTCAGAACTGAAATGTTGAGATATTTTATTGGAAATATATAAAGAATCAAAAGGTAGAACCCCCCCCCCCCCAGACTTTTTTAAACAAACACAGTTAAACAATTAAATAAAAAATATAACGGACAAACAAAGATAAACCCACCCATCTTCAGAGAGATGCTTTAGGTTGATTATTTACCAATGATTCCAGGATTCTTGCAGACAGGACAGTTTGGTCCAGTTATTTAGGTCACATCTATCTCCACCTTTATGTAATGGAGATACATGAGCTGTATATATATATATTTATAAAATGACTTCATGAACCTTTACTCTGAAACTAGAGATATGGGGCATTGAGAGGTGGCTCTGTGTACATTGATGAGAGAGGGTTTTCTGAGACGTTTTCACAAGTCAAATCTGGGACCAATTTTTTCAGGATGTCCAGATTGGTTTTTATTATATTGTTTCGTCAATTTGAAGAAGCAATTAAAAAACGAGTCTGTTAATGATGCTAGAGTGGTCTGGGACCCCCATGCCAAGCCTGAAGGCCTTCCAGGGTGACACCTAAACATACGCAGTATCACCCCTAAAAGTGAACAGATTAAACAACTACTCTTAGAATCAAACTTGGATTATTTATTTGTCTCTGAAACCTGGTTTCATGATAATTCCCCAGCTGCTGCTCTGACTGTACCTGGCTATAATATATTTAGAGCGACCTGAAGGGAGATGGGGTGGTGTGATGTTTTATGTTAAAGATAACACCCACTGTACCCAGATCCACTTTTCAGATAAGGAATTAGAGAGTCTCCCCAAATGTCCTTTACCCTCCTAGGGCTGTACCCACCACCAGACTCCAGAGCATGCTACCATGTCCTCCCTCCTCACTCCCCCCCCACCCCCCCCTCCCTCATCTTTCTCTGCCGAAGACTTTGCGATCTTCTTTGAGGAAAAAGTGGAGAACATCCGCAGCTCCTTCTCCCAACCCCCACCCATTCCAAATGCTGAATCGAGAACCTCATCCTTCACTCTGTCATCTTTCTCTCCCATTACAGAAGCAGAGACCCTGACACTGGTAACGTCGAACCGTCCGACTACTTGCCAGCTGGACCAGCTACCCTCCCCACTCCTCCAGACCATAGCACCAGACATCCTCCCATTCCTAACTGCAACCATCAACTCCTCACTCAACTCGGGGGTGGTCCCCACCTCCCTAAAACAAGCCAGAGTCACGCCGCTCATAAAAAAAACCAACCCTGAACCCTACCGTCATAGGCAACTACCGTCCTGTCTCTCTTCTCTCCTTCCTTTCAAAAACACTTGAACGTGCTGTATCCAACCAACTTACTGCTTATCTCTTACAGAATGACCTCCTAGACCCTAATCAGTCAGGCTTCAGGACTGGTCACTCCACAGAGACAGCCCTCATTGCGGTCACAGAGGCACTTCACTTAGCAAAAGCGAAAGGCCTCTCTCCTGTCCTGATTCTCCTAGATCTATCTGCAGCCTTCGACACAGTCAACCACCAGATCCTCCTTGCGGCCCTCGCAGGAATGGGAGTGGCTGGCTCTGCGCTGACATGGCTGTCATCATACCTCAATGACCGCTCCTACCAAGTGTCATGGAGAGGGACCCTGTCGGCCACCCGCCCCCTGCGGACGGGTGTCCCCCAGGGCTCGGTTTTAGGACCCCTTCTCTTCTCCCTCTACACTAAATCACTGGGTAACATTATCACGTCTCATGGCTTCTCCTACCATTGTTATGCCGACGATACTCAACTCTTCCTCTCCTTCCCTCCCTCAGATATCCACGTCTCTGAGCGGATCTCGGCCTGTCTGTCCGACATCTCCGCCTGGATGACGTCCAACCACCTCAAACTGAACCTAAGCAAAACAGAATTGCTCCACCTGCCGGCCAAATCCTCCCCCCTAACCGACCTTTCAATCACAGTCGAGAATGCAGCTGTGACTGCGTCCCCGACCGCCAAGAACCTTGGTGTTGTCCTCGACGACCAGTTGAACTTCTCTGCTCACATCGCAGCGACGACCAGAACCTGCCGATTCCTCCTGAGCAACGTCAGAAGGATCCGCCCCTTCCTGACAAAAGAAGCCACCCAACTCCTCGTCCAATCAACAGTCATCTCCCGCCTCGACTACTGCAATGCACTGCTCGCTGGCCTCCCGGCCACTGCCACTAAGCCTCTTCAACTCATTCAGAACGCAGCGGCCCGCCTGATCTCAAACCTACCGAAGTCGGCCCATGTCACCCCACTTCTTAGGGACCTGCACTGGCTCCCCATTGCTGCACGAATCCGCTTCAAGGCCCTCGACCTAGCATACCGGGCGGCAAAGGGAACCGCTCCCGCCTACCTCCGGTCAATGGTCTCTAACTACACACCCTCAAGACCCCTACGCTCTGCATCTTCTGGCCGCCTCAGACCTACTCCTATCCAAGCTCCGGGAGGGTCATCAAAGAGAAGTCGCCTATTCTCAGTCCTTGCCCCACAATGGTGGAATGAACTACCCACCCTGGTGGAATGAACTACCCACCCCAGTTAGGACAGCCGAATCACGTCCAATCTTTCGCCGTCGACTAAAGACGCACTTCTTCAACCATTATCTGAATTAAAAAAAAAAAATACAAAAAAAAAAAAAAATCTAACCCTAACTAACCGTACTGTCATGCACTTGTCCTAATAAACTAACCTACACTGTAGCACTCAACACTTTGATGAACATTGTTGCTCAGCTGATAGAGTTGTGCCCTTCCTGATGGCTTGTCGTACAGAACTTGTAAGTCGCTTTGGATAAAAGCGTCAGCTAAATGACTAAATGTAAATGTAAATGTATATATTCTGACCAGCTGAACACCATACTTAGAGAGTGCAACTTTAATAAAGAAGTACTTTTGATGGGAGGTTTCAACATAAACTGGGAATATTAACATGGTAGAAAAGCCCTCAAACAATTTGCAACTAAATTAGATTTTGTTCAGGTGATTAAAGGGCCAACTAGGATACGACCCAAATGGACCTAGTGTTTAGTAATACGCCAGAGAGGATTACTAAATCATTACATTTAGTCACTGGCCTATCTGACCTTAACGCTTGTATCTAGAAAACTGTCTAAGAATGGATTTAATCTGACTACCACCAAAAAGCAGACCTACCTCAGAATCCCTAAGGCTGACCAAGGTCACTTTGAAGCAGCAATACATGGAATTGACTGGAGTGATATACGATCAGGGACTGATGTAGAAACTGACAGTCACCTGTTCCTCTGCACTATCAGATCTACAATGGACAGCTTCTAGGCCGTGAGCCAGTGGGTCGGTCGTTACCATCTTGGGGGACTAACTTTCATAGTGATTTTTGGGAAGCTATACACCCTAATACTGCTAGAAAATATGTGATAGCAATGCAGCAGTTGCCTCCAAATGTGTGCTATCACATCTTTTATAACACTACCAAGCATATTTTTCAGGTCTCCTGTCCAATATTACATGCCCCAAATGAATCATGATAGTTCCTGAACCATAAGGCCTATATGCATGTTTCTGGTCTCCTTTGATAGGTAACAAGCTAGGTAGGACATATGAATCCAGTGTAAGTAAACCCACATCTATTACCATTCCAGAGTAAATGGAGATACAATGAAAGAAAACATCATATTTTTACCCTCACCTGGTACATAATCTTAATTTAAAAGGTAATATGACCATTATAACCAATATCCCATGGATAATAATGCAACTGAATGTGTTCTCCTACTCCTTGACTACAAATGTAACTAAATGTGATGACGATACATTAAAAATACAACATTTATGATAGTTTAAAAGGGTATACTCAGATGATGTAAATGTTTTGGCCATGGTTACTGTTTTACATGTTGACTGCAATTTTACTCAAACACAATTTCTTTCAATACAGCCATGTTACAAAAACATAAATCTCCCCAAAACATTGAAATAGTAATAGAAAACAATGAATATTGATCAATATGCAGCATATTCAACATTCATATTATGGGCACAAACATATCAATGTGTTCAGCTCAGTTAGACCTATACAATGATTTATTGGTTTTCAGAAAAATATTTGTTTATTTTGGAAAACTCAATACAAAACCCAGGGCACATATAATCACATCACAGATTTCTTTCAGGAATTCAAATAACTAATTACTTTAAGTTCCGTCAGTACAGACACTTCTCAGTCTCTATCCGTGTTGGCGGCGCTCTCCAATTGACTGAGAGCCGAGACTAGTACAGACGTAAAAAACAACAACATATATAATAATAATAATAATACAAAACCTACCATACTTTGTTTTACATATGTTAATAACCTAATAATCACAATAATCGTCCACGTCTTCATGAGAACGTTCCACACTCTCTGAGGTGGATGCCTGGTTCTCACAGTCTGCCAGTCTACACACGTCACCTGAGGCCATTTGCAACACATACATCTTGGGAGTGAAATAGTTGTTGGACCGTTACAGGCCAGTAGATCCAGGACGGCATCGGGTGCTGGCTGGCCTTCCATCCAGTCCACCACCAACTGTTCAGCTCCCTCTTCTCTCTCCATCTTCCAGCCTCTGCCAACAGGGCTTGGCACTTGTGGGTCCCTCTCCAAACATCTTCTCTATATACCAGCCTGGTAGTTGGTCAAGTCAAGTCGGCCCGTGGGCCTCTAGTGACGAGGGGCCTAAAAAAAATAAAAAATTATTTTTAAAAATATTTTTATTTTAATTCTTTTTGGAGGCCCCTTGTCACTAGAGGCACCAACCATTTTTATTTATTTTTTTAACTTTAATTTAAAAAGAATTTTGGAGGCCCCTCGTCACAAGAGGCCCCAAATAATTTTATATTTTTTCTTATTTTGGAGATCGATGTCATACTGTGACACTGAAATGAAAACATATTTCATCAACTAAAATATTTAGTCAACAAAACTATTTCATCAACTAAAATATACAGTACTTCACACCCTGCCGTCTGCAAGTGGCTAATCTTGAGTATTTTTTCTCCTCTTCATAAGAGTTTGAGGTTTTCCGTTTGAGGTAAAAACAGCAATAAAAAGTCAAAACTTGCATCTCCACATCCCAGCCTGAATACTTTTACCAACGGATTTCCAGTTTCGCGTTCTGCGCTCTGATTGGCCACTGACGTTTCTGGTAGCGCCAATCGTGTGACGCCTCTTTCTTTCACCAGTTAAGCTTAGGCACTCTTTCGAAGTTGGTTAAGGTTAGAGTTTGTGTTAGAGCAGGGCGATAGAACACCCGCCCTGATTCCATACTCTAACCTTAACCAACTTCAAAAGAGTCGCCTAAGAAACGTCAGTGGCCAATCAGATCGCAGAACCCGAATGCGGAACTGGAAATCCGTTGGTAAAAGAATAGACACAGCCCCGACACGAATAAGGCAGATTGGGATCATTATTCATGACAGACAGCAGAGACCCGCCGGTGCTGATAGCGGATATCATCGAGCTCCCCCTAGTGACTAGAGTTATTTCTAAACCTTGCTGCATTTCTGGCAGATGCTCTCTGATTGGCACTGACTGACGCTCTCTGATTGGCCACTGACATGTTTGCCCAATCGCGTGACGAGCTGTGTCTTTGCCCATTTCCGCGTCGAACAGCCTGCAAACTACCTGGCGTTCTATCGCCATGCTCTAAGACAAACTCTAACCTTAACCAACTTCGAAAGAGTGCCTAAGCTCACAGTGGTGTCAGGAGAACTGCCTCTCCCTGAACGTCAGCAAAACAAAAGAGATGATTGTGGACTTCAGGAGGTCGGGGGTCAAGGACTACAGCCCCCTCAGCATCGACGGGGCACCAGTTGAGAGAGTGAACAGTTTCAAGTACCTCGGAGCCCACATATCCGAGGACTTGACATGGACCACACACATTGACAGTGTTGTGAAGAAGGCACGACAACGCCTCTACTTCCTCAGGCGCCTAAGGAAGTTCCAAGTCAGTCAGAAGATCCTTAGGAACTTCTACTCATGTACAATAGAGAGCATCCTGACCGGCAACATCACCTCCTGGTTTGGGAATAGCACTGCACAAGACCGTAGCAGACTACAAAGAGTGACACGTTCAGCCGAACGCACAATTAGAGGGGGGCTTCCCACCCTCCAGAACATTTACAACAAGCGGTGCAAGGGGAAGGCTAAGAGAATTATTAAGGACTCGAGCCACCCGAACAACTGCCTCTTTGAACTGCTGCCGTCAGGCAAGCGATACCGGAGTCTTATGGCGAGCACAGAAAGACTCAGAAGGAGCTTCTATCCCCAGGCCATCAGGCTGCTAAACGAACAATAATCGCTAAACGAACAATAATCACTATGCAACAACCATCAAATGCACACAGCACACACACCCACACGCACACACTCACTCAAACAAACAACACACTGCAGCACCCACTCTCCACACTTTAGATCACACAAACACACTTACACTTTATATTTATTGATAAAGGATTTGCACTACAACTCGTACACCTACTGTGAATTGTACCTAAACTGCACCTCGTCCATTTATGCCTTGCACTATATAGCATTGTATATTAGTACACTGCACAGTATTGTATATTGTATGGTAACTACGTCTACGAACATTGTACATATGTCTAAACTGAACACTGTGACCTCTTTTTTTACTTCTAATTTTTACTATGTTTTTATTTCATACTTATCTTGTCATGCACAGTCTCTGGAGCGCAACAGTAAGAAGCATTTTGTACAAAAGTATTCTGTACTTCTGTATGACAACTATTAAAGAAACTTGAAACTTGAAAACTTAACCAGTGTAGAAACAGGCGTCGGCCAATCAGAGAGCGTCTGCCAGAAATGCGGCTAGGTTTAGAAATAACGCGACTAGGGGCCTCCACTACACACTAGTAAAAAAATATATATATATATATATATGGAAAAAAAATGTGGGGGGGCCTCCACAAGAATCTGGCCCAGGGGCCTCTGAAGTCTTAATCTGGCCTTGGCAATAATACAATAATAAGAATAAGACATAACAGGTATGAAGAAACACACTCCTCAATGTCAGTTTCAGTATTTAATATCTGACAAAGATGAAGACACCCTGAAACAGACCAAGACAGCAAACTCAGCTGACACGTATAACATTAATACATAATAACACTATGGTAATACATAAATATATATATATATATATATATATATATATATATATATATATATATATATATATAATGCATATAATATGTATGAACAGTAATGGTGCATTAAGCATCTCACGTGAATGAGTGAACGAACGTCTCTACAGGAGGCGAAGTGAAGGAATGTCCGTCAAAACTAAGATGGCCGCTCAGCAATAACAGCGCAGAGCAAGGCATGTCCGGTTGGATGCTGGTAAGACGCTGCCCTCTAGTGGCCGGCGATAAACTCTTCATCCCGCCCAGACCGGAAAGCTAAAGGTCGGAATAGATTAACGGTATAAAACCTGTATCCAGCTGCCGGACTCAGGGTCTTCACGCGGCCCGGCCGAGTAGGGAGCGTCGGTGGCGACTGTGAAGGAAGGAGAGGCCGCCTCATCAGCAGGCGCCGTAGGGAAGGCGCCCATAGCCGAGTCGCAGGGATCGCTTGAGAGCTCCTCCGGTACGCCGAAGGTGGCGAAGAACGAACGGAGGTGGTGGACCAGGCCCGCTGAGCCTGCCAGGGCAGTACCCGCCGTAGAGCTCAGGACCTCTACCCAGCCCGAGAGCCGGTCCCCGACAACTAGGTAGTGGCGGCCCCCATAGTCGAAGAAGTCCGCAAACACCGCCTCGAACGGAGTGGATGGGGGTGAGGATGGCAGGGGGGGTGTAGCCGCCTGTGACGGAGCATTGCGGTTGCAGTCTGCACACCCGTCCCTGGTGGCTTGAATGTCCCCTGACATCCCGGGCCAGTAGACTATTGCTCGGGTCCCCTGGTGGGCGGCGTGGAGATGCCGAAGGATTCTCTCACGGAGGGATGGGGGAACCACGACGCGCCGTCCTGTGCCTAGACGGACTCACAGACCGATGACAGGCTCGCCAGGGCGGGGTCGTTGACGTCAATCCCACCCTCCTGCTCGATAAGGCGGAGGAGGTGGCCAAGGCCCTCGTCAGCCGCTGTCTCCCGTGCGAGGAGGGGCCAAGAGACGGCACCAAGCTCTCGTGCATCGTCAGGGATGGAGGCCATGAGTGCTGATTCCACGGCGTCAGGCTCGCTCGGCAGCCACAGTGAGATGCCATTCGTCGAGCCCGAGGGGGAAGGGTGACTTGAAGTAACGTCAGCGGCATAGTTGCTCTTGTCAGGCAGATGCACAATGTCGAAGCGCCACGGGAGGGTGCGCTGCTTGAGTCTAAATAGACGCAAGTTCGTAATCTCATCCAGCGTGCGGTCGCCAAAGATCTTCACCAGCGGCTTGTGGTCGGTGACCACGATGAGGTTGTCGGACCCCTGCGTGAAGTACCGCGTCTGTTCCAGACCCCAGGCCAGGGCCTCTCCTTCGACAGCTGCATAACGCTGCTCCGCAGGGGACAGGAAACGCGACAGATTCGCTTGATTGAAGTCGCCGGCTACGATCATGGCTGCGTCCGGATGTTTGATCTGATGGCTGTTTAGATGGAACTGTAGCTCCGCCAGGGCCCTGGCGGTATTCGCTTGGGGAGGGATGTACACCGCCGTCATGATAATGGCGGTGAATTCTCGGGGGAGATGAAACGGGCGACATTGAATGGATAGATGTTCCAGGTCCGGGGAGCATGAACGGGAGAGTATCTTTATCTCCTTAGGGCTAACCCAGCTGTTGTTCGTAAGGAGACAGACCCCCCCCTCCAGTACTCTTACCGGAGGCTTCTGTACGGTCCGCTCGGAAGACGGAGAAGGAATCCGAAGGAGAGACGTTGTGATCCGGAGTTGTTGGTTTCAGCCATGTCTCCGTGAAACACGTGATGTTGCAGTCCCTCACATCTCTCTGGAATCGAACCTGTGCCCGAAGATCGTCCATCTTATTATCCAGCGAACGTACATTTGCCAGTACAATTGATGGAAGCAGAACTCTTTAGCCTAATTCTGATTCCACTTCTCCTTCCCCTGTGTTTCCATCTTGTCCCGCCGCCTTTTCCTTTGTCCTCTTCTTTGTCTCTGTCCCGTCTGATCTCCGATGGCCAGTCTTGGCAAAAAGTGTATGTTGTGTATGTCATAAATGTCACTATGAATAAAAAATGGGGGACCCTGATGTAAACAAGACAAAAGTCTTTCTCTGGTCTGCATCCCCTTAACAATTGTGTGTATTGAGCTGTACTGTATTGTACCCATTCTGCAATCTGTTAATAAAGTTTTCATTCATTCATTCACAGATCCTGTGCATCAGTGGTGGAGGGAGTAGACCTGTAGCAGACGGAGACCGCAGACAGACAGACGGACAGAATGTAATAAATTATAAAGGAGAAAGGAGAGGAGCTGATGGCTTCGTGAGCGGCCAGCCTTCCCCAAGTCTGCTGCCGGGACGTTCTTGAAGACCGCAGAGGCGGGGAGGAGGGACACAGCTGTGGATGATCAGCGTCCCGGGACGAGAAGAGGAGAAGGTAGAATCAACTGTCTTTATTTACCCATCTGCCAGTGCCCAGTACAACCAGTCTGACACTGTTGACCACTAGGAGCTGCCCAGTACAACCAGTCTGACACTGTTGACCACTAGGAGCTGCCCAGTACAACCAGTCTGACACTGTTGACCACTAGGAGCTGCCCAGTACAACCAGTCTGACACTGTTGACCACTAGGAGCTGCCCAGTACAACCAATCTGACACTGTTGACCACTAGGAACTGCCCAGTACAACCAATCTGACACTGTTGACCACTAGGAGCTGCCCAGTACAACCACAGCCTGCCACTGTTGACCACTAGGAGCTGCCCAGTACAACCACAGTCTGACACTGTTGACCACTAGGAGCTGCCCAGTACAACCACAGTCTGACACTGTAGACCACTAGGAGCTGCCCAGTACAACCAGTCTGCCACTGTTGACCACTAGGAGCTGACCAGTACAACCAATCTGACACTGTTGACCACTAGGAGCTGCCCAGTACAACCAGTCTGACACTGTTGACCACTAGGAGCTGCCAGTACAACCACAGTCTGCGATTGTTGACCACTAGGAGCTGCCCAGTACATCCAGTCTGACACTGTTGACCACTAGGAGCTGCCCAGTACAACCAAACTGACACTGTTGACCACTAGGAGCTGCCCAGTACAACCAGTCTGACACTGTTGACCACTAGGAGCTGCCCAGTACAAACACAGTCTGACACTGTTGACCACTAGGAGCTGCCCAGTACAACCACAGTCTGACACTGTTGACCACTAGGAGCTGCCCAGTACAACCAGTCTGACACTGTTAACCACTAGGAGCTGCCCAGTACAACCAATCTGACACTGTTGACCACTAGGAGCTGCCCAGTACAACCACAGTCTGACACTGTTGACCATTAGGAGCTGCCCAGTACAACCACAGTCTGACACTGTTGACCACTAGGAGCTGCCCAGTACAACCACAGTCTGACACTGTTGACCACTAGGAGCTGCCCACTACAATCAGTCTGACACTGTTGACCACTAGGAGCTGCCCAGTACAACCACAGTCTGACACTGTTGACCACTAGGAGCTGCCCAGTACAACCACAGTCTGACACTGTTGACCACTAGGAGCTGCCCAGTACAACCACAGCCTGACACTGTTGACCACTAGAAGCTGCCCAGTACAACCACAGCCTGACACTGTTGACCACTAGAAGCTGCCCAGTACAACCACAGCCTGACACTGTTGACCACTAGGAGCTGCCCAGTACAACCACAGTATGACACTGTTGACCACTAGGAGCTGCCCAGTACAACCACAGCCTGACACTGTTG
Organism: Notolepis coatsorum; assembly: GCF_963971535.1. Classification (NCBI taxonomy): domain Eukaryota; kingdom Metazoa; phylum Chordata; class Actinopteri; order Aulopiformes; family Paralepididae; genus Notolepis; species Notolepis coatsorum. The sequence goes on along the minus strand of NC_140166.1, from coordinate 230,525,464 downwards.
ACCACTAGGAGCTGCCCAGTACAACCACAGTCTGACACTGTTGACCACTAGGAGCTGCCCAGTACACCCAATCTGACACTGTTGACCACTAGGAGCTGCCCAGTACAACCACAGTCTGACACTGTTGACCACTAGGAGCTGCCCAGTACAACCAGTCTGACACTGTTGACCACTAGGAGCTGCCCAGTACAGCCAATCTGACACTGTTGACCACTAGGAGCTGCCCAGTACAACCACAGTCTGACACTGTTGACCACTAGGAGCTTCCGAGTACAACCACAGTCTGACACTGTTGACCACTAGGAGCTGCCCAGTACAAACACAGTCTGACACTGTTGACCACTAGGAGCTGCCCAGTACAACCACAGTCTGACACTGTTGACCACTAGGAGCTGCCCAGTACAACCAGTCTGACACTGTTAACCACTAGGAGCTGCCCAGTACAACCAATCTGACACTGTTGACCACTAGGAGCTGCCCAGTACAACCACAGTCTGACACTGTTGACCATTAGGAGCTGCCCAGTACAACCACAGTCTGACACTGTTGACCACTAGGAGCTGCCCAGTACAACCACAGTCTGACACTGTTGACCACTAGGAGCTGCCCAGTACAATCAGTCTGACACTGTTGACCACTAGGAGCTGCCCAGTACAACCACAGTCTGACACTGTTGACCACTAGGAGCTGCCCAGTATAACCACAGTCTGACACTGTTGACCACTAGAAGCTGCCCAGTACAACCACAGCCTGACACTGTTGACCACTAGAAGCTGCCCAGTACAACCACAGTCTGACACTGTTGACCACTAGGAGCTGCCCAGTACAATCAGTCTGACACTGTTGACCACTAGGAGCTGCCCAGTACAACCACAGTCTGACACTGTTGACCACTAGGAGCTGCCCAGTACAACCACAGTCTGACACTGTTGACCACTAGAAGCTGCCCAGTACAACCACAGCCTGACACTGTTGACCACTAGAAGCTGCCCAGTACAACCACAGTCTGACACTGTTGACCACTAGGAGCTGCCCAGTATAACCACAGTCTGACACTGTTGACCACTAGGAGCTGCCCAGTACAACCACTATTTGTTACTATTGTGTACTTTGCTACTATGTCTACTAATATATACTATGCACTGTATGCAGTGTGTATATACTACCACCTACTGTGCTAATATGTTTATACTACTATGCACCCAGAGTCAAGTGTAGCACTCAAGTTCAGTACTGCTAGATGAACAATACCACTTACCTTTAGCTCACCTGGGTGTCTCTCAGTGTCATCTATACCATCATATACTCATAACATTCTCCTGGGTGTCTCTCAGTGTCATCTATACCATCATATACTCATAACATTATCCTGGGTGTCTCTCAGTGTCGTCTATAACATCATATACTCAGAACATTCTCCTGGGTGTCTCTCAGTGTCGTCTATAACATCATATACTCAGAACATTCTCCTGGGTGTCTCTCAGTGTCATCTATACCATCATATACTCATAACATTATCCTGGGTGTCTCTCAGTGTCATCTATAACATCATATACTCAGAACATTCTCCTGGGTGTCTCTCAGTGTCATCTATACCATCATATACTCAGAACATTCTCCTGGGTGTCTCTCGGTGTCATCTATAACATCATATACTCAGAACATTCTCCTGGGTGTCTCTTAGTGTCGTCTATAACATCATATACTCAGAACATTCTCCTGGGTGTCTCTCGGTGTCATCTATACCATCATATACTCAGAACATTCTCCTGGGTGTCTCTCGGTGTCATCTATACCATCATATACTCAGAACATTCTCCTGGGTGTCTCTCAGTATCATCTATACCAGCGGTTCTCAACAGGGGGGCCACGGCCCACTAGGGGGCCTCAGAGAGCTGCCAGGGGAGCCTTGGGATAATTTGTACAGAAAATTATCACTAAAGTGATATCTGTTGCAGCTGCACTGTTTTCCATGAAAATAGCATATTTGGATAAGTTTGACCTGATTTCTCAAAAACAGAAATCATTATTTAATAAAATACAGAAAAGGATCACCAAGTTACTCTGGATAAAGAACCCCTTTACAGAGAACATTGAGACAAAGCTTCCTGATACATCTCCATCCAAACTCTTGGAAGAACTCATTGAAATCTCATCTGATACCACCTGGAGAGCTGGTTTCAGAGTGTGGTGCTGAGTACCAAGTATCTCATGATGCAGCAGTTAAGGTGTTGATACCATTCAGCACCACATATCTGTGTGAAGCTGGCTTTTCATCCATGACAGCTCTGAAAACTAAATATAGGGCCAAGTTGAGCCTTGAGGATGACATGCGTGTTGCCTTGTCAAAGATCTCCCCACGTATTGACCGTATTAATAGCCAGCAGCAGCAGCAGACCTCGCATTGAGCTATAAATGTTCACTGAGTGAACAAGTGCTTTTTTTTTTTTTTTTTTTTTATCTGCTTATTTTCTGTATTTATTTAAATAATGATTTTCTGTTTTTGAGAAATGGTCAAACTTATCCAAATATGCTATTTGATGTACTACTACAACTGCAGTGTAATGTCAACAGTACTAAGCACTTAAATAAACGTTAAACGGGGGGGGGGGGGGGGGGTTAAAGGCCCAGTCAGAGATCCAAATGTAAAGGAGTGGGTGGATACACATGGATAAGTAAATTGAAGATTGCTCCACTTCTACAAGGTCCATCTGCATGTTCTTGGTATCTAGGGACATCTATGGACCTCAGGGAATGTATTCTGTATCCCTGTTTTGACAGGGTTAGGGTCTTTACTCTTGGCTACATTTGAAAAAGAAACGCAACATTAATTAATGCGTTCTGTATTCATCTATTTATGGCGTGATATCAATCTCGTACCGGTACCGGACCGCTCGGGCTTAAGGGGTTAAGAACTTCCTTAGGACAAACTTAAGAAAGTTCCCTGCCTGATTCATGAACGCGTGAAAATGTGTTCTCAGCTGCGCTCCCCCGAATGAAGAATGCCACTGATTTGTAAATTGAGCGAGCATTCTCGTACAACCTGAATTTGCATACATAAACGCAGGGTATAACATATATAAATTAGTTATTTGTGTTGAATGTTGTCCAGAGCTGCCAGACTCATTGTTTAATTTTCATTCTAGTGTGCTTTTCCAGGCTGTTCTCATTATTTCAATTGTATAGCCTACATGTCAGGATCCACTCGTATAAATCAGACAGATATGAATAACATAACGTTGGTCTCGTGGAATGTACGCGGTCTTGGGCAAGCTCTAAAGCGGGGCAAAGTGTTTGCGCATTTAAAGTCTCTTAACGCTGACATAATGTTTCTACAAGAAACTCACATAAAAGCTACAGAACAGAGGCGACTGAGGGCTAACTGGATATCTCAAGTTTACCAGTCACCTTTCACATCCAAAGCTAGAGGTGTTGCTATTCTTTTTCGCAAGAATATCCCATTCCAGCTTTCCTCAATAGTCACAGATCCAAATGGCAGGTATATTATGATTACTGGAAACATACATTCGTTCCCTATCACTTTACTGAACATATATGGCCCAAACACTGATGATCCAAATTTCTTCCGCAAAGTATTTGATTTAATTCCAGACCTAGGCACCACTAATTTATTAATGGGTGGATACTTTAATTGCTACCTTGACCCATATCTGGATAGACCCTCCTCCCGCACCCCAACAGCAATAGCTTCTGTCCTAACATTAAATAATTTTATTAAATCTAGAAACATAGTAGATATCTGGAGACTACAACACCCAACGGACAAAGACTATTCGTTTTTCTCGCATGTCCATAAGTCATACACGAGAATTGATTATTTTTTAGTGGATGCAAAATTAATAACTAACATTGTGAATACCAAATATCATAATATAATAATATCGGATCACAGTCCAGTTTCACTAGAAATAAAGCTTGCTCTGCCCAAACAAAGCTACTGTTGGCGTTTTAACCCGTGGCTGCTCACAGACCAAGAGTTTATTAATTGTATGACAGCTCACTTGGAGGAATTCCTTGAGTTCAATGACACAGGGGAGGTCTCAGACTCCATACTCTGGGAGACTCTTAAAGCAGTAATGAGAGGTCATATAATTTCCTTTGAAAGTTCAAAAAAAAGGGAACAGCGCCATCGTCTGGTGGAAATCGAAAACACACTTCCGACCCTTGAACAGACTTACAGGAACTCTCTTTTGCAAGAAGACTATAATAAGATCTTGAATTTAAAGTATGAATATAACCGCATTCTTAGTGGAAACATCGGTAAACTCTTATTGAAGCTCAAACAGAGACATTTCGAACTGAGCGACAAACCAGAGAGGCTGTTGGCCAGACAGTTGAAAGGAGCACAGGCGAGCCGTGCAATCCACAAAATTGTATCTAAAACAGGTGATTTGTTAACTAACCCTAAGGAAATAAACAACCGCTTTAAAGAATTCTATTCAGAATTATACAAAACAAAGTCTCAGGCCACTAACGTAGACTTTACAATTTTTTTTGACTCCCTCAACCTGCCAAAACTGGATGAGTCATCCAGGTTAGAACTCGATTCAGATTTTTCAGAGAGTGAGCTAGTTGAGGCAATTAAGTCATTCCCCTCTGGTAAGGCAGCAGGCCCAGACGGATTTGGCTGTGAATTTTACAAGACATTTCACAAGACACTTGCCCCAATCCTACTCAGAATGATCAATGACTCCATTAAGAATAACAGATTTCCGAACTCTCTGTATGAAGCAAATATATGTATCTTACTGAAGAAGGGCAAGGAGGAAACAGAGCCTGGGAGCTACCGGCCCATCGCCCTCCTTAATTTTGATCAAAAATCGATCACAAAAGTATTAGCCAATAGATTAGGGAGACATATTCCATCAATCATACATCCTGACCAAACAGGGTTTATCCCAGGCAGATTTTCATTTTGTAATGTGCGTCGGCTCCTGAACAATGTTTATACCAACCACGAGGACAACTCCAGAGCGGCCATTTTGTCCTTAGATGCAGCCAAAGCGTTTGATCAAATAGAGTGGCCCTACATGCTCGAGGCACTTAAAAGATTTGGATTTGGAGACTCTTTTATTGCATGGGTCAAAATACTATATCTCTGCCTGACATCCTCCATCCTCACTAATAATGATAAATCTGGACCTTTTGACTTGCAACGGGGGGTCAGACAGGGCGATCCGCTTTCTCCCTTACTATTCGACGTTGCTCTGGAGCCCCTCGCGATAGGAATCAGGAGCCACCCCAATATCAGAGGCATTAAGATAGGGGACATGGAAAGCCGGGTGAGCCTTTACGCTGATGACACATTGTTATATCTTTCAGACCCAGAAACTTCTGTTCCTCCCTTGTTAGATTTCATTGAATCATTTGGTAAGCTTTCTGGCTACACAATCAATTGGGGTAAGAGTGAGTTCATGCCTCTCTCGGGCGGCCTGAACTCAGACTTTCTTAAGGCTACCATTTAAAGTAGTAAATTACCATTTTTCATATTTAGGACTCCGAATATCTAGAAATCCCAAACTCTTATTTAAACTTAACTATGCTGACATGCTCACAAAGTTAAAACTCAACATAGAGAAGTGGAGGACCCTGCCCTTATCTATGGTGGGGCGTATTAACGCAATCAAGATGGTGTCTCTTCCTAGATTCTTGTATCTATTTCAAAATCTGCCAATCTTCCTCACTGCAGCATTCTTTAAGACACTAGACTCTATTATTTTCCCATTTGTATGGGGATATAAAACCCATCGCATATCAAAAGGGCATCTGCAGAAGCCAACACAGGAGGGAGGCCTAGGCCTCCCTGTATTCAGGAATTATTATTGGGCAGCCAATGCTAGAGCTTTGACCTACTGGCAGAGGGGACTCTCGGGTGAGACACCATCTAATAACTCCCCCCTGTGGCTAAACATTGAAGCCACAGCAGTAAAAGGCTCCTCTCTCTGTACTTTACTTTTTTCTAAAACAGAATCCCCTCAAAAGCTAATTGGTGACAATTTTATCTTAAGGAACTCACTTAGGATTCTGAATCAGATAAGAGGTGTTCACAAGCCACCAAATGTCTGTATGTATACCCCTATATGTCATAACCACTCCTTTTTGCCATCTCGGACAGATGGGGCGTTTGCTGTCTGGAGGGACAAGGGACTCACGACCCTTGGAGACTTGTACATAGACAAACAGTTTGCATCATTCGACCAACTGAAAACAAAATGTAACATTCCTAACTTCCACTTTTTTCGATATCTCCAAATCAGACACTATGTCAAAGAAAAAATTCCACATTTTGAAACCATGCCAGAGAATTGCCCATTCTACGATCTCCTGAAGCTCCCTCCAGACTCCAGACACCTGATATCTATGATCTCCTGAAGCTCCCTCCAGACTCCAGACACCTGATATCTATGATCTCCTGAAGCTCCCTCCAGACTCCAGACCCTGATATCTACGATCTCCTGAAGCTCCCTCCAGACTCCAGACACCTGATATCTATGATCTCCTGAAGCTCCCTCCAGACTCCAGACACCTGATATCTATGATCTCCTGAAGCTCCCTCCAGACTCCAGACACCTGATATCTATGATCTCCTGAAGCTCCCTCCAGACTCCAGACACCTGATATCTCGCTTTATGTCCCTGTTTTCCACCTCTGTGTCCACTGACCATCTGAGAGATGCCTGGTCCACTGAGTTGAATCTAGAGGTGTCTGAGAACATATGGAATGAAGGTTTGACTAGAATCCAAACTTGCTCGATCAATGCTAGGTACAAATTGATTCAATTTAAAGTCATCCATAGACTCCACTATTCAAAGACCAAACTACACAGAATTTATCCATCTCTTTCTCCATTATGTGACAGGTGTAAAGTTGCAGAGGGCTCTTTAACACATCTCTTTTGGCTCTGTCCTCATTTACAAAAATTCTGGGGTGAAATATTCCAGTGGTTTTCCAGGGTCTATGGAAAGGACATTCCCCTTGATCCAGAGTTGGCACTCTTTGGGTGTTCAGAGACTGCCTTAAGGTACACGAGGGAGGAACAACAGACACTAATGCTCGGCATGGTAGCTGCAAAAAAAATGATTCTAACCGATTGGAAATCACCTACACCCCGTGTTTCCAGAAATGGCTCAATGAAATGATCACAATCATACAGATGGAGAGGATCCGCTATTACAGATCCAAAGAGCACAACAGGTTTTCGGACATATGGAGCCCATTCATTGACTATCTGAAGGACAAATAACTGCACTCTGCAGAGACTCACCCCTGTATATCATGTTTGACCTGCACCTTGTAACACCTGGCTATACAACACACTTTAATGCTTTGAGTTAAGTCACACTGTTATTTTATTTTCCTGTCTGGCAGTCCTTTTAGTTTTTTTTTAGTTTTGTTATGTCTGTTTATTTTTGTTCTGTCTCCTCCTTTTTGTTTGTCTGTTCTTGTCTAGTAAACTGAGAAATAAAGTATTTAAAAAAAAACATGGTGTCAGGAGAGATAATTGATAATTATCTATAACTGCGTGATATCTATAGACCTCTTCCAATGTACAGTTTATATGTCTGAGGAGAAGACTGGTACTCATCATCTTCGTCTCCACAAAGTACTGGGGGGTCTACTGTATGTGAGACATATTTCCTTTAGAGTGAAAGAAAAATTACATGTGAACAAGTATGTTGTGTGCCAGGTTAATGTACTCTACTATTTTTGTATCACAAACAGTGCTGTATATGTACAGTTTATTCCCCCTCAAATGTATATACTCTATTATTACTATATGCGAGAGAGCCCCCCCCCCTCCCCTCATCCGCATGTGCACTCCAACAAATACTTGTCCACGCCACGAAGCCCCGCCTCAAACCCGTCCACGCCACGAAGCCCCGCCCAGACGTTGGGCTCTGTGGCTCTGCAGATATAACTACTCCCTTGCGTAGCTGACCTGTATGCGTGGGTGCCTCCCTCTTAAAGGAACAGACCATAATCTTATAACACATACAAGATATACAGATAGACAGTACTGTGTAGTAAAAAGAGATCATAAAAAATATATACATCTGAAGGGGAAGAAACTGTACATTGCCATTGGTAAACAAGACGAAAGTATTTCACTGTATTGTACCCATTCTGCAATCTGTTAATAAAGTTTTCAATCAATCAATCAATTCCTTAAAATTGTGCAGACGTGCGGGAGGCGTGTAGCTTTATGCCAAGCAAGCAGTGCAAAAATTTACCGTAGTGGCGTGCAGTAATGCGCCTTTCATTTTCCGCCGCCCAGCGCCCAGGTCGCGCGGAAATAGGCTGTCTATTGCCATTCTCTTTGACAAACTCTAACCTTAACCAGCTCCTTAACAACGCCTAAACTTAACCGTTCTAACCTTAACCAACTCCGAAACAATGCCTAACCTTAACCTTAACCTTACCCATGCCTAACCTTAACCATAGAAATTATATTGCCATTCTCTTTGACAAACTCTAACCTTAACCAGCTCCTTAACAGCGCCTAAACTTAACCGTTCTAACCTTAACCAACTCCGAAACAATGCCTAACCTTAACCTTAACCTTAACCATGCCTAACCTTAACCGGCGAAAGAATACACGTTAAAAAAAAATCACGTTAAAAAATATTTTCGATGGGATTCGAACTCGCCAGCAAACGAGCCATAGGATCCACAGCCATGTGGCCTTGCCAATTGAGCTATTTCTAGATACTGAATAAGGGGCGGTGACTTATATATATTGAGCTCCGCTCGTGTCGAACCAAGGCGGGATCTCATGCGCATGCGCGGGCACCTCGCGCGAGCACGCCGGCGCACGCACGCACCTGAGCGAGCACGCCGCCGCCGGTGCACGCACGGTAGCATTTGTCTGAAAAGAAGGGCGCTTTACCGCACTGGCGTGCGGTGACGAATGCGGAAGCATTTTTGCACTGCTTGCTTGGCATTAAGGAAAACGCGTGCGGGAGTGCCTTTGCCTTTGGGAAACATTATTCTGTGTGGGAGGACGCCCGCCTCCTCTCTTTTCTTTTCGCTATTTCATCTGTCGGATCATCACTCTCTCCAGCCGCACGTCTCAACCGAGCCTGGTCAAGGGGGAGGGGCTAGGCCCAATGTGGAGTGACGTCCCCTCTCCGCCAATCAGCGCGCGGTCTGTCGCTGCCACAGGCTTGCCCTGTGTGAGGCTTGCTGCGCATGGTCCGAATTTGAATCCACATCGTTCCGGTGCCCAAACTGCACTAACAATAAGTAACAATAATGTGTTTTTTCAACGAATACTAGGGTTTGGGGGGAATGGGGAATATAGATGAAAATGTTCAGTGATTGCAGAATGGGTACTGTTATAATGTCAGCCTTATACCGAGGATTAAACATAGATATGCAATATCTATGTTTCCCCACTAGGGGGAAGTATCGGTTAAGGGATATTATTTGGAGGACTACAGAGGTGTAGGCGTGACGTAATTCCGTATCCGGTCCCTGAGTTCTTCCCTCGGAGAGTCACGTCACGTGCGCTCAGAGGAGTTCTGGAAGAGAAAGCAACGTGTCTTCTTCACTCCGTGATACTTCCGTGTTGTTCAGGTCAGTAAACTCTGTGGAAATACAGAAACACTACATCTTAACAGCTGAACGTTATGTGGCGTGAATGTGAATGTATGTCATGAGTATTGATAACTGGTGAGTCTTTTATATCGAGTGTAAAAAGTACGAGCGGCGCAGAGCGGCGTGTTTAAAATGGCGACTGTCACGCGATAAACTGAAGACGCTGTTATCATTTTGTATATTGAAATATGTTTGTTCAATGCTGGGGCCCTGAACACTTGACACTTATTTTGAATAGGGTTATTTTGTTATCCGTGGATTTGGTTGTAAGGTTTTATGTTCCGTGACTGATGCACCGAGTGAATCCACAGTAATGTTCAACATGTTCCTACAATTAATTGATTGATTGATTAGTTTATTAACAGATTGCAGAATGGGTACAGTACAGCTCAATACATACAATTGTTAATGTGGTAAAGCTTAGGTGGTGTTTCATATAAGGACTCAGACAGCGTGGCCATTTCAAGTAACGTCTTTATTCATCTAACACAACTGCCCTGCGCCACGCCTTACAGCAACAGCTATGGATGCCCGTAAGGGACATCCACTACATGAATGAATGAATGAATGAATGAATGAATGAATGAAAACTTTATTAACAGATTGCAGAATGGGTACAGTGCAGTACAGCTCAATACATACAATTGTTAAGGGGATGCAGACCAGAGAAAGACTTTCGTCTTGTTTACACCAGGGTCCCCCATTTCCAATTCATCGTAACATATATGACATACATGACATACAGATAGACAGTACTGCTACATCTATACATTTATGACATACCAGATTTGCAATTACAGTACTGTATTTGTGATACAAAAAGAGTCCAGAAAGAAAAGAGTATATACATTAGGCGTAGAAACTGTACATTGGATTGGGTAGGTGGGGGTGGGACTGTACATTGGAGGTGGTTGGGGGGGGGGGGGGGGGGGGGTAGGAGTGGGGGGGGGGGGGGGGGGTGTTGGGTAGGAGTGGGGGGGGGGGGGGTTGGGTAGGAGGGGTGGGTGGGGGACACTGTATAACTGTACAAACAACACTGTACATTGGATTATGGGACTGTACATTGGAGGTGGTTGGGTGGGTGGGGGGGGGTGGGTAGGAGGGGTGGGTGGGGGACACTGTACAACTGTACAAACAACACTGTACATTGGATTATTGACAAGACCATACTTGGTAATTTACTGTACATTGGCGGGGGTTGTGTTCGGACATTTACAGGGGCCAGTTTCGAGTTGCAGTCTCCCTTAGGTGTTTTTTGAGAGTGTTTTTGAAAGTGGGTAGTGATTCACATTCCTTTACAGCTTTGGGTAGGGCGTTCCACATTGATGTGGCATAATTGCGAAACGTGTTTAGTCCCTTGTTTGAGCCGAATCTGGGTTTAACATGATTTGTGGAGCTCCCTCTGGTGTTGTGATCGTGGTATTCACTGACCTTTGGGAAGTATTTAGTCATGTACATGGGTACCTTGGTCGTGTAGTGTATCTTGTAGACCAGGCCCATTGCAAGTTGCTGTACTCTGTCGTCTACTCTAAGCCATCCTAGGTTGTCAAAGTGGGCAGGGGTGAGGTGGGTTCTAGGAGTAAGGTCAAGCAGTAGTCTGACCAGTTTGTTTTGAGATGTTTGTAATTTTGTTTTTAGCGCCTTTGAGGTGCTTTGGTACCATGAGGTGCAAGCATAGTCGTAGTACCCTTGAATGAGTGCTCCTGCTAGAGTCTTCAGGGTATTCTTGTTTACCAGTGAGGAGATCCGGTACAAGAAACGAGTTCGTTGGTTGACTTTTTTTATTACATTGGATGCCATTTTGTCACAGGAAAGATTTGCCTCTAGGATGGAACCCAGGTAGGTAATATCTTCTTTCCTTGTGACAATATTGTCACCCACTGTAACTGAGAAGCCGTCGGTCTTGCTGAGTTTGTTATTTGAACCGAAGAGAATGGACTCTGTTTTGCCCATGTGTAATGATAGTTTGTTATCAGCGAGCCATATGCAGATTTTGCTTAGTTCTGAGCTGAGGGTTTTTTCAACCTGTAATTTGTTCTTGTCAGAGACCAGCAGGGCTGAGTCGTCCGCAAACAGGAACAAGTTGCAGTCACAAGCTGACGACATGTCATTTGCATAAATTAGGAACAGTAGCGGACCTAGTATGCTTCCTTGTGGAACACCACAGTTTACTGTGAGGGGGGGGGATAGGGTACCGTTTACCTCCACCATCTGCTCTCTCCCCTCCAGGTAGGATTGCATCCAGCTCACTGATAGACTATCAAAACCAATTGCTTTTAGCTTGTCAATCAGAATGGTGTGATTGACAGTGTCGAAGGCCTTTTGTAGGTCCAGCATGACCATGCCGCAGTATTTGCCCGCGTCCACCTCTTGTTTGATGTGGTCGTTTAAATAGAGAAGGCATGTGTCAGTGGAGTGGGATGTTCTGAAGCCAGATTGGAATTCGTAGATTAGATTTTTTTCCGTAAGGTATTTTTCGACCTGTTCGTATACAATTTTTTCCATGACTTTCGAGATGGAGGTAAGGATAGAAACAGGGCGGTAGTTGCCTGGGTCTAATTTACTGCCTTTTTTGTGCAGAGGGGTCACTCTCGCAATTTTGAAGTCCTTGGGGACGTGTCCCTGTTTTATAGAGAGGTTTATTATGTGTGTGATGACTGGGGTGATGGCGGCTGCTGAGTCTCTGAGGAATTTGGAGGGGATGTTGTCATGGCCAGTGGCCTTGTTAGGTTGGAGGGCGCTCAGTTTTTTGAGTACCTCATCTGTTGTTACCATTTCCAGTTTGAAGTCGTCTTTGTGGACCCCTAGGTTTTTGTAGTAAGCTACTATGTGTTCTACCCCATAATGCCCTGAGTGGGAGGGTAGTTTGTTTACCAGTGTTGTGGCTATGTTTGTGAAGAAACTATTTAAGTAATTGGCTACATCCAGCTTTTCTGTGATGAGCGTGTTGTCCGTCTTTATGTTTATGTTTGAGAATCTGGTTTTAAGTTTTTTACTGCAGCCTAGTTGGTTATTGAGTAATTTCCAAAGTTCACGCGGTTTGTTTTTGTTTTCCTCGGTTTTGTCATTGATGAATTTTTTCTTTGCTGTTTTGATCATGGAGTTTACATCATTTCTTAGTCTGTTTCTTTGCAGTTTGAGTTCAGTCACGTGGGCTTGGAGTTCACTGCTCGTGCTTATGTTAAGCTTTGACTGACTTTTACGAAACTCAGAGCATTTTTTGTCTCTGGTTTTCATAGCGGTCAGTATTTCAGCGTGCATCCACGGCTCAGCGCGATTTTTTACCCTGGTGGTTCTTAGGGGGGCCATGTTGTTTAGTATCGTTGAAAATTTGGTTTTGAAGCCAAGCCATGTTTCTTCAACCAGTGTACCATTGAGCTCATCTGACCAGTCCAGACCCTCCAGTTCAAGGTTAAAGGCCTCGCTAGAGTAGGTTTTTAGGTCTCTAGATGTGACTGTTTTGTGACAGCCAGCCTTTTGTTTTAGCTTTTTGCGGGTACAGAATATCATATAATGATCACTTAACCCGCATGCTATAACCCCTTCTCCCAGGAATAAACCTAACCTCCTCAAGTATAAACATCCTCCAGTATATTCAGACATCTACTACAGACATCCATTACATCTCTCCTTCTCCCAGGAATAAACCTAACATCCTCAAGTATCAGGGCTGTACGCTAAGCTTTTTCACTAGGGGCACACTTGCCCCTAAATGAGAAATTTAGGGGCAAAAAATATTTTTTAGGGGCACATTTTTAAATAACAATTTTACCATTATTAAAAAAAATTAGGGCTGTCAGTTTATCGCGTTAATTAGATTAATTAATTACACAGCAAATTATCGCGTTATGAAAATTAACTCAAAATTAATTACAATTTTTTTTTTTTTTTTTTTTTTTAATAATATTTTTTTTGTATCTCATTCATTCCATAAGAATGTAGAATACACATTTACAGATTTTTTTTTAATATGGTCCATTTGCATGTTCTTGGTATCTGATTCTAGGGACATCTATGAATCTCAGGGAATGTATTCCCAGTGTCAGAAATACTGTGGGCTAGATCCACAAAGAATGGATTGCACAGTGCAAGTTGCACCCTTACTTACAATTCATTATGAATTGAAAATGGGGGACCCTGATGTAAACAAGACGAAAGTCTTTCTCTGATCTGCATCCCCTTAACAATTGTGTGTATTGAGCCGTACTGTATTGTACCCATTCTGCAATCTGTTAATAACATTTTCATTCAATCACTCAATCTGTGCTGTGATTGATTGAATGAAAATTTTATTTTGAGTAAATTGTAATGAACCAAATGAGAATATCAATATTTTTTTTGTTATCTTTGACTGTGAATAACACCATGCTCAAATTGACCAGACCTGAAAAATCTAAGCAAATTAATAGATGGAAGATGATTAAACAGAAGGTTTTGTAGATACAGTACTGAATTCTGCCATCCGGACACATGCAATTTGAAATATGATTATAGAATATAGAATATCAGGCATAAAATGGTTATGCGATTAAAATGCGATTAATTAGATTAATTAATTACAAATCCTGTAATTAATTAGATTAATTTTTTTAATCGCCTGACAGCACTAAAAAAAATATGTTCCTCCTGCCTCATTACTGTGGTCCTTTTATTTAACATTTAAGTGCGTTTGTTTTCAGGTTTGTATCTTTTATAATGAACCAACCGAGAAAGTGTGTAAATCACGAATAGAACAAAAACAACAAACTGTGTGTGTGTGTGTGTGTGCGCGCTTGTGTAGTGCTCCTTGAATGAGATCACCACAACACACACACCATTGCATTAATCAGGAGGACAAGAAACTCTGCATACATTTGTTTCACAATGAAAAGTGCTTTAGAAATCAAATGAATTATTATTGTAAATAACCCCATGAAAGGTTTATTATTTGTATGGGTAATTACCTGCTTCATATTTGATTTTGTGATGTTACTGGTTTCAGTGTGTGCCTAAAGTGATCAATGTGTTGGGCCGTTTATAGAGATCTATGCCAATTAATGTTTATGTATATCCGGGACTTTTTTTAGTAAGAATTGAGAGGTATTTGTATATGTGACCTTTATTTTGAAAACCGTGTTGCGACGCAACCATATTTACATTTGCGCTTTTGACAGTGAAATGTTCAGTCCAACTTAGCTCGAAGGAAAGACTAATCAAAAAGGTTTAATTGACCCGTATGAGGCTCTTACGGTAGGACTTTGATTGTTTATAGAAGTGGAATGTAATACTATGCTAAACGAGAAATAAACAGTGATTTTACCAGCAGTAAAGTTGCAAGCCACTTTCATTTCATATACGGGGACACCGTGACAATTATTAGTATTATCTTATTTGCATATTGTCTCATTATTAGATAGATAGATAGGTTGATATTTTATAAATTTAAGTAGACAGTATTTCACGTCCTAATAGTGGGCTACTACTACTCACCAAATCGATGGCTGAACCTGAACGTTGGAAGTGTCCGTGTCCGACTCCCCGTCAATCAATCATAACATCATCACGTCAATCATCATCATCTTATCATCTCTCCACATCGGACGTGGTTGTCATAAGATGGACTGATATCCACTCCGTTGTTCTTGCAGAGCAAAATTTGCGTCTTAAATGTATTGAAATGAGGTGCTTCTTTGGCGATGCAATAGTCCATATTGAAAGGAAGAGAGGCCACATTCAGTTTCGTTTTGCTAGGAATTATGGGATTTGGTGTTGGATGTATAGACTACGCAGATAGGGACATGGTCTTTAATCGCACGATAGACTACAAGTACCAAGTATATAGCGTGACCCAGATTCACTCCACACGCAAATCTTTTTTTTTCACTCAGGCTAAGTTCATTCATTGCCGACAGATTCTTTCATAGCACCACGACATTGTGTCGCACTGTACAGCCTTGGTTGTAGGCTAATGTTTTTTAAAAAATGTATCCAATTTGTATGGATTAATTTAGGAGTGAAATGCGAATGAAGGGTTGAAATCACAACTCGCAACGTTGCTCCCAAATAATATTTCCAACTCGCAACGGCCAAATTAAGGGGCAATTTGCGACGAGATCATCGCAGTGTACAGCCCTGAGTATGTTTAAATACTGATGTAACATTACATAACATTCCTGCACAGATAATACAGGTAAGTGCCTTCTAGCTGTAAGGTGAAGCACCCCCTTTTTTTTTTCTTCTTCTTTTACTGAACGTAGTCCTTGAGCCATTCTGGCGGCTTTATCTGCCGTCTTGGAACGTCTCTCACTTTAGTCTCTGTACTCTCTCTCTCTCTAGTCAGGGCGCTTGGTGCTATTTCCTCCTCCGTTGTTTGCTCCTCCTGTGGAGTCTGTGTCTCTTGTGGCTCAGGGAGAGCTTGCAGATGAGCCCTGTTCCTCCTCACCACCTCTTCTCCTGCCCGGACCACATAGGAGCGTGGCGTGTCAGCCTTCCTGAGCACCGTAGCTGGCCGTTTTGAGGTGGAGATCCACACCGATTGACCCGGTCTCAGTTCCGGCCTCTGTGTGGCCCGGTGTCTCTCATTAAAGTTCTGTATCTGTCTCAGTTTCAGTTGGTAGTCCTTTTCCTGAAAGGCCTTCGTTTTGGGCCATTGTGGTTTCAGGTGGGCAGGCGCCTGTGGCAGTGGGGAGCGGAGCTTCCTGCCCATCAGGAGCTCAGCAGGTGATGGTCCATGCTGCAATGGTGTGACTCTGTACGCTAACAGTGCCCTGTGTGGGTCTTCATTCTTACTCAACAGTGACTTAGCCGTGTTGACAGCTCTCTCTGCCTCTCCATTGCTCTGGGCAAAGTACGGGCTACTTGTCACATGAGCAAAGTCATAATCTGTGGCAAAGGCGGCAAACTCCGCTTACGCAAACTGTGGACCATTATCACTCCGCAGGACCTCTGGGACCCCGTGTCTGGAGTACATGGCCTTTAACGCCTCGATCACTCCTTTAGTTGTGGTAATGGGGGTCTTCTCTATTTCAATGTACCTTGAATAGTAGTCTACTGCTAACAGGTAGGTGGTGCCCTTTAGGTAAAACATATCCACCCCTACCTTTTGCCACGGCCGCTGAGGCAATGTCGATGGCATCATTGGCTCTGGATGCCGTGTCTGACTCTTCACACATGTTTCACACTGTGTTACTACCTTAGCGATCTGACTACTTAAGCCCATCCACCACACTGACTGCTCTGCTCTCGCTCTGCACTTAGATATCCCCATGTGTCCCTCATGTAAACGTGCCAGCATTTCTGTTTGCAAAGTCTCTGGTACTACTATCCTCCGTCCTTTCATTAAAAGGCCTCCTGCACAGTATAGCTCACTCTGGTAGATCCAGTAGGGCTTTAGCTGCTGTGGCAGTTCCTCCTGTCTTGGCCACCCCTTTTTGCACTGCTGTATAAGCTGTCTGCAGACAGAGTCCTTTTGCTGTTCCTCAGCAATCTGTTGCAGCTTTGCCTTAGACGCTGGTAGGCCCTGCTGTACTGCCTCAACAAACACCTGTGCTTCTCCTTCCAGCTCTCTTTCCTCCTCTGTCAGTGTGCGCACGATTGGGGCCCTTGATAATCCATCTGCCGTTATCAACGCTTTCCCTGGGACATATACTATGTGGTATGTATATCTCAGTAGTCTAAGCCTAAAGCGCTGGATTCTTGGGGGTAAGTCATCTAGTGCCTTCGTACCTAACAGAGCCAACAGTGGCTTGTGGTCGGTCTCTATGGTAAATCGAAGGCCTATTATATACGAGCTGAGCCTTTCGCATGCCCATGTTACTGCCAGCGCCTCCTTCTCCACCTGGGCATATCTCTGCTGGTAAAGCTTAGGTGGTGTTTCATATAAGGACTCAGACAGCGTGGCCATTTCAAGTAACGTCTTTATTCATCTAACACAACTGCCCTGCGCCACGCCTTACAGCAACAGCTATGGATGCCCGTAAGGGACATCCACTACATGAATGAATGAATGAATGAATGAATGAATGAAAACTTTATTAACAGATTGCAGAATGGGTACAGTGCAGTACAGCTCAATACATACAATTGTTAAGGGGATGCAGACCAGAGAAAGACTTTCGTCTTGTTTACACCAGGGTCCCCCATTTCCAATTCATCGTAACATATATGACATACATGACATACAGATAGACAGTACTGCTACATCTATACATTTATGACATACCAGATTTGCAATTACAGTACTGTATTTGTGATACAAAAAGAGTCCAGAAAGAAAAGAGTATATACATTAGGCGTAGAAACTGTACATTGGATTGGGTAGGTGGGGGTGGGACTGTACATTGGAGGTGGTTGGGGGGGGGGGGGGGGGGGGGGGGGTAGGAGTGGGGGGGGGGGGGTTGGGTAGGAGGGGTGGGTGGGGGACACTGTATAACTGTACAAACAACACTGTACATTGGATTATGGGACTGTACATTGGACTGTACATTGGAGGTGGTTGGGTGGGTGGGGGGGGGGGTGGGTAGGGGACACTGTACAACTGTACAAACAACACTGTACATTGGATTATTGACAAGACCATACTTGGTAATTTACTGTACATTGGCGGGGGTTGTGTTCGGACATTTACAGGGGCCAGTTTCGAGTTGCAGTCTCCCTTAGGTGTTTTTTGAGAGTGTTTTTGAAAGTGGGTAGTGATTCACATTCCTTTACAGCTTTGGGTAGGGCGTTCCACATTGATGTGGCATAATTGCGAAACGTGTTTAGTCCCTTGTTTGAGCCGAATCTGGGTTTAACATGATTTGTGGAGCTCCCTCTGGTGTTGTGATCGTGGTATTCACTGACCTTTGGGAAGTATTTAGTCATGTACATGGGTACCTTGGTCGTGTAGTGTATCTTGTAGACCAGGCCCATTGCAAGTTGCTGTACTCTGTCGTCTACTCTAAGCCATCCTAGGTTGTCAAAGTGGGCAGGGGTGAGGTGGGTTCTAGGAGTAAGGTCAAGCAGTAGTCTGACCAGTTTGTTTTGAGATGTTTGTAATTTTGTTTTTAGCGCCTTTGAGGTGCTTTGGTACCATGAGGTGCAAGCATAGTCGTAGTACCTTGAATGAGTGCTCCTGCTAGAGTCTTCAGGGTATTCTTGTTTACCAGTGAGGAGATCCGGTACAAGAAACGAGTTCGTTGGTTGACTTTTTTTATTACATTGGATGCCATTTTGTCACAGGAAAGATTTGCCTCTAGGATGGAACCCAGGTAGGTAATATCTTCTTTCCTTGTGACAATATTGTCACCCACTGTAACTGAGAAGCCGTCGGTCTTGCTGAGTTTGTTATTTGAACCGAAGAGAATGGACTCTGTTTTGCCCATGTGTAATGATAGTTTGTTATCAGCGAGCCATATGCAGATTTTGCTTAGTTCTGAGCTGAGGGTTTTTTCAACCTGTAATTTGTTCTTGTCAGAGACCAGCAGGGCTGAGTCGTCCGCAAACAGGAACAAGTTGCAGTCACAAGCTGACGACATGTCATTTGCATAATTAGGAACAGTAGCGGACCTAGTATGCTTCCTTGTGGAACACCACAGTTTACTGTGAGGGGGGGGGATAGGTACCGTTTACCTCCACCATCTGCTCTCTCCCTCCAGGTAGGATTGCATCCAGCTCACTGATAGACTATCAAAACCAATTGCTTTTAGCTTGTCAATCAGAATGGTGTGATTGACAGTGTCGAAGGCCTTTTGTAGGTCCAGCATGACCATGCCGCAGTATTTGCCCGCGTCCACCTCTTGTTTGATGTGGTCGTTTAAATAGAGAAGGCATGTGTCAGTGGAGTGGGATGTTCTGAAGCCAGATTGGAATTCGTAGATTAGATTTTTTTCCGTAAGGTATTTTTCGACCTGTTCGTATACAATTTTTTCCATGACTTTCGAGATGGAGGTAAGGATAGAAACAGGGCGGTAGTTGCCTGGGTCTAATTTACTGCCTTTTTTGTGCAGAGGGGTCACTCTCGCAATTTGAAGTCCTTGGGGACGTGTCCCTGTTTTATAGAGAGGTTTATTATGTGTGTGATGACTGGGGTGATGGCGGCTGCTGAGTCTCTGAGGAATTTGGAGGGGATGTTGTCATGGCCAGTGGCCTTGTTAGGTTGGAGGGCGCTCAGTTTTTTGAGTACCTCATCTGTTGTTACCATTTCCAGTTTGAAGTCGTCTTTGTGGACCCCTAGGTTTTTGTAGTAAGCTACTATGTGTTCTACCCCATAATGCCCTGAGTGGGAGGGTAGTTTGTTTACCAGTGTTGTGGCTATGTTTGTGAAGAAACTATTTAAGTAATTGGCTACATCCAGCTTTTCTGTGATGAGCGTGTTGTCCGTCTTTATGTTTATGTTTGAGAATCTGGTTTTAAGTTTTTTACTGCAGCCTAGTTGGTTATTGAGTAATTTCCAAAGTTCACGCGGTTTGTTTTTGTTTTCCTCGGTTTTGTCATTGATGAATTTTTTCTTTGCTGTTTTGATCATGGAGTTTACATCATTTCTTAGTCTGTTTCTTTGCAGTTTGAGTTCAGTCACGTGGGCTTGGAGTTCACTGCTCGTGCTTATGTTAAGCTTTGACTGACTTTTACGAAACTCAGAGCATTTTTTGTCTCTGGTTTTCATAGCGGTCAGTATTTCAGCGTGCATCCACGGCTCAGCGCGATTTTTTACCCTGGTGGTTCTTAGGGGGGCCATGTTGTTTAGTATCGTTGAAAATTTGGTTTTGAAGCCAAGCCATGTTTCTTCAACCAGTGTACCATTGAGCTCATCTGACCAGTCCAGACCCTCCAGTTCAAGGTTAAAGGCCTCGCTAGAGTAGGTTTTTAGGTCTCTAGATGTGACTGTTTTGTGACAGCCAGCCTTTTGTTTTAGCTTTTTGCGGGTACAGAATATCATATAATGATCACTTAACCCGCATGCTATAACCCCTTCTCCCAGGAATAAACCTAACCTCCTCAAGTATAAACATCCTCCAGTATATTCAGACATCTACTACAGACATCCATTACATCTCTCCTTCTCCCAGGAATAAACCTAACATCCTCAAGTATCAGGGCTGTACGCTAAGCTTTTTCACTAGGGGCACACTTGCCCCTAAATGAGAAATTTAGGGGCAAAAAATATTTTTTAGGGGCACATTTTTAAATAACAATTTTACCATTATTAAAAAAAATATGTTCCTCCTGCCTCATTACTGTGGTCCTTTTATTTAACATTTAAGTGCGTTTGTTTTCAGGTTTGTATCTTTTATAATGAACCAACCGAGAAAGTGTGTAAATCACGAATAGAACAAAAACAACAAACTGTGTGTGTGTGTGTGTGTGCGCGCTTGTGTAGTGCTCCTTGAATGAGATCACCACAACACACACACCATTGCATTAATCAGGAGGACAAGAAACTCTGCATACATTTGTTTCACAATGAAAAGTGCTTTAGAAATCAAATGAATTATTATTGTAAATAACCCCATGAAAGGTTTATTATTTGTATGGGTAATTACCTGCTTCATATTTGTGATAGGGCTGTCAGTTTATCGCGTTAATTAGATTAATTAATTACACAGCAAATTATCGCGTTATGAAAATTAACTCAAAATTAATTACAATTTTTTTTTTTTTTTTTATAACGTTTTTTTTTATCTCATTCATTCCATAAGAACGTAGAATACACATTACAGACTTTTTTTTATATGGTCCATTTGCATGTTCTTGGTATCTGATTCTAGGGACATCTATGGATCTCAGGGAATGTATTCCCAGTGTCAGAAATACTGTGTCTGTTACTAGGCTTGAGTAAATTGTAATGAACCAAATGAGAATATCAATAACATTTTTTTTTTATCTTTGACTGTGAATAACACTATGCTCAAATTGACCAGACCTGAAAAATCTAAGCAAATTAATAGATGGAAGATGATTAAACAGAAGGTTTTGTAGATATAGTACTGAATTCTGCCATCCGGACACATGCAATTTGAAATATGATTATAGAATATAGAATATCAGGCATAAAATGGTTATGCGATTAAAATGCGATTAATTAGATTAATTAATTACAAATCCTGTAATTAATTAGATTAATTTTTTTAATCGCCTGACAGCACTAATTTGTGATGTTACTGGTTTCAGTGTGTGCCTAAAGTGATCAATGTGTTGGGCCGTTTATAGAGATCTATGCCAATTAATGTTTATGTTTATCCGGGACTTTTTTTAGTAAGAATTGAGAGGTATTTGTATATGTGACCTTTATTTTGAAAACCGTGTTGCGACGCAACCATATTTACATTTGCGCTTTTGACAGTGAAACGTTCAGTCCAACTTAGCTCGAAGGAAAGACTAATCAAAAAGGTTTAATTGACCCGTATGAGGCTCTTACGGTAGGACTTTGATTGTTTATAGAAGTGGAATGTAATACTATGCTAAACGAGAAATAAACAGTGATTTTACCAGCAGTAAAGTTGCAAGCCACTTTCATTTCATATACGGGGACACCGTGACAATTATTAGTATTATCTTATTTGCATATTGTCTCATTATTAGATAGATAGATAGGTTGATATTTTATAAATTTAAGTAGACAGTATTTCACGTCCTAATAGTGGGCTACTACTACTCACCAAATCGATGGCTGAACCTGAACGTTGGAAGTGTCCGTGTCCGACTCCCCGTCAATCAATCATAACATCATCACGTCAATCATCATCATCTTATCATCTCTCCACATCGGACGTGGTTGTCATAAGATGGACTGATATCCACTCCGTTGTTCTTGCAGAGCAAAATTTGCGTCTTAAATGTATTGAAATGAGGTGCTTCTTTGGCGATGCAATAGTCCATATTGAAAGGAAGAGAGGCCACATTCAGTTTCGTTTTGCTAGGAATTATGGGATTTGGTGTTGGATGTATAGACTACGCAGATAGGGACATGGTCTTTAATCGCACGATAGACTACAAGTACCAAGTATATAGCGTGACCCAGATTCACTCCACACGCAAATCTTTTTTTTTCACTCAGGCTAAGTTCATTCATTGCCGACAGATTCTTTCATAGCACCACGACATTGTGTCGCACTGTACAGCCTTGGTTGTAGGCTAATGTTTTTTTAAAAATTTATCCAATTTGTATGGATTAATTTAGGAGTGAAATGCGAATGAAGGGTTGAAATCACAACTCGCAACGTTGCTCCCAAATAATATTTCCAACTCGCAACGGCCAAATTAAGGGGCAATTTGCGACGAGATCATCGCAGTGTACAGCCCTGAGTATGTTTAAATACTGATGTAACATTACATAACATTCCTGCACAGATAATACAGGTAAGTGCCTTCTAGCTGTAAGGTGAAGCACCCCCTTTTTTTTTTTTTTCTTCTTTTACTGAACGTAGTCCTTGAGCCATTCTGGCGGCTTTATCTGCCGTCTTGGAACGTCTCTCACTTTAGTCTCTGTACTCTCTCTCTCTCTAGTCAGGGCGCTTGGTGCTATTTCCTCCTCCGTTGTTTGCTCCTCCTGTGGAGTCTGTGTCTCTTGTGGCTCAGGGAGAGCTTGCAGATGAGCCCTGTTCCTCCTCACCACCTCTTCTCCTGCCCGGACCACATAGGAGCGTGGCGTGTCAGCCTTCCTGAGCACCGTAGCTGGCCGTTTTGAGGTGGAGATCCACACCGATTGACCCGGTCTCAGTTCCGGCCTCTGTGTGGCCCGGTGTCTCTCATTAAAGTTCTGTATCTGTCTCAGTTTCAGTTGGTAGTCCTTTTCCTGAAAGGCCTTCGTTTTGGGCCATTGTGGTTTCAGGTGGGCAGGCGCCTGTGGCAGTGGGGAGCGGAGCTTCCTGCCCATCAGGAGCTCAGCAGGTGATGGTCCATGCTGCAATGGTGTGACTCTGTACGCTAACAGTGCCCTGTGTGGGTCTTCATTCTTACTCAACAGTGACTTAGCCGTGTTGACAGCTCTCTCTGCCTCTCCATTGCTCTGGGCAAAGTACGGGCTACTTGTCACATGAGCAAAGTCATAATCTGTGGCAAAGGCGGCAAACTCCGCTGACGCAAACTGTGGACCATTATCACTCCGCAGGACCTCTGGGACCCCGTGTCTGGAGTACATGGCCTTTAACGCCTCGATCACTCCTTTAGTTGTGGTAATGGGGGTCTTCTCTATTTCAATGTACCTTGAATAGTAGTCTACTGCTAACAGGTAGGTGGTGCCCTTTAGGTAAAACATATCCACCCCTACCTTTTGCCACGGCCGCTGAGGCAATGTCGATGGCATCATTGGCTCTGGATGCCGTGTCTGACTCTTCACACATGTTTCACACTGTGTTACTACCTTAGCGATCTGACTACTTAAGCCCATCCACCACACTGACTGCTCTGCTCTCGCTCTGCACTTAGATATCCCCATGTGTCCCTCATGTAAACGTGCCAGCATTTCTGTTTGCAAAGTCTCTGGTACTACTATCCTCCGTCCTTTCATTAAAAGGCCTCCTGCACAGTATAGCTCACTCTGGTAGATCCAGTAGGGCTTTAGCTGCTGTGGCAGTTCCTCCTGTCTTGGCCACCCCTTTTTGCACTGCTGTATAAGCTGTCTGCAGACAGAGTCCTTTTGCTGTTCCTCAGCAATCTGTTGCAGCTTTGCCTTAGACGCTGGTAGGCCCTGCTGTACTGCCTCAACAAACACCTGTGCTTCTCCTTCCAGCTCTCTTTCCTCCTCTGTCAGTGTGCGCACGATTGGGGCCCTTGATAATCCATCTGCCGTTATCAACGCTTTCCCTGGGACATATACTATGTGGTATGTATATCTCAGTAGTCTAAGCCTAAAGCGCTGGATTCTTGGGGGTAAGTCATCTAGTGCCTTCGTACCTAACAGAGCCAACAGTGGCTTGTGGTCGGTCTCTATGGTAAATTGAAGGCCTATTATATACGAGCTGAGCCTTTCGCATGCCCATGTTACTGCCAGCGCCTCCTTCTCCACCTGGGCATATCTCTGCTGGTAAAGCTTAGGTGGTGTTTCATATAAGGACTCAGACAGCGTGGCCATTTCAAGTAACGTCTTTATTCATCTAACACAACTGCCCTGCGCCACGCCTTACAGCAACAGCTATGGATGCCCGTAAGGGACATCCACTACAGTTAAGGGAATGCAGACCAGAGAAAGACTTGTTCGTCTTGTTTACATCAAATATACAATACTGCTACATCTATACATTCATGACATATCACCGGAGCAGTGATGACTGCCGTCGCGATCAACAACGACAACAACATCCTTCTCAACAACAACAACAACATTGTCAACCCCGGACCCAGCCAAGTCAGGACCCCCGTCAGGACGCGAACCCAGACGCGACGACTGGGTCTGGCACTACAGGATGTAACGATGGCTTCGGGTGCCTACTTTCCACCCGAGGCCGGAGCAATCAACACGCCCGGCGCCGCCGCAGAGGAACACACGGGAGGACGAGACGTCTCCACAGCAGGGAGCCGGCGGGATGGAATAAACACAGCCCATGGCTCATGCCCCCTCCCCACGGAATTCCACCACCAGGCGACGCCAGCAGATGAACATGAAAAAGTATCTCACCCACCCCCCCCTCCCACACACGGACCAAATAATAACAACTCAGCCCCACCCCCCTCCCGTCGCGGGACACCCACCTTGATCAAAGGATCCCCCACCCCCCCTCCGGACATCACAGAGCCCCCCCCCCTTCCCACAGAGATTGACGACACAGCAGATAAAAACGGACTAGGATCCCCCACCCCCCCTCCGGACATCACAGAGCCCCCCCCCCCTTCCCACAGAAGAAGAATCCTACCTATATCTCAAGGATATTGACGAAACAGCAGATAAAAACGGACTACATATCTTTCATCTTAATGTAAATAGCCTCAGGCACAAACTGGCAGAAATAAGACAACATTTCAGTAGCGGAAAGGTAAACATACTATGTTTCTCAGAAACTAAACTGGACTTATCAGTAACAGACCCGGAAATTGAATTAGAGAACTATTCTTTAGTCCGCAATGACAGGAACAGGCATGGAGGAGGTGTCTGTATGTACATCCATCAAGACACCAAATTTATTAACCGTACAGACCTAGATCATGAGGCTATTGAAACTGTTTTTGTAGAAATTCTATTTGAAAGGGCACAATTTACAGACCGCCAGACCAAAATGGCTTTTATGACGTGTTGGATGCGTGCTTAGCTGGAGTTGAGGATACAGATATGATTCTTATTGGGGATTGGAACACGGATATGCAACAAAAAGATGCACCCGTCTTCAAATCCTACAATAGGTTTTGTGATCTGCACGGCCTCAGCCAACTAATCACACAACCCACACGTGTGTGTGAGTCAACTCAGACTACCATTGACCTCATCCTGACCTCTGACAAGTCCAAGATCGCCAATAAAGGGGTTATAGCATGCGGGTTAAGTGATCATTATATGATATTCTGTACGCGCAAAAAGCTAAAACAAAAGGCTGGCTGTCACAAAACAGTCACATCTAGAGACCTAAAAACCTACTCTAGCGAGGCCTTTAACCTTGAACTGGAAAGTCTGGACTGGTCAGATGAACTCAATGGTACACTGGTTGAAGAAACATGGCTTGGCTTCAAAACCAAATTTTCAACGATACTAAACAACATGGCCCCCCTAAGAACCACTAGGGTAAAAAATCGCGCTGAGCCGTGGATGCACGCTGAAATACTGACCGCTATGAAAACCAGAGACAAAAAATGATCTGAGTTTCGTAAAAGTCAGTCAAAGCTTACCAAAAGCACGAGCAGTGAACTCCAAGCCCACGTGACTGAACTCAAACTAGAAAGAAACAGACTAAGAAATGATGTAAACTCCATGATAAAAACAGCAAAGAAAAAATTCATCAATGACAAAACCGAGGAAAACAAAAACAAACCGCGTGAACTTTGGAAATTACTCAATAACCAACTAGGCTGCAGTAAAAAACTTAAAACCAGATTCTCAAACATAAACATAAAGACGGACAACACGCTCATCACAGAAAAGCTGGATGTAGCCAATTACTTAAATAGTTTCTTCACAAACATAGCCACAACACTGGTAAACAAACTACCCTCCCACTCAGGGCATTATGGGGTAGAACACATAGTAGCATACTACAAGAACCTAGGGGTCCGCAAGGACGACTTCAAGCTGGAAATGGTAACAACAGATGAGGTACTCAAAAAACTGAGCGCCCTCCAACCCAACAAGGCCACTGGCCATGACAACATCCCCTCCAAATTCCTCAGAGACTCAGCAGCCGCCATCACCCCAGTCATCACACACATAATAAACCTCTCCATAAAACAGGGACACGTCCCCAAGGACTTCAAAATTGCGAGAGTGACTCCTCTGCACAAAAAAGGCAGTAAATTAGACCCAGGCAACTACCGCCCTGTTTCTATCCTTACCTCCATCTCGAAAGTCATGGAAAAAATTGTATACGAACAGGTCGAAAAATACCTTGCGGAAAAAAATCTAATCTACGAATTCCAATCTGGCTTCAGAACATCCCACTCCACTGACACATGCCTTCTCTATTTAAACGACCACATCAAACAAGAGGTGGACGCGGGCAAATACTGCGGCATGGTCATGCTGGACCTACAAAAGGCCTTCGACACTGTCAATCACACCATTCTGATTGACAAGCTAAAAGCAATTGGTTTTGATAGTCTATCAGTGAGCTGGATGCAATCCTACCTGGAGGGGAGAGAGCAGATGGTGGA
Source organism: Notolepis coatsorum (assembly GCF_963971535.1). Taxonomy (NCBI): domain Eukaryota; kingdom Metazoa; phylum Chordata; class Actinopteri; order Aulopiformes; family Paralepididae; genus Notolepis; species Notolepis coatsorum. The sequence goes on along the minus strand of NC_140166.1, from coordinate 230,498,098 downwards.
GGTAAACGGTACCCTATCCCCCCCCCTCACAGTAAACTGTGGTGTTCCACAAGGAAGCATACTAGGTCCGCTACTGTTCCTAATTTATGCAAATGACATGTCGTCAGCTTGTGACTGCAACTTGTTCCTGTTTGCGGACGACTCAGCCCTGCTGGTCTCTGACAAGAACAAGTTACAGGTTGAAAAAACCCTCAGCTCAGAACTAGGCAAAATCTGCATATGGCTCGCTGATAAAAAACGATCATTACACATGGGCAAAACAGAGTCCATTCTCTTTGGTTCAAATAACAAACTCAGCAAGACCGACGGCTTCTCAGTTACAGTGGGTGACAATATTGTCACAAGGAAAGAAGATATTACCTACCTGGGTTCCATCCTAGAGGCAAATCTTTCCTGTGACAAAATGGCATCCAATGTAATAAAAAAAAGTCAACCAACGAACTCTATTCTTGTACCGGATCTCCTCACTGGTAAACAAGAATACCCTGAAGACTCTAGCAGGAGCACTCATTCAAGGGTACTACGACTATGCTTGCACCTCATGGTACCAAAGCACCTCAAAGGCGCTAAAAACAAAATTACAAACATCTCAAAACAAACTGGTCAGACTACTGCTTGACCTTACTCCTAGAACCCACCTCACCCCTGCCCACTTTGACAACCTAGGATGGCTTAGAGTAGACGACAGAGTACAGCAACTTGCAATGGGCCTGGTCTACAAGATACACTACACGACCAAGGTACCCATGTACATGACAAAATACTTCCCAAAGGTCAGTGAATACCACGATCACAACACCAGAGGGAGCTCCACAAATCATGTTAAACCCAGATTCGGCTCAAACAAGGGACTAAACACGTTTCGCAATTATGCCACATCAATGTGGAACGCCCTACCCAAAGCTGTAAAGGAATGTGAATCACTACCCACTTTCAAAAACACACTCAAAAAACACCTAAGGGAGACTGCAACCCGAAACTGGCCCCTGTAAATGTCCGAACACAACCCCCTCCAATGTACAGTAAATTACCAAGTATGGTCTTGTCAATAATCCAATGTACAGTGTTGTTTGTACAGTTGTACAGTGTCCCCCACCCACCCCTCCTACCCAACCCCCCCCCCCCCCACTCCTACCCAACCCCCCCCCCCCCCCCACTACTAACCAACCCCCCCCCCCCCCCCAACCACCTCCAATGTACAGTCCCCCCCCACCCCCACCTACCCAATCCAATGTACAGTTTCCATGCCTAATGTATATACTCTTTTCTTTCTGGACTCTTTTTGTATCACAAACAGTACTGTAATTGCAAATCTGGTATGTCATAAATGTATAGATGGAGCAGTACTGTCTATCTGTATGTCATGTATGTCATATGTTACGATGAATTGAAAATGGGGGACCCTGATGTAAACAAGACGAAAGTCTTTCTCTGGTCTGCATCCCCTTAACAATTGTATGTATTGAGCTGTACTGTACTGTACCCATTCTGCAATCTGTTAATAAAGTTTTCATTCATTCATTCATTCATTCATCAGATTTGCAAATACAGTACTGTTTGTGATACAAAAAGTGTCCAGAAAAAGAGTGTATATACATTTGACGTAGAAACTGTACATTGGAGGAGGTTGGGTGGGTCGGTCTGTACATTGGAGGTGGGGGGGGACACTGTACACTGTACATTGTAATACTGACAAAGCCATACTTGGTCATTTACTGTACAACTGGGTTAGGACATTTGTAGGGGCCAGTTTCGAATTGCAGTCTCCCGTTCTTTGAGAGTGTTTTTGAAAGTGGGTAGTGATTCACATTCCTTTACAGCTTTGGGTATCTTGTAGACCAGGCCCATTGCAAGTTGCTGTACTCTGTCGTCTACTCTAAGCCATCCTAGGTTGTCAAAGTGGGCAGGGGTGAGGTGGGTTCTAGGAGTCGGGTCAAGCAGTAGTCTGACCAGTTTGTTTTGAGATGTTTGTAATTAGTTTTTTAGTGCCTTTGAGGTGCTTTGGTACAATGAGGTGCAAGCATAGTCGTAGTACCCTTGAATGAGTGGACTGTCTCGCTTTTCTCCATCAAGACGCTTCTCCTACAAGTATGATGTTCCTACAATTAACTCTGTCTCGCTTTTCTCCATCAAGACGCTTCTCCTACAAGTATGATGTTCCTACAATTAACTCTGTCTCACTTTTCTCCATCAAGACTCTTCTCCTACAAGTACCATGTTCCTACCAGGGCTGTACGTTAACTTTTTTTGCACATAGCACTGGTGCTACAGCGGTTGATAGATTTGTAGCACAGGCCAATATCTTGTAGCACAAGTATAAAACGTGTTATATTTGTAACAGTCACAAATATGCCTATTGTATTTGTTATTTAGTTGCAGTGCCATGTTTGGCTGTCATTTTCATGCTGACAAGTTGACGTCACACAGCCAGACACGTTACGTGTAAGGAATTATGGGATTTGGTGTTGGGTGTGTATGGACTCTACTAGGGGTGGGAATCACCAGTTTCATCACGATACGATATCGATTATTTGGACAACGATACGATATTTGCCAATATCTGCCACGATACGATACAATGCAGGTGCCTGCAATCGATATGAGATGATATCATAAGCCCATTTAACACAATCGGTAACATTTAGATCAACTCAAAAGGTAACAAATATAATTTGGAAAAAAAATGTTTAGCTCTTCCAGACATTTAGATGAAAAACTATTTATTGTTTTTAATACAAATATTAGAGATGTTCCGATACCATTTTTTCCTTTCCGATCCGATTCCGATACCTAAGCTTTGGGTATTGGCCGATACCGATACTTATCCGATACCAGTGCATACATAAATTTAAAAAAAAATATATTATATAAATTTTTTATAAATATATATATATATATTTTTTTTAACAAATACTGTTTTATATATACTGTTTTTTAGTAATAACTAGAAAGTAATGGTATTTATTCAACAACAGGTGATTGTATAGATTTGTATTAGTATCATTAATCAATGAGTATGGGGCTTCAGCACTGCAGATATACCCTACTCCAATGATCCACACGGACATTATACGTTGCTGCACTCGCTACCCACTGGCTCTGCAGATATACCCTACTCAGTCTGTCTACAAGGCTCCGTTGAAGTAGCAGAGGATCTGTTGTGATTTTTGCACAATAAATATTCAACATTCTCTTTTGAGACTCCGCCTCAGACTCTTATCATTTGGCACTAAAAGCTAAACATTGTCGCCGATATGGCTGTCCGCAACATGTCATTATTTGTGTACGCGACGTGCAATTGTGCAATGACGACGTTACCGTTAGCTAGCATGAGCTACCGGTATATGGGAAGACCATAGAAGACTGTAACGTTACTGGTGACATTGTGATTTAACTTGGAATACTCCTTTGCCAACTTGCTGTACTTTGCTTGCAGGTCTGCAGCCATTATTGCTGGATTATATGAATAGCCCCAACTTTAGCCAAGGTAATGTTAAAGCTAGCTTTCGGTTAGCTGTTCAATGCTAATAACACCAGCCACCAAGCGAACCCATGAGCTCCCCGTCAACACTGCTCTGTCGGGACGATGACATTTAAGAAAGTATCTGCTGTTAAAATGACAAATGGCATTGACACTTTAATCGATTAAGCACACGTTTGTTTTATAATGCTTACTCAACAGACCACAGTGTTGTTGATAAATTACGTCATATGGTATCGGAGTGCAGCATTAGAGGGTACTCGCCGATACCGATACCAGCATTTTAGCCAGTATCGGCGGCTTTTCCGATACTGGTATCGGTATCGGAACAACTCTAACAAATATACCTCCTGTTCACTAAAGTGCCACGTTTTGATATATTGAGCTTTAAACTTTAAGTAAAACATTTTGGAACACACAACCTAAAACCCCTTCCTCTCCCAACTGTTCCTGCAATTGTTTTATGTTGCATGATGATCATGCATACATTATTATGTATTGTATTTTTTACGTTTAAATATCAGCATTATCTGTCCACCCTCAGTACATTTACTATCAATATAATATACTCGTCTGACTTCATCATATCTTTTCAAACGCACACACACAGAAGGGAGAATGCCCTGCCCCCCCCCCCCCCCTCCTTCCCAGTCCCCACTCTGCTGTTCTCTCTATGGCTCTGAACAGGGTTTTAGCTTGTTGTTAGCTTATGCTAACCTGATGTTAATTCCGGTCTTAAACACGACGTGGTAAAGGAATGGCGAGGATTGCAAAGCATGTTATATGCATTTGACCCGTTGTGGAATAAAACAGTAGGGATTTGTTTTGGGTCGCGAATTAGGCACACTAGCCTTGCTATGTTGCAATGTGCGTGTTCCAGACGCTACTGCTGCAAGATGAGTACTGCTGTGTGCTGTGGAGCGGATATGAGTCACGACACCACGGATTTTCAAAATAAGAGTATCAATATAAACTGAGCGTTGCTAGCTGCCGGAGCCATAGTTATTATAGCTGGAGCTGAGCATGGGCGGAAATGAGACCCGCCAAAGGATTTTTCAAAATAAGAGTATCGATATGAACCGAATGCCAGTGCTACTGAAGTAAATCCATTCATCGCACAGACCGATGTTGCTGTAGCACGTGCAATATATATCTCTCACTGTATAGCCCTGCCTACAATTAACTCCGTCTCGCTTTTCTCCATCAAGACGCTTCTCCTACAAGTATCATGTTCCTACAATTAACTCTGTCTCGCTTTGAAACGTCTCTGTGATACTTGTACCAGAAGCTGTGAGGACCTTTGAAACGTCTCTGTGATACTTGTAGGAGAAGCTGTGAGGACCTTTGAAACGTCTCTGTGATACTTGTACCAGAAGCTGTGAGGACCTTTGAAACGTCTCTGTGATACTTGTAGGAGAAGCTGTGAGGACCTTTGAAACGTCTCTGTGATACTTGTAGGAGAAGCTGTGAGGACCTTTGAAACGTCTCTGTGATACTTGTACGAGAAGCTGTGAGGACCTTTGAAACGTCTCTGTGATACTTGTACCAGAAGCTGTGAGGACCTTTGAAACGTCTCTGTGATACTTGTAGGAGAAGCTGTGAGGACCTTTGAAACGTCTCTGTGATACTTGTACAAGAAGCTGTGAGGACCTTTGAAACGTCTCTGTGATACTTGTACCAGAAGCTGTGAGGACCTTTGAAACGTCTCTGTGATACTTGTACCAGAAGCTGTGAGGACCTTTGAAACGTCTCTGTGATACTTGTACCAGAAGCTGTGAGGACCTTTGAAACGTCTTTGTGATACTTGTAGGAGAAGCTGTGAGGACCTTTGAAACGTCTCTGTGATACTTGTACCAGAAGCTGTGAGGACCTTTGAAACGTCTTTGTGATACTTGTACCAGAAGCTGTGAGGACCTTTGAAACGTCTTTGTGATACTTGTAGGAGAAGCTGTGAGGACCTTTGAGACGTCTCTGTGATACTTGTAGGAGAAGCTGTGAGGACCTTTGAAACGTCTCTGTGATACTTGTACCAGAAGCTGTGAGGACCTTTGAAACGTCTCTGTGATACTTGTACCAGAAGCGTTTCGATAGAGAAAAGCGAGACAGAGTTAATGTTACATGTTGGACCTTACTGTGGATTCACTCGGTGCATCAGTCACGAAAGGGGCAAATTTTATGAGGTACATTTCACAAATGCACTTAGGCCTAGTCAAAGTTTAAAGTAGGAATACACAATTTTGTGAAGTTTAAGTCAAGCTAATATATTGAGTTAATTAATATTCCCCATGTAGTTTAAGAACAGTCTTAAACCACTGCAAGTAGTTGGAAGTAAAAGTATGTTTATCTATGTTGCTCAGTGAATTAATGGTATTTGTGAAGTGTGTGTGAGAGAGAGCGTGTATGTGCAAGCGAGCATGAGAGGGAGTAGTCGAGACTAGAGTTGTACCGATACCAGTATCGGCAATGCCTCCGATACAGCCTAAAATGCTGGTATTGGTATCGGCGAGTACGCTTCAATTCTATGCTCCGATACCATATGACGTCATTTATCAACAACACGTGCGGTATCCTCCTGCTGAGAGTGAGCATTATAAAACAAACGTGTTTTTAATCGACTGTGAATTAAAGTGTCAATGCTGTTTGTCATTTTAACAGCAGATACTTTCTTAAATACCATCGTCCCGACAGAGCAGTGTGACGGGGAGCTCTGATGTGTTCGCTTGCTGGTGTTAGCATTAGCTGAAGAGCTAGTTTTAGCTTAACGTTACCTTGGCTAAAGTTGGGACTATTCATAATCCAGCAATAATGGCTGCAGACCTGCAAGCAAAGTACAGCAAGTTGGCAAAGGAGTATTCCAAGGTAAATAACTTTTTCATCAGTAACGTTAGTCTTTCCATCTAGCTCACGTTAACTGGCTAACCTAAGTGCCGTCACCTCTCCCACACATGCACACAATTAATGACATAATGCGGGCAGCCATACCGGTGACAATGTTTAGCTTTTAGTGCCAAAGGATAAGCGTCTGAGGCGGAGTCTCAAAAGAGAATGTTGAATATTTATTGTGCATAAAAAATCACAACATACACATTACTACTAGCCAGAGCCTCTGCTACTAGCTAACTGAACCGGAGCAGACTGGATAGGAAGTGCAACAATGTATAACGTCCGTGTGGAACCAATGTCCCAACAACCGTTCCGTGGGTGAACTCATTGATAGAGCCATATGAAATCACGGACGGAATCGCGGAATTGAGCAATAAAAATGAATCGACTGTAAATGTGGAATATTGCAGAAATTGCAGTGATTTTTTTTATTTAAATTTTTTGTGCAAAATCAACTCTGCCTCTCTTTGTTAACTACAACAAGCAATGCTTTTTGTTATTTAAGATGAGGTCGGACTCGGCACTGACAGATTTGTGTTCATTGTGCTGCTTTTATAAAGCCTCAAATGACTGCTTACAATATTTCATGGAAGCCAAGTGTTTAGTTTGTCTATGATTTAAAAAGGTTTAAACTTTACAGCACTGACAAAGTTGAACAAAGTGCTGTACAAAATTTATAATTTTTTTTTAGTTTCGAAGCTTCGAATTAAAATCGAATCTCGGCTTCGAATTCCAAAAAAAATCGAAGGTCAGCCCTAGTATCGGAACATCTCTAGTCGAGACCATAGATATATATCTATGGTTGAGACGACAGACTATTCTCGCACATTGAGCCTCGCTAACCCATACGTTACACTGCCCCAGGTCGCTGAGAGACCACAAGCATTCCGTGAAGACCCGCCCTACTCTGCCTCTGATTCGCACACTGGGTCGGGGAATGTGATTAGACCAGAGTAGACAGACAGTGGGGCATCTCTCTCTCTCTCTCTACTGGTTCAATTAATGTAGAAAAGTAGAAAAACGTTGCACTATAAAAACAAACTGGATAGTTGATGATGATAAACATTTAACTTCATTAGCTGAAGTATTATAAAATAATTTAAGCCATTCTCCTTTTCTGTGTGTGTGCACGCGTCTCATATCTGGTCTGACATCAGAGGAGTTTGATAGTATTTACTGAGGATTGCCAGATAATGGTGATATCTAAACACAAAAAAAATTATAATACAAAATAAATATACATGATCATGCAACATAAAAAAATTGTTGTAGGAACAGTTTGGGAGAGGGAGGTAAGGGGTTTTAGATTGTGTGTTGTGAAGTTTAGACTTCAGAGAGAGGGAGAGTAAAGTACAGAAAAAAATGTACCGTTGGGTACCGTACCGGTATCGATTCCCAGGTAAAAAGAAAAATGTTCAGACTCTGTGTCCCGAACAGACCCACCGTGTAGGCCAGATGCAAGCCGCATTTTACAATAAACCTCTGTGGGGCTGCTTAAAAAAAATTTATAATCTCAAATGTAATCGCAATATCTGTCAGAAAGTTCGCAATTCGATTATTTCCCAAAATCGTGCAGCCAGGGCACGAAATTGGAGCCTGCCACCCGCCATTGGCGGGCAGATTTTCGGTTTGGCGAGTGACACTGAGAGGTCTGCCCGCCACCTGGCGTGTAGTTCATATCGATACTTTTATTTTGAAAATCCTGTGCGGGTCTCATTTTCGCCTCCCAAGCGCAGCTCCAGTCATAATATCGATGGCTCCGGCAGTTAGCATCTAGCCGGCTAGCAGTAGCTACAGATAGCTCCTGATATCAATGTCTTATAACATTGATTCGATGCGTATTCGAGCTGAGGGCATGCTGAATGTGATTTGACCATAGCACAGTATACCAATAGGGTCCAGCTGCAGCGCCGGAGAATCCTGGCTGCATCTGGAGGCTACTAAGAATACACACAGACAGTGGAGCTGTTTGCAGATAGCGAGAAGTCACTTCAGAGAGAGAGAGAGAGAGTACAAATTTAACTCTGGCCTCTTTAAGTGTCTATTCTTCAACGTAATAGCTTATCTACTTGAAATGTACTGACATTTTTTAATATATGTGACACAAAAATGCGTATATTTTTTTGGCCGGTAAGAAATATGCTTGGCGGGTAGAATTTTCCCATCTACCCGCCACTGGCCGGTGAGTCAAAAAGTTAATTTCGTGCCCTGCGTGCAGCCCTACCTCACGTGCTCAAGTCTACACACCTGTGAATGTCACCCTGTTGTCCAGTCCCTCTGCCTTAATTAACATAACATGATCCCATAGCAAATTATAATAATGACTCATGAAACATTTGAATTTGGATCTTAAGCTACTTGCTTAATCAAATGTATTTTAATAACGAATACAATAATCAATCATAATGAAAACCAATTAAATAATACAAATGAATGTGCAAGTTTAAATGTAAAGATAATGTGCAAATAATGTTTTAAAATTAACTCAAAGTAGTAGCCTCTGCCCCACCACCGCAGTTCTGATGGGGCTGTTAACCTGCTCCAGGAGGGTGACGTGGATCCACTCACTAGGCTCCACCATCTCCAACAGCTGTAGGGGAGAGGAGAGGAGGATGAGTCGGATCAGACAGACTTCTAGGTCTTTTGTTTGCTGTGTGCGAGTGAGAGGAGCGTTTGCTGTGTGTGTGTCTTACTCTGATCTCCTGCAGGGGAACACACAATTTACAAATGACAGCATCCATAAAGGAACCTGTGATTGCATTGCTATAGCTCAAACTTATAAACCATCAGATATAAAATAGCTAGCACTAACGTTCCCCGTCTCTGCAGTCTTGCTTGCGCTTTAGCCCAAAAAGTTAATCTTTTTTCAACTGAGAAAAAAAAGCAGCCTAGAGACCATGGTGCTATACAGACAGTGAAAGTTGGCACTAGCTATCTTAACTTACCGGTAGCTAATTAATACTCCAGTAATACGACACTCGGTGCTAATTGACAGAGCTGTAAACACCGGTAGCCTAGCCAAGCTCTAGTGTATGCTCTAAGCTTATGGCTCTTATAATGGCTGGGGGTTTGATGCATGCAGACAAATACAGACCGGTCTCCAATATAAGGTCGCAAAAAATGTGTTTTTTTTATTTTTCGTGACGTGGTATAGAATGAGAAACTTTTGCCAATGCAAATAAAGTGCTGCCTCCCGCTACACTGACTACCGTACATTAACGTGTCCCTCTGGTTGGTGTTAGCTTTAGCGCTAGCCGCTAGCTAACGTTGTCATCTAGATCTGTGGTGTCAGCTGGATGACGTTGACTTCCTTAGCAAACGTTAACGTTCGCTATCTATATGGCGTTGGCAGGCGAGGCTGGCGTTGTCCAGTTGACACATTATTTACAGATCATGATGCTATGATAGCGTTAGTAGCTAAAGCTATTGCCTGCATGTTATCAACAAGATAGTAGTCGAGAAGGTACAACACGCAAAATGGTCCGTGCGGACCCCGCAACCTATAGACGGTTCCAACTTCAGTGTGTGAATTACGTAATCCACCACAGTTTCACAATTACTCAACTGCACTCAATATTTAAATACCAATGCTAGTCTAAATAAATGTAGACAGACAATGTACGTATTAAAAAAATCTGAAAATGAAGGGATTATGTCCATGAGTGTCATCTTTTTAAATTAAGGCCTGCCTCTTATATAAGCCTCTCTAATAAAGGCCTGGTGCTCTTTGCAGCTGAGGTAAATAGAAGACCCGTCCTATATTTGAGGATTTACGATACGTTGGTGGACACAGCCTCAACATATTAACTGAAATAGCGTTCGCTTAGCATTATCCCAACATGTAAGCTAATGTAAACATTACAATACTATGGCTAACTAGCTAAAAACGTACCCATGATCCGAGGTAGCTGTCATCACGGTTCCAGGGTGCACTGTTTGCTCGTGCATCGCGGTCCAGCTGCAGACCCGGAGAAGCCGTAGTGCTGCAGTTTTGAATGAAAGTTACTGGGCCTTTATTTTTCATACAACGCTTCAACGCTAAAATTCCGCGTCAACGAGTTTTTATGATCGACATCGTCGATTATGTCGACTAATTGTAGCCCTAATTGATAAGCTCCAACATTATCGGTTCTGCTATCGGTAGTCTAGGAGCGGATTAGCTACGGAGCTAACGGAGTGTACCATCCATCTGCGACGCAACGGTGGCAGCAACACTGGAAACTCCATGGACTTAATTAAACACTTCATGGAAACGGAGTAACGTTACCGTTATGTCAGGGCTGTACGCTAAGCTTTTTCACTAGGGGCACACTTGCCCCTAAATGAGAAATTTAGGGGCAAAGAATCATTTTTAGGGGCACATTTTTAAATAACCATTTTACCATTATAGTAGGGCTGGGCTATATGGCCTCTAAATGATATCGCGATATTTTTTGGCCATATGATTCATGATACACGATACATATCGCAATATTTTTACATTTCCTCTAAAGCACTTAAAAATGCTTGATTTAACCCTTTGATGGATACAGTCACGCCAATATGATGATTATAATAAGTCCCTGCAACATATGTTTGCATTATTAAACCATGAAGATGCTTTAAAAAATAATTTTATGAAAATGTACTAAGAGTAGGCTACTGACACACTAATAAAATTTACATCCCAGACCATTTATATAAAAACTCTTGGGTGCCTTTTTTTTTGCACAGTACTGTGTTTTCTATCCACTTTAGCCAAACACACACACACATATATATATATATATATATATATATACACACACTACTGTGAGAAAATAATAATCACACACAAAGGGATAATGGCTTATAGCTAGGGATGGGTATCGTTAGGATTTTATCGATACTACAGGGCTGTACACTGCGATGATATCGTCGCGAATTTCCCCTTTAATTGGCCGTTGCGATTGGTAAATATTATCTGGGGGCGGGCTTGCGCGTAGTGCTTTCAAGCCTTGGATTCGCATTTCACTCCTAAATTATCCAAGGCGTGTGATGACGCGATGACGTCACTCACGCGAGCTGAGCAGTGAGCACTCAGCAGGTATGATCAGCGGGAACAATCGACTGAGCATTCACTCTGATAGACTGGCTGACTGTCTGATTTAGCTATGAAGAAAAGTAAAGTTAGTATTGCTTCATATTTTCGACGCGTTGTTCGACCTCCTATAGTGAGCCGAACTGAACTGAACTCAGACACACGGAGAGAGCTGCGGCGTCTGCTCCTCCTCCAGCCCTCTCGCACCCGTGGCTGTTGTAAACACTGGGACCTCGGTGAGCCTGCCAGCCGGCTAGCTACTGATGGCTATCAACAAATGCTCCAGTAAGTCTAGTAGTGCATGATAGCTCGCGTTAGCTTACTGTTCAAAACGAAACGTCCCATTAAACTAAATAGTTCAGATAGTGTTATAAGACATTGATATCAGGACGGAGCTATCTGAACTATTTAGTTTAATGGGACGTTTCGTTTGATTGAGTCGATGCGTATTCGAGCTGAGGGCACGCTGAATATAGTCAATAGGGACCAGCTGCAGCGCCGGAGAATCCTGGCCGTAGCTGGAGGCTACAGTATAGGGCTCCGGAGAATCCTGGCCGTAGCTGGAGGCTACTCAGTACACACAGACAGTGGAGCTGGTTGCATATAGCGAGCATTTAGACTTGTTGCCTGGTGGCGATGTCTCGCAGATAATACAACTACAAGTATGATTATATAATATATATATTTTATTAAAAGAAAAATTATATAAAATTTTTTTTTCTTTTTTTTTTTAAATCAAAAACAATCGATATAAATAATGGTAAAATTGTTATTTAAAAATGTGCCCCTAGTGAAAAAGCTTAGCGTACAGCCCTGTACTACTACTCTTATCGGTTCTTTTTGATAATTTTTTTGCAAGAAAAAAAGACAATTAATTAAGAACAGAATCGACATTGCTTTATTATTTATACAACTTTATAAATAAGTATTATAAATAAATATAATTTCTTCAGCACAGCAGCAGCAATGTTCTTTTATATAACTTTATAAATAAATATAATAAATGAATATAATTTCTTCAGCAACAGCAGCAACAATGTTTTAAATGTGTCTGACTCTGAATTATAGACTTTTTATAATAAACAACAAAAGGCTAACAGAACTGTGACACTCGTTCACCCTATCCTCTGTCATCCTTCCTCTAGCTGCTAGGGAGAAAGGACTTTGGGTGGTGGAGGGAGGTAGAGGGAGGATGTGTGGTGGCCCTGGGCTCACTGGGCTGGGACATGGTGGCTGACGGCTCAGCTTGACGATCTATAAAAAGTTTTTAGATTGTAGTATTTGTAGCTAAACAATTGTTTTGTTTATTAGCCTATTTGTAATAATTCGTTATTAGCCTAGGCAACTCAGTATCTTGGCTTACCGGCGGCAGTGGACGTGGATGCAGATGGGACACTGCGCGCAAGGCAGTCGAATACGTGCATTTCTGCACACTAATATCATGTTTTGCCAACAGATGTTTTGATAAATTGCTCGTATTGCCACCCTTACTGACAAATGTTTTGTTGCACTTGTGGCAACGTGCGTTGTCGGCATCGACTCTTGTAAAGTATATCCATACTTTCGAGCGCTTCGCTCTATCCGCCATCACGACTCGAGTGCATGCAGAGGCAGAGCTGTCTGTGTCTCACTTCAGCACGGAGACGGCACCTTCCTTAAGTTAAGAAGTACCCGTATGTGTATGACTCTCGCGAGTAGTGTGTGTAATAATGGCTCGCTGCGGCTCGCTTCTCGTGCAGAGACAAGAGAGAGGAGAGATCGTTCGCAACTTTTAAATAATAATAATAATAATTTCTCTAGAGTATCGATAGCAGTACCGATGACGTCGGAGCTTATAAATACTCTGGTCTTTTCTAATATAGTACCGGTTCCCGTTTAGAACCGGGGTCCGGGGGTCATCCCTACTTATAGCAGACTTAATGATTTTAGAATATTTCAGATAATGAAATTAAATGTTTATATCATCAACTATCCAGTTAGTATTTATACTGTCTGTAACGTTTGGCTACTTTAAATCATTGAATGTAGAGAGAGCTGTACTGTATTGTACCCATTCTGCAATCTGTTAATAAAGTTTTCAATCAATCAATCAATCAGAGCGAGAGAGGGGGCGAGAACGAACGAGAGAGCCAGCCCCCCCCCTCTGGTTTTGTTCTAGGTTCGTGTTTTGATCGTCTAAGCTGCCGTAGGTGATGACGTCACACTCGAATGTAAACTGGAAGCATTTAACACGGAGATGGAAAGTGGATGATATACAGAAACGAATAACCAATAAATATGAAGTTATGTTTAAACTTCTGTTGTCAAGCGTTGTCAATATAACCCACCCCCTTTCCTCACGAATGGAACTAGTGTTGTGGAGTCCGCTTTGACCGGTGTCTAGGGTTAGCTTAGCATAGTCCTAATGGATACCGTGGATAGCAGCTAACGTTAGCCCATTGCTTGTGTCAATTAAATTGCATGTTATTAAAGGTCCGTGCTGGTCTGTCTAATGAAATTACAACCGCAACATTATGCCCTGGTTGTAGGCTAATGTTTTATCCAATTTGTATGGATTAATTTAGGAGTGAAATGCGAATGAAGGGTTGAAATCACTACTCGCAAGCTTGCCCCCAGATATTATTTTCCACTCGCATCGGCCAAATTAGGGGGCAATTTGCGTTAATCTCGTCGCAGTGTACAGCCCTGTATGTCGAGTTCATACTACACGTATGAACTCGACATAGCGTTAACGTTACTCCGTTTCCATGAAGTGTTTAATTAGCAGCAATCTTGTTGAAAATGTAACGTTAAGTTAGGTATCTGACGCCTTCGCTCCGTGCATTGCATTGCACCGGAAAAGCGACGACAGGAAGCTGTTACGAAATAATTGTAGTCATATTGTAGTCCTTTAGTCTTATTAACTAAAAGATTTTAACTAAATAAAAAGCAGCAGCACTATTGCATAACTGAGTCATGTTTGCTATGTATTTCTTCCTTTAGGCAGGGCTGAACAGTGCAAGATATATGTTGCTCGTGCTACAGCAACATCGGTCTGTGCGATGAATGGATTTACTTCAGCAGCACCCGTGCGATAGGCATTCGGTTCATATCGATACTGAAAATCCTGTGGCAAGTCTCATCTCTGCAGAAGCACAGCTCCAGCCATAATAAGTATGGCTCCGGCAGCTAACAACGTTCGGTTCATATCGATATTCTTATTTTGAAAATCCCGTGGAGTCGACTCGTATCCGCTCGGCTCACAGCACAGCAGTAGCGTCTGAAACGCGGACATTGCAACATAGAAAGGCTATTGTGCCTATTTTGCGACCCAAAACAAGTCCCTGCTGTTTTATTCCGCAATGGGTCAAATGCATCTAACATGCTTTGTAATCCTTGCCATTCCTTTATGACCACGTCGTGTTAAAGGCCGAAATTAACGTTACGTTAGCGTAAGCTAACAACAAGCTAACCCTCTTCAGAGCCATAGAGAACAGCAGACGGGCAGAGTGAGGAGGAGGGGGGGTGGGGGGGGGGCAGGCAGGCGGGCATTCTCCCTTCTGTGTGTGTGCGTTTGAAAAGATCAGATGAAGTCAGATGAGTATATTATGTTGATAGTAAATGTACTGAGGGTGGACAGATAATGTTGATATTTAAACATAAAAAATACAATACATAATAAATATATTCATGATCATCATGCAACATTAAAAACAATTGCAGGAACTGTTTGGGAGAGGAAGGGGTTTTAGGTTGTGTGTTGTGAGTTCCAAATAAAAGTTTAAAGCTCAATATATCAAAATGTGGCACTTTACAGTGAACAGGAGGTCTATTTGTATTAAAAACAATGGATTGTTTTTCCTTTTTAAAAGTCTGGAAGAGGTAAATAATAGGTAAATAATTTTTTTATATAATTTGTATGGATTAATTTAGGAGTGAAATGCGAATGAAGAGTTGAAATCACTACTCGCAAGGTTGCCCCCAAATATTATTTACCACTCGCACGGGCCAAATTAAGGGGCAATTTGCGATAACCTCGTCGCAGTGTACAGCCCTGTAGTGAATTTGGTAATTCAGGGCTGTACACTGCGACGAGATGATCGCAAATTGCCCCTTAATTTGGCCCGTGCGAGTGGAAAATTATATTTGGGGGCAACCTTGCGAGTAGTGATTTCAACCCTTCATTCGCATTTCACTCCTAAATTAATCCATACAAATTGGATAAAAAAATGTGTGTCCATTTAATTTTGTATTTCTCTTTGATCTCTATCGTTGGCGTGTAGTTCAGTGCTAAAGTCTGTCTTCGTCACATTGAGTCTATACCCTGAGTAATATCCATATTATGTCAGTAAATCCATCAGTGTCGGAAAGCTTATGTCTGGTTGCCTCATATACTATCACGTCGTCTGCGAACAGTCCCAATTTATGTTCTGTTCCCCTTATCTCCACCCCTTTGATGTCTTTGGTCTAGTTAGTTGAGCCAGTGGTTCGATGAATACATCGAAGAGCGTTGGCGAAAGACAGCAACCCTGTCTGGTAGCTCTCTCTAGTTTAATCCGGTCCGTCAGACTACCATTTACCTTAATCCTTGCCCTCGGTTCTTGATATAATGCCCTAATTGTTTTCATAGCGTTTTTGTCTAATCCAAATTTCTCCAATACTTTATATAGAAATATCCAGCTTACACTGTCTAATGCTTTTTCTGCATCTAGGCTAACTAATACTGTACTTCCTCCTTCTTTTTGTATCTCCTCTACCACCTGCACTGTCTTCCTTATGTTATCCTGTGTCTGCCTTCCTTTAATGAATCCGGTCTGGACTGGTCCTCGTCTATAATATGTCATAAATGTCTCAAATCGTTTGGATATTATTGATGTATACATCTTGTAATCTACATTAATTATGGACACTGGTCTGAAACTGCTACATAGTTCTCTATCTTTCCCTTCTTTTGGAATTGTAGTAATTATGGTTTCTTTCCATGAAGGTGACATTGTGCCTTCTGTCATCGTGTGTCTGAATGCTGCTTCTAATATGGGGCTCAGTTCCTGTCTAAATGTTTTGTAGAATTCAGAGGGGAATCCGTCGCTACCCTGTGATTTACTGCTCTTTGCTTTACTGATCGCATTCCCCACTTCTTGTTCTGTAATCTCTGCGACGCGTAGAGCTGCCGCGGTATTGATATTTTCCTTACCGCACGAATTTGCGAAATATTTCCTACCGCCGCGGTAATTACCGCACAGTGCGCACAAAAAAAAAAAAAAGTTTGAATCCATTTTTTTTTTTTTTAGTAGTCTACTCTTATAGCCTGCCTCTAGTCTAATGGCGCTTTTCCACTGCATAGTACCTACTCGACTCGACCCGCTTTAGGCACCTGGTACTTCGTTCCTTTTCCACTGCAGCCAGGTACTACTCCGTTTGTCTCCGTTTGTTTCAGTGTACACTGAAAGCTCCGTGGGCATAGATGTCCGAGGGCTTGCAGCAAGCCAGATTTTAACACAGTTTCAATCAATCAATCAATCAATCAATCAATAACAACATTAACCAGACTCTCGTTGCGTCTATTCTGCCAAAGCTTTTTTTTTGATCAAATTTTTTTTATTGGCATTCTCACGAAACAAGACAACACATTAACCACAATCACAATACATAGAACTTCACAAGAAAATAACAAAAACAATAATAATAATACA
The DNA here is from genome assembly GCF_963971535.1 of Notolepis coatsorum. NCBI lineage: Eukaryota > Metazoa > Chordata > Actinopteri > Aulopiformes > Paralepididae > Notolepis > Notolepis coatsorum. Next base: position 230,481,003 of record NC_140166.1, on the reverse strand, counting down.
GACTAACAATTATACAGACAAGAGAAAAGAACCAGAGTTCAACCTACTAAATTAATTCCAAGGGGTACTATCTAATAAATGGTCTTTCCCAGTGTTCAGCCCCGATTCCCGGCCGTGTGACCCCATATTAATAAAACGTACATCTCCAACCCACCACAAGGACCATTTTTTGGGGGAACACGACCTGAAAACAGAGCAATGAACCTTCATGAAAAAACAAAAACCTGTAGAGGTGTTCCATAGACTCACAGAGACCGTGTAAAAGTGGCCAAACAGTGAAGAAATAGTTAAATAGCTGCCCCCCCATAATATCCCCAGCTAAACTCAAGATGACAAGACAAGGGACAAGACAGACAAAAACATTTCCTCCTCCCCCTCCCAAGAGACCGCCGGACTCACCCGAACACGCACCCCAACCCCGCTCAGCCGCACACTGCGGTCTTTACCTTCTCAGCTGCTGCGAACCACAGGTCAATTCCAGCCTGCCCCACCCCAATCACCCGGGCTGTGGATATCTCAAGATAAATCACATCCAATAGAGTTAGGGACCAGTTAATCATTGTAAGCTTCTCAGGCTCCTTCCATCTCATTGCTATTAGCTTCTTCGCTGCTGTGACGCCCGCTAGGACAACCCTTTTCAGTTGTACGGACGCGGGTAGTGTCGTTATATCGTTCAGGAGTAGCGTAACAGCTGTGAATGGGATAGTTAAGCCACACAGATCTGAAAGTTTGTCCGTTATTGACCTCCAGAAGCGGGCCACTGGTGGGCAATCCCAATATATATGCATATAAGTGCCAGTGGCCTTTTGAGAGCACAAAGTGCACCGAGAGTCGGTTATCAGTCCCATAGCAAATAGCTTCCTAGGTGTAAGATAGGTCCTATGAATATAATTAAAATTAATTTGCTGGTGATTGGGGTTGCGGGAAGATAATGCCACATTTGCCCAAACATCATCCCAGTCAAACTCGGGGTCCAACTCCGGGATATCCACACGCCAGATTGTATCCAATGATAAATTTTTATACGTGGATTGAATTAAGAGCGTATAAAAGTCGGAGACAAACCCTCTGGATGTCGACCTGTCCACTATGAGCCTGAGGAAGGGGTGTGGGTGCAAGGCTTGAGCCCACGGTACGCCATGCGCCCTCAGTGCTGACCTTAGTTGAAGGTAAAGAAAGAAGGACTCGCCGGGAAGATCATAAAATTCTCTTAAGTCCTGAAACGCACGGAGGCCGTTCTTATCATAAATATCCTCCAGAGTATGCACTCCCCTCCTTTGCCATTGAGGAATATTAACCGGCTTGTGTCCAATAAGTAATTGCTGGTTATTAAAAATTGGAGAGTCCAGGTGCCAAGGGCATTTAACCCCACACGACCTCTGTACATTACGCCACGTTTGGATCACGTGAGTTATGATCGGTCCATACCTCAGCCGGCATTTCGCAATAGAGACAGTGGAGTACACTACATCCTGCAATCTTAGCGGAGACACCGCCGCCGCTTCTAAGGAGCGCCACGATACAGCCTCTACAGGGTCTAGCCAGCACATCAGAGGTCTCAGTGAAAAGGACCAGAAATAAAGTTTAAAATCAGGGATTGCGAGGCCCCCATCTTGTTTCCTACGTTGAGTAGTAGCCCTTTTGATTCTCGGGCGTTTGTTATTCCAGACAAACTTAGATACCATCGATTGTACCTTGCGCCAGTGGTCTATTGGAGGGGGCAGGGGGAGCATTGAGCTAATAAAATTTATCCTAGGCAGGATGTTCATTTTGATTATGGAAGCCCGGGCTTGTAAGGAGTTAGGAAGGGACGACCACCTGTCTAGATCCTGGCGTATTTTATCATAAGTACCCGTGAAGTTGTACTTAGTAGTTTGGTTCAGCGTGGGGAATATCTCTATGCCCAAGTATTTAAAATGTTCTACTATGGGGATATCAGCTGGTAGTCGTACCGCCTTGGCCAGTTCATTAAGAGGTAGGCAGGCTGATTTGTTCCAGTTAATCTTAAAACCTGACAATTTACCAAAGTCGTCGATTATCCTCAATAATTTTGTGGCCGACCGGGAGGGGTCGTCCATGAAAATCAGCAGGTCATCCGCATAGAGAGCAATTTTGTGTGGAGTATTGTTGACCATTATGGGGACGATGTCCTCCGATTGCCTAATAAATTGGGCCAGAGGTTCGAGGGAAAGCGCGAACAGTCCCGGGCTCAGAGGGCAACCCTGTCTAGAAGATCTGGAGACCGGAAAGAGTGTGGAACAGTTTTTGCCTGTCAGTATCATCGCCGACGGCGAGGCATACAGAACTTTAATCATATGAATAAAACTCTTTCCAAGACCCATGACCTCAAGTACCTTCCACAGGTATGACCACTCAAGTCTGTCAAACGCCTTCATGGCATCCAAAGACAGAACTGTGGATGGAGTTGTATTGTCTTTACTGTTATCGATTACATGCAACAGCCTCCTAAGATTATCTGCAGCCAGACGCCCCGGGATAAAACCAGTTTGATCGCAGTGTACCAATACAGACATAAATCTCTGCAGGCGACGGGCCAGCACCTTGGCAAACACCTTTAAATCGGCCCCGAGAAGACTCAAGGGTCTATAGCTACCACAATCATTGGGATCTTTGTCCTTTTTGAGAAGTAAAGAAATCAACGCCATATTGACATCTCTTGAGAACTCCCCTTGTTCGATAGCGTAATTGATCATATCGAGCATCAATGGGCCCAGTTGGTCCCAGAAAGCTAAATACACTTCGGGTGGAATACCATCCCAGCCTGGCGCCTTACCCCTCTGCATTTCAACAATAGTCTCCCTCAATTCTACGAGAGTAATCGGTCTCCCCAGTTCCTTGGCCTCTTCCTCAGAAATGTGGGGTATCTCAAGCCCGCCAATGAACGATTCAAATCTAGAGTCATCCAGATTACCCTCTGAGCTATATAACTGTGAGTAAAACTCTTTAAAAGTGTCATTGATCTTTTTCGAATCAGTAGTGACTGCACCCTGGCTCGTCCTAATCGAGGGGATATCCGAGAAATGATCATTTGAGCGTATTTTCATTGCCAATAGATGGCTAGGTCTGGAGCCGTGAAAATAGTAATTTTGTCTTGTCCTATGAATCAAGAACTCAGACTGTTGTTTAAGTATGGAGTTTATTTCTTTTTTGACTATCTTACGTTGTGTGTTTAGTCGTTCATTATAGTCAGTTTGCAAGGATGCGTATAGGTCCGCATATAATGATTCCAGTCCTTCTAGCTTTTTTGACCGGGATTTTCGCAAATTGGAGGCAAATAGTGTGACATGACCCCTGATGAATCCTTTCAATGCGTTCCACAGGACCCTAGGGTCTTCTACTGTGCCAACGTTGATCTGCAAAAATTCAGCTAGTTTACTCCTGAACTCAGAACAGAAGTCATCGTTCTTTAGCAAGGTCGTATTAAAACGCCATCTGGGAGCTCTTGCGGAGAGCCTGCCAAAGGTTGCCGTAAGGAAAATCCCCTTGTGGTCTGAGAGAGCCAAGGGAACCAATGAGACATCGAAACTATCAAACATATTAGGGGACGCGAATGCATAGTCAATTCGAGAGAAGCTTTTGTGTCTGGCTGACAGGTGAGAGTAATCTTTGAGGGTGGGGTTGCATAAGCGCCAGAGGTCTGTGAGCCCCGTGTCTTTGGCCCACATCCTGAGGGCCTTAGAGGCCCGTTTCTGGTCGCTCGTTTCAGAGGGCCCGGACCTATCCATCTCCGCATCCCAGCACGCATTAAAATCGCCACCCACAATGAGAGCGTATCCATTAAGTTCCAACATATTCTTCGTGATTGTATTATAGAACGCTGAATCAAATGTGTTAGGAGCATACAATGCTATTATAGCCATCTTCCTATGCAAGAATTCAACTTTTGCTATAGTAATCCTTCCCTCCGTGTCCGACCATACATCCAAGATTTTGATATCAAGGTTACGTCTTGTAACTATGACTACTCCTTTCGTCTTATCATCGGCTGAGGATGAGGAGATAACGTGATATTGCCGATTTGCCAGTCTTGACACGTCACCTATCATTAAATGCGTCTCACTAAGGAGAGCAAGGTCAATATTTCTCCTCTTCAATAGCCAAAGGACACTGGCACGCTTGTGTGGGGCGTTAAGCCCTCCTGCGTTCCAAATTAAAATATTCAATTTAGCCATGGTCGAGCTTGTATAAGTGCGTAGAGAACATACCCGTGCAGCCAGGCTGAGTACAGAGGTGCCGATCCCGGCGGGCCCGGACGGTCAATCCCAGGAGTTCAGAGGAGGAACACTTACACATATATAAGACAACAGTACATAGAACCTATTCTGCCAAAGCTAACGTTACCTCTCATTGTGTATTCTACCAAGCAAACCCGGGTTTAACGTTACCTCTCGTGTATATCGGCTGACGGTAGTATTAAGCTAATAACAACAACAAACTTAACACATCAGCGATCTTGTTGTGACACTAAACTCTCCGCTCGGTGGTAAATTGGGTTGATGTCGGTTTTGTTTCATCAATAAATAAGGCAGAATACACAGTGAATCCATTCTTTTTTGTTTATTGCAATTGGTTCTGTCGCAAACAAATCCTGAATGAAATGCATCCTTAGCGAGGCAGTAAAGATGGCGGCGTTCTGTTTTCGTTCAGAGGCTACAAAGTGTGACGCGTCTCTCTTCTGACCAGTCAGTGGTCTGCAATGTTTCACATAACTTTTCTGTACCACTTCTACCCAATAGGGTCGCTTGGAACCGAGTAGGGTATATCTGCAGAGCCGCAAGCCAACTTTATTATTATGATAAAAAACAGCGGTGACGCGGTATTCAGCCTAACTCTGCGGTGAGCGTGATGCAACAGCGATACCGCGGTAATGCGCTTATCGCGGCAGCTCTAGCGACGCGTTTAATATTTTGTTCTGTTCCTTCCCTATCGATGGTAGATCTAATATTCCAAAAAATTAGGGATGCACCGAATGGGAAATTCTTGGCCGAAACCGATACCGAAAATAGGAAACAGTTGGCCGAATGCTGAAAGGCCGAAAATGATTAATATAAATATATATATATATGTTTTTTTTTTTTTTTTTTTTGCTACCTGATTATGGCAAAATACATGATTATGGCTAAACTTAACTTAAATAATATTAATAATCACTTATGGGCCCATAAAACATTTATTCAGCACTTTTGAATGCATACATTAATTCCAGACTGTTAAGACTAAAAGACTACAACGATTGATGACGACTTCCTGTCCTCGCATTTCCATTTCCGGTTTAACGATACATTTTCAACAACAGATTGCTGCTAATTAAACACTTCATTTAAACGGAGTAACGTTAACGTTATGTCGAGTTCATACGTGTAGTGTAGTATGAACTCGTCATAACGTTAACATTACTCAGTGTCCACTGTTGCTGCCACCGTTGCGTCGCAGATGGATGGTACACTGTTAGCTCCGTAGCTAATCCGCTCCTAGACTACTGATTAGGGCTGGGCGATATGACGATATTATATAAATATCGGGTACAGTTCATTAACGATACACTTTTTCAACGTATCGTGGATATCGTGATTTTTTTTTAGTACTTGGTAGTCGTGGATTATTTTGTAGACCAATGTTTCATCAAATTTACAGAAAACATACTATCGTGTAGGGGTGTAACGATTAGGGATGGGTACCGAACTCGCTACTTTTAAGGTACCGAACCGAAACACGTCGGTACTACAGAGTATCGATTCAAGTGAGATACATTTTTTTTTTTTTTTTTTTTCGTGTCAACGTTCACACGCACAATATATGCTTACCTAGGATTTGACTTGATTCAACAACAAAGCAGTCGGAGCAATGGCAAGCCGAAAACGGTCGAAATTCTTGTTATTTGAAGTTTTGATTTTTTTTTTTACGACTGAGGTAGGTAAATTAAATTGAGACTAAAGTACCGAAAAAAGGTACCGTTGGGTACCGGTATCCAGGGAGTGAAATTAACTTTTTGACTCACCGGCCAGTGGCGGGTAGATGGGAAGAATCTACCCGCCAAGCATATTTCTTACCTGCCAAATTTTTTTAAATAAAATATATATTATATAATCATACTTGTAGTTGTATTATCTGCGAGACATCGCCACCACGCAATAAGTCAAAATGCTCGCTATCTGCAAACAGCTCCACTGTCTGTGTGTATACTTGAGTAGCCTCCAGCTCCAGCAAGGATTCTCCGGCGATGCAGCTAGACCCTATACTAATACTCTACATTCAGCATGCAAGGATTCTCCGGCGCTGCAGCTGGACCCTATTGGTGTATAATGTTACGGTTCTTTGGTCAAATCACATTCATCAAGCCCTCAGCTAGAATACGCATTGAATCAATGTTATAAGACATTGATATCAGGAGCTATCTGTAGCTACTGCTAGCCCGGTAGATAACGTTAAGACAATTTAGTTTACTGGGACATATAGAGCTAACGTGAGCTAGCTAACGTGAGCTAGCTAACGAGGGAACGGAGGTATTATGCACTCGAGTCGACTATTGCTGGAGCATTTGTTGATATCGGCAGCTATCAGTAGCTAGGCAGCTAGATACCGTTAGACAATGCCTCGTCATGTATTAAACTAAAAGTGAATAGTTGACTGGGTCATTGTTTAAACAGTAACGGTAGCTCATCTAGACTAGAGCAGCAGACTGCCTCTGTGTTGATACGAGCAGAAGCCAATAGTATCCCGCTGCAGGGCTGGGTGGATATGACTCGTTGCCACGTTTTTATTTTATTTTTTCAAAATAAGAGTATCATACGAACCGAATGTTGCTAACTGCCGGAGCCATCGATATTATGACTCTAGCTGCGCTTGGGCCGGAAATGAGACCCGCACAGATTTTCAAAATAACAGTATCGTTATGAACTACACGTCTACACGCCACACGGCGGGCAGACCTCTCAGTGGCAAGCGCCAAAGGTAAAAACTGAGCGCCCCTGGCGGGCGGCGGGCTTAAATTTCGCCCCCTGCTGGTATCGATTCACAGGTACCGGTACCGTATCAGTTCAAATGTGAAAGGTACCCATCCCTAGTAACGATGCATCGATTAATCGAAATGCATTGATTCTAATTAGGACTGGGCAATTAATCGGAAAAAAAACGATCTCGATTCATAGACCTATGCAATCTCATTTCTAAGTTTTTGTATTAAAAAGAAAATAAACTATTAATTTTTATTTTTTTTTTTACTTTACCTTTTTAAATTATTTTATTAAAAAAATAAGAATCATGAGAGAATCATGATCTCAATTCTTAGAGAGAAAAATCGTGATTCAGATTTGAGCAAGAATCGCCCAGCCCTAATTCTAATGTGACTATTCAACTGCATTGATTTGAAAATGTTAGAATCGATTATAATCAAAATTAATCCTTTTTTTTGTGTGTATTGTTTTTATTGACCTATAGTCCATTCATGCTGAGTGAATCAGTTCCCCCAGCCACATTTGTGTATTAAAATTTTTTTGGGGGAATTAACTGATCGAAAATGTATCAAAAATGTATCTACCGGTAATCGAATCGTGGTCAAATGAAGAGATTTCATGATGCATTGAATCGTTGCTTGAATAATCGTAATCAAAATTAATCGGTGTGAGGTCGCATTGTTACACCCCTAATATCGTGATATATATCTTCTTTACAGATATATGAAATTTCCCATAGCGTGATATAAGATTTTATCCACAAGGTGTAACTTAGGCCGTGTTCACACCTGAAAGTCTGTGGATAGTCCGGACTTTCTGGTGGACCAAATGTGAAAATGATACATTGTTTGATTTTGGTCTGCGTTCACACTGCCCTTTTTGGTGCGGACCTCATTTGTAAACAAAGGACATGCAGTCGCCAAGTCGTTCATCTATTGGACTATAGCACTCGCAAACGTAAACAGTTGCCGACAGCGTAATGAGAGAGAGAGGTACTGTTATTACGTGTGCGGCGCAAGTCGACTAGAGAGAGTGAGACTGACCGCGTGCGGTGCGAGTCTAGAGGGGAGAGACTGTCATTACGAGAGTGGCGCGAGTCTGACTTTGTTTGGTCCTCAAAATTGTTCGGTTTGTGTTCACACCTCTACAAATTAAACTGACTATTGATTTAAAGGGACCATGGTCCACTTAAAGTGGACCAAACAGGGTAGGTGTGAACGCGCCATTAAATCTGTCATAACCTGAGACTAAAGGGGCTTTAGTCCTGACTAAATTTAAACTGACCTTAACCAAAGCTATGATGTAACCACTCCTGCTCCAGAAACTGTTGACTCACTGGTGCTTGAAACAAAGTGGTTTAAGTCTAGAACTGTAGATGACTCTGGACTACACTGTGTTCTTAAACTATAAAATCCAGATACAAGCTGAATAAAATCACATATCTTTCTCTCCTTCCTCTGACACTCTTCTCCATCCAGATAGCTGTCCTGTCAGGCCTGGGAAGAAACCAAGAGGCTTGGATGGAAAAAAAACTTCAGTTCTAAGATGAATCACAATAAACAACAACACATTCACACAGGAAAGAAGCCCTACTCCTGTGACCAGTGTGGACAGGGCTTTATTAAGCAACAGGGTCTGAAAACACACCAGACGATTCACACAGGAGAGAAGCCCTACTCCTGTGATCAGTGTGGACAGCGCTTTACTCGTCAGGGTGATCTGAGAACACACCAGAGAATTCACACAGGAGAGAAGCCCTACTCCTGTGATCAGTGTGGACAGCGCTTTACTCGTCAGGGTGATCTGAGAACACACCAGATGATTCACACAGGAGAGAAGCCCTACTCCTGTGATCAGTGTGGACAGCGCTTTACTCGTCAGGGTGATCTGAAAACACACCAGATGATTCACACAGGAGCGAAGCCCTACGCCTGTGACAGGTGTGGGAAGAGCTTTCATCAACTGGGTAATCTGAAAACACACCAGATGATTCACACAGGAGCGAAGCCCTACGCCTGTGACAGGTGTGAGAAGAGCTTTACTCGTCAACAGAGTCTGCAAAGTCACCAGAGAATTCACACAGGATGGAAGCCCTACTTTTGTGATCAGTGTGAGAAGAGCTTTAATCAACTGTCTCATCTGAAAACACACCAGATGATTCACACAGGAGAGAAGCCCTACTCCTGTGACCAGTGTGGACAGGGCTTTATTACGCAACAGCGTCTGAAAATACATCAGAGAATTCACACGGGAGAGAAGCCCTACTCCTGTGACCAGTGTGGACAGGGCTTTATTACGCAACAGCATCTGAAAACACACCAGATGATTCACACAGGAGAGAAGCCCTACTCCTGTGACCAGTGTGGGCAGAGCTTTAGTCATCGGTATAGTCTGAAATTACACCAGAGAATTCACACAGGAGAGAAGCCCTACTCCTGTGACCAGTGTGAGAAGAGCTTTAGTCATCAACATAGTCTGCAAAATCACCAGAGAATTCACACAGGATGGAAGCCCTACTTTTGTGACCAGTGTGAGAAGAGCTTTAATGAACTGTCTACTCTAAAAACACACCAGAGAATTCACACAGGAGAAAAGCCCTACTCCTGTGACAGGTGTGAGAAGAGCTTTAGTCAACTGTCTACTCTAAAAACACACCAGAGAATTCACACAGGAGAAAAGCCCTACTCCTGTGACAGGTGTGAGAAGAGCTTTAGTCAACTGTCTACTCTAAAAAAGCACCAGAGAATCCACACAGGAGAGAAGCCACATCATTGTGGTTTGTGTGATAAGAGATTCAGTAGATTAGCATGTTTCAGAAAACATGAGAAAAATCACATGGGAGAGAAGATTCAGGGAAATGTCAAACCTGTCAATTCACCTGCACATTCTTAGAGGAGACAGCTGTAGCCAGTGTTAGAAGAGGTCCACTCATAATGAATGTGTGGCCCAGTGTTAAACGCTTCAGTATGTCATTACAGCGATCAGTCCATCAACAATCATAAGGATTATAGTGGTAGTAATATTTGACGTTGTTTTGAAATGAAAAACTACTACCAAGAGCGTTTGACCTGCAGCACAGAAGCCTCTGAGAGAGAAGCAGTACTAGCATAGACACAGTTTTCATTGACAACAACCGTTGTGTTTCTGTCGCTCTGAGGAGTGAGACAGATGGTGTGGATGTTCCTGAGGAGTGAGACAGACGGTGTGGATGTTCCTGAGGAGTGAGACAGACGGTGTGGATGTTCCTGAGGAGTGAGACAGACGGTGTGGATGTTCCTGAGGAGTGAGACAGACGGTGTGGATGTTCCTGAGGAGTGAGACAGACGGTGTGGATGTTCCTGAGGAGTGAGACAGACGGTGTGGATGTTCCTGAGGAGTGAGACAGACGGTGTGGATGTTCCTGAGGAGTGAGACAGACGGTGCTGGATGTTCCTGAGGAGTGAGACAGACGGTGTGGATGTTCCTGAGGAGTGAGACAGACGGTGTGGATGTTCCTGGGACAATGTGTCATTGGTATGAGAGTGAACACACATTGTTCTAGTGTTTTACATACTGGGATCATAGGAACTTTCTGACCTCACTATGGGGTGCCCAGCCAAAAGCCAAGGTATGGACTTATATATTTGTATGTGGACACTAGTGATGTATTGAACTAATGTCACAACGTATTGTCAACATTCCTAGTAGGACATGTTTTTTTTGTTTTTTGTTTGTTTGTAGTAGGACATGTTTTTTGGGTTTTTTTTTGTTTTGTTTTTTTATACTTTCACAAGAAGTGTTTATTTTAGTGTTCTATGTATTGTCTTTTTCTAGATGGTTTTTCTACCATCTAACTGCTTGTGGGTTTATGGGAATTGCAGAGCAACCTGTTGCACAAGTAACTAACTATTTTGTCATTATTGTGTGTATATTGACGAGTAATTGCTGTTCTATTGATGCAACTTATCAAAAGTTATAGGGTTGGAATCAATTCACTTTAAATTAAATCAATTAAAATCAAATGTTTTTACTTTCTGGTGATGGGACATCTATTCACATGTACTTGTCATTAGGTTGGATAGTAAAAACGTTTCATGACAGAACTTACAAATATTTAAAATAAAATCTACATCTTGAATTAAAAAGTGAATTGATCCCAACTTTGAAGAATTCTCATTAGAATGTATGATATGCTAATAATATGGATGAATTGTAACCGTCAAGATAAGTGGCAAGGTGTGAATTGATGTCTTAGAAGTAACTGTAACTCAGAAGTATGACAATTAAATATTACATGTTAACCTACTTTGTATGAAAGGCTTCATCTTCTGAGTGCAACAATGATATTTTTTGAAAATCCTCTGCTATTTACTGGAAACTCTTTCAAACAATATCTGAAATAATAAAGAAATAAAATACCTATCTTGCTAATATGTCTAATATGCTACGATGCACTCAGAGTGTAAGACTGGAGCTTGATATTATTTGATGAACGACGCCACGGACCCTTGGCTGCCACAGATGTACCTCCTGGTTACATGCTGCTCACAATCTAAGTCGCTTTGGATAAAAGCCTCTGCTAAATTACTAAACTGTAAAATGTGAGAATTCAAAACTTCATTGTCATTGTTTATTTATCCTGATGAGTCACTGAGAAATATCAAATTATTATTATATATTTTTTTAAAGAAGCCTGTACAAGGTCAAACATGTACATTCAGTTTATAAGATTGCTCCAGGTACAAAGTCAAGACCAAGTACATGAAGCAAAAGTAGAATCTAAAATCAGGTACATTTGAGGAAAATAGTGTTAAAACGGTTCAACCTTGAATTCTGGTCAGAAGGGTCGTCTTCGAGTGAGAAAATACATGGAATCAACATTTAATATCAGCCACCGTTTAGAAAAAGGTTATTGAACAGTATAAGGATTACGGCATGTTTTCAGAACTGAAATGTTGAGATATTTTATTGGAAATATATAAAGAATCAAAAGGTAGAACCCCCCCCCCCCCCAGACTTTTTTAAACAAACACAGTTAAACAATTAAATAAAAAATATAACGGACAAACAAAGATAAACCCACCCATCATCAGAGAGATGCTTTAGGTTGATTATTTACCAATGATTATACTGTCATATAGACTGTCATATAGACTGCATTATACTGTCATATAGACCGTATTATACTGTCATATAGACTGCATTATACTGTCATATAGACTGCATTATACTGTCATATAGACTGCATTATACTGTCATATAGACTGTCATATAGACTGCATTATACTGTCATATAGACTATTATAGACTGCATTATACTGTCATATAGACTGCATTATACTGTCATATAGACTGTCATATAGACTGCATTATACTGTCATATAGACTGCATTATACTGTCATATAGACTGCATTATACTGTCATATAGACTGCATTATACTGTCATATAGACTGCATTATACTGTCATATAGACTGTCATATAGACTGCATTATACTGTCATATAGACTGCATTAGACTGTCATATAGACTACATTATACTGTCATATAGACTGCATTATACTGTCATATAGACTACATTATACTGTCATATAGACTACATATAACTGTCATATAGACTACATTATACTGTCATATAGACTGCATTATACTGTCATATAGACTGCATTATACTGTCATATAGACTGCATTATACTGTCATATAGACTGCATTATACTGTCATATAGACTGTATTATACTGTCATATAGACTGCATTATACTGTCATATAGACTGCATTATACTGTCATATAGACTGTCATATAGACTGTATTATACTGTCATATAGACTGCATTATACTGTCATATAGACTGTATTATACTGTCATATAGACTGTCATATAGACTGTATTATACTGTTATATAGACTGCATTATACTGTTATATAGACTACATTATACTGTCATATAGACTGTCATATAGACTGCATTATACTGTCATATAGACTGCATTATACTGTTATATAGACTGTCATATAGACTGCATTATACTGTCATATAGACTGCATTATACTGTCATATAGACTACATTATACTGTCATATAGACTACATTATACTGTTATATAGACTGCATTATACTGTCATATAGACTGTATTATACTGTCATATAGACTGCATTATACTGTCATATAGACTGCGTTATACTGTCATATAGACTGCATTATACTGTCATATAGACTGTATTATACTGTCATATAGACTGCATTATACTGTCATATAGACTGCATTATACTGTCATATATACTGCATTATACTGTCATATAGACTGTATTATACTGTCATATAGACTGTATTATACTGTCATATAGACTGTCATATAGACTGTCATATAGACTGTCATATAGACTGCATTATACTGTCATATAGACTGCATTATACTGTCATATAGACTGCATTATACTGTCATATAGACTGCATTATACTGTCATATAGACTGTCATATAGACTGCATTATACTGTTATATAGACTGCATTATACTGTCATATAGACTGCATTATACTGTCATATAGACTGTATTATAGACTGTATTATACTGTCATATAGACTGTCATATAGACTGCATTATACTGTCATATAGACTGCATTATACTGTCATATAGACTGTCATATAGACTGCATTATACTGTCATATAGACTGCATTATACTGTCGTATAGACTGTCATATAGACTGCATTATACTGTCATATAGACTGTATTATACTGTCATATAGACTGCATTATACTGTCATATAGACTGTCATATAGACTGTATTATACTGTCATATAGACTGTCATATAGACTGTCATATAGACTGCATTATACTGTCATATAGACTGCATTATACTGTCATATAGACTGTCATATAGACTGCATTATACTGTCATATAGACTGTCATATAGACTGCATTATACTGTCATATAGACTGCATTATACTGTCATATAGACTGCATTATACTGTCATATAGACTGCATTATACTGTCATATAGACTGTATTATACTGTCATATAGACTGTCATATAGACTGCATTATACTGTCATATAGACTGCATTATACTGTCATATAGACTGTCATATAGACTGCATTATACTGTCATATAGACTGCATTATACTGTCATATAGACTGTCATATAGACTGTATTATACTGTCATATAGACTGTCATATAGACTGCATTATACTGTCATATAGACTGCATTATACTGTCATATAGACTGTCATATAGACTGTCATATAGACTGCATTATACTGTCATATAGACTGCATTATACTGTCATATAGACTGCATTATACTGTCATATAGACTGCATTATACTGTCATATAGACTGCATTATACTGTCATATAGACTGCATTATACTGTCATATAGACTGTATTATACTGTCATATAGACTGCATTATACTGTCATATAGACTGCATTATACTGTCATATAGACTGTATTATACTGTCATATAGACTGCATTATACTGTCATATAGACTGTCATATAGACTGCATTATACTGTCATATAGACTGCATTATACTGTAATATAGACTGCATTATACTGTCATATAGACTGCATTATACTGTCATATAGACTGCATTATACTGTCATATAGACTGCATTATACTGTCATATAGACTGCATTATACTGTCATAGACTGCATTATACTGTTATATAGACTGCATTATACTGTCATATAGACTGCATTATACTGTCATATAGACTGTCATATAGACTGTATTATACTGTCATATAGACTGTCATATAGACTGTATTATACTGTTATATAGACTGCATTATACTGTTATATAGACTACATTATACTGTCATATAGACTGTCATATAGACTGCATTATACTGTCATATAGACTGCATTATACTGTTATATAGACTGTCATATAGACTGCATTATACTGTCATATAGACTGCATTATACTGTCATATAGACTACATTATACTGTCATATAGACTGTCATATAGACTACATTATACTGTTATATAGACTGCATTATACTGTCATATAGACTGTATTATACTGTCATATAGACTGCATTATACTGTCATATAGACTGCGTTATACTGTCATATAGACTGCATTATACTGTCATATAGACTGTATTATACTGTCATATAGACTGTCATATAGACTGCATTATACTGTCATATAGACTGTCATATAGACTGCATTATACTGTCATATAGACTGCATTATACTGTCATATAGACTGTATTATACTGTCATATAGACTGTCATATAGACTGCATTATACTGTCATATAGACTGCATTATACTGTCATATAGACTGCATTATACTGTCATATAGACTGCATTATACTGTCATATAGACTGTCATATAGACTGTCATATAGACTGCATTATACTGTTATATAGACTGCATTATACTGTCATATAGACTGCATTATACTGTCATATAGACTGTATTATAGACTGTATTATACTGTCATATAGACTGTCATATAGACTGCATTATACTGTCATATAGACTGCATTATACTGTCATATAGACTGTCATATAGACTGCATTATACTGTCATATAGACTGCATTATACTGTCGTATAGACTGTCATATAGACTGCATTATACTGTCATATAGACTGTCATATAGACTGTATTATACTGTCATATAGACTGTCATATAGACTGCATTATACTGTCATATAGACTGCGTTATACTGTCATATAGACTGCATTATACTGTCATATAGACTGTATTATACTGTCATATAGACTGTCATATAGACTGCATTATACTGTCATATAGACTGTCATATAGACTGCATTATACTGTCATATAGACTGCATTATACTGTCATATAGACTGCATTATACTGTCATATAGACTGTCATATAGACTGCATTATACTGTCATATAGACTGCATTATACTGTCATATAGACTGTATTATACTGTCATATAGACTGTCATATAGACTGCATTATACTGTCATATAGACTGTCATATAGACTGCATTATACTGTCATATAGACTGCATTATACTGTCATATAGACTGCATTATACTGTCATATAGACTGTTATATAGACTGCATTATACTGTCATATAGACTGCATTATACTGTCATATAGACTGCATTATACTGTCATATAGACTGCATTATACTGTCATATAGACTGCATTATACTGTCATATAGACTGCATTATACTGTCATAGACTGCATTATACTGTTATATAGACTGCATTATACTGTCATAGACTGCATTATACTGTCATATAGACTGCATTATACTGTCATATAGACTGTCATATAGACTGTATTATACTGTCATATAGACTGTCATATAGACTGTATTATACTGTTATATAGACTGCATTATACTGTTATATAGACTACATTATACTGTCATATAGACTGTCATATAGACTGCATTATACTGTCATATAGACTGCATTATACTGTTATATAGACTGTCATATAGACTGCATTATACTGTCATATAGACTGCATTATACTGTCATATAGACTACATTATACTGTCATATAGACTACATTATACTGTTATATAGACTGCATTATACTGTCATATAGACTGTATTATACTGTCATATAGACTGTCATATAGACTGCATTATACTGTCATATAGACTGCATTATACTGTCATATAGACTGTCATATAGACTGTATTATACTGTCATATAGACTGTCATATAGACTGCATTATACTGTCATATAGACTGTCATATAGACTGCATTATACTGTCATATAGACTGCATTATACTGTCATATAGACTGTATTATACTGTCATATAGACTGTCATATAGACTGTCATATAGACTGCATTATACTGTTATATAGACTGCATTATACTGTCATATAGACTGCATTATACTGTCATATAGACTGTCATATAGACTGTATTATACTGTCATATAGACTGCATTATACTGTCATATAGACTGTCATATAGACTGTCAGATAGACTGTATTATACTGTCATATAGACTGTCATATAGACTGCATTATACTGTCATATAGACTGTCATATAGACTGTCATATAGACTGCATTATACTGTCATATAGACTGTTATATAGACTGCATTATACTGTCATATAGACTGCATTATACTGTCATATAGACTGTCATATAGACTGCATTATACTGTCATATAGACTGCATTATACTGTCATATAGACTACATTATACTGTCATATAGACTGTCATATAGACTGCATTATACTGTCATATAGACTGTCATATAGACTGTTATATAGACTACATTATACTGTTATATAGACTACATTATACTGTCATATAGACTGTCATATAGACTGCATTATACTGTCATATAGACTGTATTATACTGTTATATAGACTGTCATATAGACTGCATTATACTGTTATATTGACTGTATTATACTGTCATATAGACTGTCATATAGACTGCATTATACTGTCATATAGACTGTTATATAGACTACATTATACTGTTATATAGACTACATTATACTGTCATATAGACTGTCATATAGACTGTATTATACTGTTATATAGACTACATTATACTGTCATATAGACTGCATTATACTGTTATATAGACTGTCATATATACTGTCATATAGACTACATTATACTGTTATATAGACTACATTATACTGTCATATAGACTGTCATATAGACTGTCATATAGACTGTATTATACTGTTATATAGACTACATTATACTGTCATATAGACTGTCATATAGACTGTCATATAGACTGCATTATACTGTCATATAGACTGCATTATACTGTCATATAGACTGTCATATAGACTGCATTATACTGTCATATAGACTGCATTATACTGTCATATAGACTGTCATATAGACTGTCATATAGACTGTCATATAGACTGCATTATACTGTTATATAGACTGCATTATACTGTCATATAGACTGCATTATACTGTCATATAGACTGTATTATAGACTGTATTATACTGTCATATAGACTGTCATATAGACTGCATTATACTGTCATATAGACTGCATTATACTGTCATATAGACTGTCATATAGACTGCATTATACTGTCATATAGACTGCATTATACTGTCGTATAGACTGTCATATAGACTGCATTATACTGTCATATAGACTGTCATATAGACTGTATTATACTGTTATATAGACTACATTATACTGTCATATAGACTGTCATATAGACTGTCATATAGACTGCATTATACTGTCATATAGACTGCATTATACTGTCATATAGACTGTCATATAGACTGCATTATACTGTCATATAGACTGCATTATACTGTCATATAGACTGTCATATAGACTGTCATATAGACTGTCATATAGACTGCATTATACTGTTATATAGACTGCATTATACTGTCATATAGACTGCATTATACTGTCATATAGACTGTATTATAGACTGTATTATACTGTCATATAGACTGTCATATAGACTGCATTATACTGTCATATAGACTGCATTATACTGTCATATAGACTGTCATATAGACTGCATTATACTGTCATATAGACTGCATTATACTGTCGTATAGACTGTCATATAGACTGCATTATACTGTCATATAGACTGTCATATAGACTGTATTATACTGTCATATAGACTGTCATATAGACTGTCATATAGACTGCATTATACTGTCATATAGACTGTCATATAGACTGTATTATACTGTCATATAGACTGTCATATAGACTGTCATATAGACTGCATTATACTGTCATATAGACTGTCATATAGACTGCATTATACTGTCATATAGAGTTCAAGTTCAAGTTCAAGTTCTTTAATAGTTGTCATACAGAAGTACAGAATACTTTCATACAAAATGCTTCTTACTGTTACGCTCCAGAGACTGTGCTAGACAAGATAGTATCAAATAACATAACATAATATAGCATGAATTTAGAAGAAGAAAATGAGGTCACAGTTGTTCGGTATAGACATATGTACAATGTTCTGAGTTACCATATAATATACAATACACAATACTATGCAGTGTACTAATTTACAGTACTATCTAGTGCAAAGCAGAAATGGGATGAGGTACAATTTTAGGTACAATTTACAGTAAGGTGTACGAGTTGTAGTGCAATCCTTCATCCATAAATATAAAGTGTGGGGAGTGGGTGCTACAGTGTGTTTGTTTAAAGTGGGTGTGTGCTATAAAGTGTGTGTAGTGGGTGCTACAGTGTGTTTGTTTAAAGTGAGTGTGTGCGTGTGGATGTGTGTGCTGTGTGTGTTTGGTGGTTGTTGTTGTGTAGTGTTCATTCATTGTTCGTTTAGCAGCCTGATGGCCTGGGGATAGAAGCTACTTCTGAGTCTTTCTGTGCTCGCCTTGAGACTCCTGTATCGCTTGCCTGACGGCAGCAGTTCAAAGAGGCAGTTGTTCGGGTGGCTCGAGTCCTTAATAATTCTCTTAGCCTTCCCCTTGCAACGCTTGTAGTAAATGTTCTGGAGGGTGGGGAGCCCCCCTCCAATTGTGCGTTCGGCTGAACGTGTCACTCTTTGTAGTCTGCTTTGGTCTTTTGCAGTGCTATTCCCAAACCAGGAGGTGATGTTGCCGGTCAAGATGCTCTCTATTGTACATGAGTAGAAGTTCTTAAGGATCTTCTGGCTGACTTGGAACTTCCTTAGGCGCCTGAGGAAGTAGAGGCGTTGTCGTGCCTTCTTCACCACACTGTTAATGTGTATGGTCCATGTCAAGTCCTCGGATATGTAGGCTCCGAGGTACTTGAAGCTGTTGACTCTCTCAACCGGTGCCCCGTCGATGCTGAGGGGGCTGTAGTCCTTGACCCCCGACCTCCTGAAGTCCACAATCATCTCCTTTGTTTTGCTGACGTTCAGGGAGAGGCTGTTTTCCTGGCACCATCCCGCCAGGACCTTGACCTCTTCCAGGTAGGCCCTCTCGTCGTTGGCAGAGATCAGGCCCACCACCACTGTGTCGTCAGCAAATTTGACGATTGTATTGCTACTCCGCTGAGCCACACAGTCGTGTGTGTACAGGGAGTAGAGGAGGGGACTCAGAACACAGCCCTGGGGGGCCCCTATGTTGAGGGTGATGGATGAGGAGGTGCAGTTGCCTGCTCTCACCACCTGGGGTCTGCCAGTCAGGAAGTCCAAGACCCACTGGCAGAGGTCATAGCCCAAGCCCAGGTCCCTGAGCTTGGCTATGAGTATGGAGGGGACTATGGTATTGAATGCCGAGCTGTAGTCGATGAATAGCATTCTCACATAGTTCCCCTGCCTCTTGTCCAGGTGTGATGCTGCTGTGTGCAGCACATGGGATATGGCGTCCTCCGTGGACCTGTTGGGGCGGTATGCAAATTGCAGGGGGTCCATGTTGATGGGGAGGGAGGAGCAGATGTAGCCCTTTACTAGCTTCTCAAAGCACTTCATGGCTATGGAGGTGAGAGCTACAGGGCGGTAGTCGTTGAGGCAAGCAGGCTTGGATTTTTTGGGTACAGGGATAATAGTGGACTTCTTCAGGCAGGTGGGGATGACAGCCTGTTCTAAGGACAGGTTAAATATGTCAGTGAATACTGGGGCCAGTTGGTCGGCACAGACTTTTAGGACGCGGCCGGGGATGCCGTCCGGACCTGCTGCCTTCCTGATATTCACTTTTTTAAAGGTCCGCCTCACCTCATGCTCTGTTACCCTGAACACTGCGCCTCCATCAGCAGCCGACCCCCCCCCCCCCATTGCCGAGGCTTGTGAGCTGGTGTTGTTATTACCAGCATCAAACCTCGCATAGAAGGTATTGAGGTTGTTTGCTAAGGAGATGTCACTGTTCAGTTTGAGGGAGGCGCCTTTGTAGTCTGTCATCGTTTTGAGCCCCTGCCACATAGCTCTAGAGTCAGCTTGTTCAAACTGGAGTTCAATTTTATCCCTGTAGCGCCGTTTGGCCTCTGACACTGTCCTCCTTACGTTGTGTCGCGCCACCTTGTGGTCATTCATGTTGCCTGCCACTAGGCCGTCATTGTATGCTTTGGTGCGCTCTCTCAGAGCTTCACGGACGGATTTGTCTACCCAGACTGTCATATAGACTGCATTATACTGTCATATAGACTGTCATATAGACTTTCATTATACTGTCATATAGACTGTATTATACTGTCATATAGACTGCATTATACTGTCATATAGACTGCATTATACTGTCATATAGACTGTATTATACTGTCATATAGACTGTCATATAGACTGCATTATACTGTCATATAGACTGTCATATAGACTGCATTATACTGTCATATAGACTGCATTATACTGTCATATAGACTGCATTATACTGTCATATAGACTGTCATATAGACTGCATTATACTGTCATATAGACTGCATTATACTGTCATATAGACTGCATTATACTGTCATATAGACTGCATTATACTGTCATATAGACTGCATTATACTGTCATAGACTGCATTATACTGTTATATAGACTGCATTATACTGTCATATACTGCATTATACTGTCATATAGACTGCATTATACTGTCATATAGACTGTCATATAGACTGTATTATACTGTCATATAGACTGTATTATACTGTTATATAGACTGCATTATACTGTTATATAGACTACATTATACTGTCATATAGACTGTCATATAGACTGCATTATACTGTCATATAGACTGCATTATACTGTTATATAGACTGTCATATAGACTGCATTATACTGTCATATAGACTGCATTATACTGTCATATAGACTACATTATACTGTCATATAGACTACATTATACTGTTATATAGACTGCATTATACTGTCATATAGACTGTATTATACTGTCATATAGACTGTCATATAGACTGTCATATAGACTGTCATATAGACTGCATTATACTGTCATATAGACTGTCATATAGACTGTATTATACTGTCATATAGACTGTCATATAGACTGTCATATATACTGTCATATAGACTGCATTATACTGTCATATAGACTGTCATATAGACTGCATTATACTGTCATATAGACTGCATTATACTGTCATATAGACTGTATTATACTGTCATATAGACTGTCATATAGACTGTCATATAGACTGCATTATACTGTTATATAGACTGCATTATACTGTCATATAGACTGCATTATACTGTCATATAGACTGTCATATAGACTGTCATATAGACTGTATTATACTGTCATATAGACTGTCATATAGACTGCATTATACTGTCATATAGACTGTCATATAGACTGTCAGATAGACTGTATTATACTGTCATATAGACTGTCATATAGACTGCATTATACTGTCATATAGACTGTCATATAGACTGTCATATAGACTGCATTATACTGTCATATAGACTGTCATATAGACTGCATTATACTGTCATATAGACTGCATTATACTGTCATATAGACTGCATTATACTGTCATATAGACTACATTATACTGTCATATAGACTGTCATATAGACTGTCATATAGACTGCATTATACTGTCATATAGACTGTCATATAGACTGTTATATAGACTACATTATACTGTTATATAGACTACATTATACTGTCATATAGACTGTCATATAGACTGCATTATACTGTCATATAGACTGTATTATACTGTTATATAGACTGTCATATAGACTGCATTATACTGTTATATAGACTGTATTATACTGTCATATAGACTGCATTATACTGTCATATAGACTGTATTATACTGTTATATAGACTGTCATATAGACTGTCATATAGACTGTCATATAGACTGTATTATACTGTCATATAGACTGTCATATAGACTGTATTATACTGTTATATAGACTGCATTATACTGTTATATAGACTACATTATACTGTCATATAGACTGTCATATAGACTGCATTATACTGTCATATAGACTGCATTATACTGTTATATAGACTGTCATATAGACTGCATTATACTGTCATATAGACTGCATTATACTGTCATATAGACTACATTATACTGTCATATAGACTACATTATACTGTTATATAGACTGCATTAAACTGTCATATAGACTGTATTATACTGTCATATAGACTGTCATATAGACTGCATTATACTGTCATATAGACTGTCATATAGACTGTATTATACTGTTATATAGACTGCATTATACTGTTATATAGACTACATTATACTGTCATATAGACTGTCATATAGACTGTATTATACTGTCATATAGACTGTCATATAGACTGTCATATATACTGTCATATAGACTGCATTATACTGTCATATAGACTGCATTATACTGTCATATAGACTGTATTATACTGTCATATAGACTGTCATATAGACTGTCATATAGACTGTCATATAGACTGCATTATACTGTTATATAGACTGCATTATACTGTCATATAGACTGCATTATACTGTCATATAGACTGTCATATAGACTGTCATATAGACTGTATTATACTGTCATATAGACTGCATTATACTGTCATATAGACTGTCATATAGACTGTCAGATAGACTGTATTATACTGTCATATAGACTGTCATATAGACTGCATTATACTGTCATATAGACTACATTATACTGTTATATAGACTACATTATACTGTCATATAGACTGTCATATAGACTGCATTATACTGTCATATAGACTGTATTATACTGTTATATAGACTGTCATATAGACTGCATTATACTGTTATATAGACTGTATTATACTGTCATATAGACTGCATTATACTGTCATATAGACTGTATTATACTGTTATATAGACTGTCATATAGACTGTCATATAGACTGCATTATACTGTTATATAGACTGCATTATACTGTCATATAGACTGCATTATACTGTCATATAGACTGTCATATAGACTGTCATATAGACTGTATTATACTGTCATATAGACTGTCATATAGACTGCATTATACTGTCATATAGACTGTCATATAGACTGTCAGATAGACTGTATTATACTGTCATATATACTGTCATATAGACTGCATTATACTGTCATATAGACTGCATTATACTGTCATATAGACTGTATTATACTGTCATATAGACTGTCATATAGACTGTCATATAGACTGTCATATAGACTGCATTATACTGTTATATAGACTGCATTATACTGTCATATAGACTGCATTATACTGTCATATAGACTGTCATATAGACTGTCATATAGACTGTATTATACTGTCATATAGACTGCATTATACTGTCATATAGACTGTCATATAGACTGTCAGATAGACTGTATTATACTGTCATATAGACTGTCATATAGACTGCATTATACTGTCATATAGACTACATTATACTGTTATATAGACTACATTATACTGTCATATAGACTGTCATATAGACTGCATTATACTGTCATATAGACTGTATTATACTGTTATATAGACTGTCATATAGACTGCATTATACTGTTATATAGACTGTATTATACTGTCATATAGACTGCATTATACTGTCATATAGACTGTATTATACTGTCATATAGACTGTCATATAGACTGTCATATAGACTGCATTATACTGTTATATAGACTGCATTATACTGTCATATAGACTGCATTATACTGTCATATAGACTGTCATATAGACTGTCATATAGACTGTATTATACTGTCATATAGACTGTCATATAGACTGCATTATACTGTCATATAGACTGTCATATAGACTGTCAGATAGACTGTATTATACTGTCATATAGACTGTCATATAGACTGCATTATACTGTCATATAGACTGTCATATAGACTGTCATATAGACTGCATTATACTGTCATATAGACTGTCATATAGACTGCATTATACTGTCATATAGACTGCATTATACTGTCATATAGACTGCATTATACTGTCATATAGACTACATTATACTGTCATATAGACTGTCATATAGACTGTCATATAGACTGCATTATACTGTCATATAGACTGTCATATAGACTGTTATATAGACTACATTATACTGTTATATAGACTACATTATACTGTCATATAGACTGTCATATAGACTGCATTATACTGTCATATAGACTGTATTATACTGTTATATAGACTGTCATATAGACTGCATTATACTGTTATATAGACTGTATTATACTGTCATATAGACTGCATTATACTGTCATATAGACTGTATTATACTGTTATATAGACTGTCATATAGACTGTCATATAGACTGTATTATACTGTCATATAGACTGTCATATAGACTGTATTATACTGTTATATAGACTGCATTATACTGTTATATAGACTACATTATACTGTCATATAGACTGTCATATAGACTGCATTATACTGTCATATAGACTGCATTATACTGTTATATAGACTGTCATATAGACTGCATTATACTGTCATATAGACTGCATTATACTGTCATATAGACTACATTATACTGTCATATAGACTACATTATACTGTTATATAGACTGCATTAAACTGTCATATAGACTGTATTATACTGTCATATAGACTGTCATATAGACTGCATTATACTGTCATATAGACTGTCATATAGACTGTATTATACTGTTATATAGACTGCATTATACTGTTATATAGACTACATTATACTGTCATATAGACTGTCATATAGACTGTATTATACTGTCATATAGACTGTCATATAGACTGTCATATATACTGTCATATAGACTGCATTATACTGTCATATAGACTGCATTATACTGTCATATAGACTGTATTATACTGTCATATAGACTGTCATATAGACTGTCATATAGACTGTCATATAGACTGCATTATACTGTTATATAGACTGCATTATACTGTCATATAGACTGCATTATACTGTCATATAGACTGTCATATAGACTGTCATATAGACTGTATTATACTGTCATATAGACTGCATTATACTGTCATATAGACTGTCATATAGACTGTCAGATAGACTGTATTATACTGTCATATAGACTGTCATATAGACTGCATTATACTGTCATATAGACTACATTATACTGTTATATAGACTACATTATACTGTCATATAGACTGTCATATAGACTGCATTATACTGTCATATAGACTGTATTATACTGTTATATAGACTGTCATATAGACTGCATTATACTGTTATATAGACTGTATTATACTGTCATATAGACTGCATTATACTGTCATATAGACTGTATTATACTGTTATATAGACTGTCATATAGACTGTCATATAGACTGCATTATACTGTTATATAGACTGCATTATACTGTCATATAGACTGCATTATACTGTCATATAGACTGTCATATAGACTGTCATATAGACTGTATTATACTGTCATATAGACTGTCATATAGACTGCATTATACTGTCATATAGACTGTCATATAGACTGTCAGATAGACTGTATTATACTGTCATATATACTGTCATATAGACTGCATTATACTGTCATATAGACTGCATTATACTGTCATATAGACTGTATTATACTGTCATATAGACTGTCATATAGACTGTCATATAGACTGTCATATAGACTGCATTATACTGTTATATAGACTGCATTATACTGTCATATAGACTGCATTATACTGTCATATAGACTGTCATATAGACTGTCATATAGACTGTATTATACTGTCATATAGACTGCATTATACTGTCATATAGACTGTCATATAGACTGTCAGATAGACTGTATTATACTGTCATATAGACTGTCATATAGACTGCATTATACTGTCATATAGACTACATTATACTGTTATATAGACTACATTATACTGTCATATAGACTGTCATATAGACTGCATTATACTGTCATATAGACTGTATTATACTGTTATATAGACTGTCATATAGACTGCATTATACTGTTATATAGACTGTATTATACTGTCATATAGACTGCATTATACTGTCATATAGACTGTATTATACTGTCATATAGACTGTCATATAGACTGTCATATAGACTGCATTATACTGTTATATAGACTGCATTATACTGTCATATAGACTGCATTATACTGTCATATAGACTGTCATATAGACTGTCATATAGACTGTATTATACTGTCATATAGACTGTCATATAGACTGCATTATACTGTCATATAGACTGTCATATAGACTGTCAGATAGACTGTATTATACTGTCATATAGACTGTCATATAGACTGCATTATACTGTCATATAGACTGTCATATAGACTGTCATATAGACTGCATTATACTGTCATATAGACTGTCATATAGACTGCATTATACTGTCATATAGACTGCATTATACTGTCATATAGACTGCATTATACTGTCATATAGACTACATTATACTGTCATATAGACTGTCATATAGACTGTCATATAGACTGCATTATACTGTCATATAGACTGTCATATAGACTGTTATATAGACTACATTATACTGTTATATAGACTACATTATACTGTCATATAGACTGTCATATAGACTGCATTATACTGTCATATAGACTGTATTATACTGTTATATAGACTGTCATATAGACTGCATTATACTGTTATATAGACTGTATTATACTGTCATATAGACTGCATTATACTGTCATATAGACTGTATTATACTGTTATATAGACTGTCATATAGACTGTCATATAGACTGTCATATAGACTGTATTATACTGTCATATAGACTGTCATATAGACTGTATTATACTGTTATATAGACTGCATTATACTGTTATATAGACTACATTATACTGTCATATAGACTGTCATATAGACTGCATTATACTGTCATATAGACTGCATTATACTGTTATATAGACTGTCATATAGACTGCATTATACTGTCATATAGACTGCATTATACTGTCATATAGACTACATTATACTGTCATATAGACTACATTATACTGTTATATAGACTGCATTAAACTGTCATATAGACTGTATTATACTGTCATATAGACTGTCATATAGACTGCATTATACTGTCATATAGACTGTCATATAGACTGTATTATACTGTTATATAGACTGCATTATACTGTTATATAGACTACATTATACTGTCATATAGACTGTCATATAGACTGTATTATACTGTCATATAGACTGTCATATAGACTGTCATATATACTGTCATATAGACTGCATTATACTGTCATATAGACTGCATTATACTGTCATATAGACTGTATTATACTGTCATATAGACTGTCATATAGACTGTCATATAGACTGTCATATAGACTGCATTATACTGTTATATAGACTGCATTATACTGTCATATAGACTGCATTATACTGTCATATAGACTGTCATATAGACTGTCATATAGACTGTATTATACTGTCATATAGACTGCATTATACTGTCATATAGACTGTCATATAGACTGTCAGATAGACTGTATTATACTGTCATATAGACTGTCATATAGACTGCATTATACTGTCATATAGACTACATTATACTGTTATATAGACTACATTATACTGTCATATAGACTGTCATATAGACTGCATTATACTGTCATATAGACTGTATTATACTGTTATATAGACTGTCATATAGACTGCATTATACTGTTATATAGACTGTATTATACTGTCATATAGACTGCATTATACTGTCATATAGACTGTATTATACTGTTATATAGACTGTCATATAGACTGTCATATAGACTGCATTATACTGTCATATAGACTGTTATATAGACTACATTATACTGTTATATAGACTACATTATACTGTCATATAGACTGTCATATAGACTGTCATATAGACTGTCATATAGACTGTTATATAGACTACATTATACTGTTATATAGACTACATTATACTGTCATATAGACTGTCATATAGACTGCATTATACTGTCATATAGACTGTATTATACTGTTATATAGACTGTCATATAGACTGCATTATACTGTTATATAGACTGTATTATACTGTCATATAGACTGCATTATACTGTCATATAGACTGTATTATACTGTTATATAGACTGTCATATAGACTGTCATATAGACTGCATTATACTGTCATATAGACTGTTATATAGACTACATTATACTGTTATATAGACTACATTATACTGTCATATAGACTGTCATATAGACTGTCATATAGACTGTATTATACTGTTATATAGACTACATTATACTGTCATATAGACTGCATTATACTGTTATATAGACTGTCATATATACTGTCATATAGACTGTCATATAGACTACATTATACTGTTATATAGACTACATTATACTGTCATATAGACTGTCATATAGACTGTCATATAGACTGTATTATACTGTTATATAGACTACATTATACTGTCATATAGACTGTCATATAGACTGTCATATAGACTGTCATATAGACTGCATTATACTGTCATGTAGACTGCATTATACTGTCATATAGACTGTCATATAGACTACATTATACTGTTATATAGACTACATTATACTGTCATATAGACTGCATTATACTGTTATATAGACTACATTATACTGTCATAGACTGCATTATACTGTCATATAGACTACATTATACTGTCATATAGACTGCATTATACTGTCATATAGACTGCATTATACTGTTATATAGACTGTCATATAGACTGCATTATACTGTCATATAGACTGTCATATATACTGTCATATAGACTGCATTATACTGTCATGTAGACTGTCATATATACTGTCATATAGACTGCATTATACTGTCATATAGACTGTCATATAGACTGCATTATACTGTCATATTGACTGTCATATAGACTGCATTATACTGTTATATAGACTGTCATATAGACTGCATTATACTGTCATATAGACTGTCATATAGACTGTCATATAGACTACATTATACTGTCATATAGACTGTCATATAGACAGCATTATACTGTCATATAGACTGCATTATACTGTCATATAGACTGTCATATATACTGCATTATACTGTCATATAGACATTTTATTAAGAGATTGCAGAATGGGTACTGTTATAATGTCAGCCTTATACCGAGGATTAAACATAGATATGCAATATCTATGTTTCCCCACCAGGGGGAGGTATCGGTTAAGAGATATTATTTGGAGGACTACAGAGGTGTAGGCGCGACGTAATCCGTATCCGGTCCCTGAGTTCTTCCCTCGGAAGAGAAAGCAACGTGTCTTCACTCCGTGATACTTCCGTGTTGTTCAGGTCAGTAAACTCTGTGGAAATACAGAAACACTACATCTTAACAGCTGAACGTTATGTGGCGTGAATGTGAATGTATGTCATGAGTATTGATAACTGGTGAGTCTTTTATATCGAGTGTAAAAAGTACGAGCGGCGCAGAGCGGCGTGTTTAGAAAATGGCGACTGTCACGCGATAAACTGAAGACGCTGTTATCATTTTGTATATTGAAATATGTTTGTTCAATGCTGGGGCCCTGAACACTTGACACTTATTTTGAATAGGGTTATTTTGTTATCCGTGGATTTGGTTGTAAGGGTTATTTTGGCCGCGTGGGGCAGGGAGTGGCGGTGGAGTTTGGAGTGGGGGGTGTTAATATAAGCCCCTCGGTGGTAGATCCAGCCGTGGCTCCGTGGTTGTTAGAGTGGCCTGAGGTGGATTGGAGGATGATGGAAGTGAAGAGGTCAGGGGAGAGGGTGGCCCCTTTCGTGACTTTCGGTTTGCAAGCCTGGGGCTTTTGTGACCGCAGTCACTTGCTTTTACGCCGCGATTACCCAGTAAAGAAACGACCAAGCCTCATCGCGGGGCTCGGGGTGTGTCAAGAATACATCAGATCTGAATTTCAAAGATACCCAGCGTACAATATGGGTCTAACACAGCTTCACGATGGGGTCTGGAAGCTCGGAGTTGCTAATAAACATTTTAAATCATTTTCATAAAACGAGTGTACTCACGGAGCGAACCTTGGAGAAGACGCCATCTTGCTGCCAGAGTTCGCTGTGATTGATTGATTGAAAACTTTATTTAACAGATTGCAGAATGGGTACAATACAGTACAGCTCAATACATACAATTGTTAAGGGGATGCAGACCAGAGAAAGACTTTTGTCTTGTTTACATCAGGGTCCCCCATTTTCAATTCATTGTAACCTATATGACATACATGACATACAGATAGACAGTACTGCTCCATTTATACATTTATGACATACCAGATTTGAAATTACAGTACTGTTTGTGATATAAAAAGAGTCCAGAAAGAAAAAGTATATACATTTGACGTAGAAACTGTACATTGGATTGGGTAGGTGGGGGTGGGGGGGGACTGTACATTGGAGGTGGGTGGAGTGGGCGGGGGGGGTATTTTTTTATATATATATATATTTTTTTTTTTTTTTTTGCAAAATCAACTCTGCCTCTCTGTTAACTACAACAAGCAATGCTGTTTGTTATTTAAGATGAGGTCGGACTCGGCACTGACAGATTTGTGTTCATTGTGCTGCTTTTATAAAGCCTCAAATGACTGCTTACAATTAGGGATGTCCCCATCCGATCACGTGATTGGAATCGGCGTCGATCACGTGCTTTTCAGAGTATCGGGGATCGGGAAAAAATAATAATAAAAATCGGCAGTCAAAAAAAGAAAAATTTTATTCAACAAACATGACCATGTCCACGTCTTAAACTCATACGGAGGCCTTAGTTTTGGTTTTAAATTACATATAATATATCATCATTAATGTATTTATTGTCACACAGAGCAGAATAATTTTCCACAACAAACACATTCCCCTTTAATTTTCACCGTTGCAACTAGAGCTGCCGCGGTATTGCTGTTTTCCTTACCGCACAAATTTGCAAAATATTTCCTACCGCTGCGGTATTACCGCACGCACACAAAAAATTAAAAAAAAATAAGTTTGAATGCATTTTTTTTTAGTAGTAGTCTACTCTTTATAGCATATAGCCTGCCTCTAGTCTAAATGTCTATCTTTAGAGGATGACTTTGCAGCATGAATATTGTTTGGGATTCGGCAAGCACGCATTAGTTATTGAAAGTGAAACACGGATTCGAAGTTTACCCTCTGGTCGTGCGCAGTTCACTCGGTGTCGCGGGCAGGGCTGGTTACCCCCCCCCAACCCTTTCTTATTATTATTACTATAAAGTTACTACTTTATAATAAAGGCATTCGTTTTGTGGCATTAACATTATATAGTTATACGTTCAATAACATCACTGGGCCTAACAAAAATAATGGTTGGTTTCAGGTTGCCGACCGACCCTGCCGATTTAGGTGCGACCCAATATATTTTATGAGTTTTAAAAAAAATCATATATTAAAAAAAAAAAAAAAAATCCGATTTTTTTTTTTTTTTTTTTTTAAGAATAACGTTTCATAGAAATCTTAGTCAAACATTTAGTATTATGGATATTAAACATGCTGGCAGAGTACATGCATCCATGTTGTTGTGAACATTTTAATTAAATAAAGAAATTCCCTATCCATAGTCGCCGTGGGAAAGAATAAAATAAAAAAATAAAATAAAATAAATTCCCTACCTACCCATGGCCAAACTGACAACCAACCTGAAACCAACTATTATTTTTGTTAGGCCCTGAGCGTATTTACCGGACGATAGCAAGGCAAGCAATACTCTATTCATATCTCAGTTCCTTTCTTTGCTCAGAGCGTGCTGAGTTGTCCCATTCTGCGGTCTGTTAATAAAGTTTTCAATCAGACAAGTGTATAGAACGAAGGGCTTTTATTATAACATTCGTTGCAGACAGTAAAATCATTATGTCTCGTTTAGTACTCCTGAAGAGCGATGGTAGTCCACTCCGGCGGGGAGTTAAAGCTAACGTTATTAGCCGTGTTGTGGTGAGCTGACATTCAGGACGTAAAAAACGTGTGACGCGTCTCTCTTCTGACCAATCAGTGGTCTGCAATGTTTCACGTGACTTTTCTGGTACCCAATAGGGTCGCTTGGAACCTCGATAGAGAAGTAGGTTATATCTGCAGAGCCGCAAACCCAACGAGAGGAGGGTAATTTATTATTATTATTATAAAAAACAGCGGTGACGCGGTATTCAGCCTACTCTGCGGTGGCCGTGATGTAACAGCGATACCGCGGTAATGCGGTAATCGCGGCAGCTCTAGTTGCAACAAACACCCCTTTAATTTAGACGCTACACGCTACACGCGGCTCGACCACATAACAACAACAGTACAACACGTCTCTCCCGAAACACGGTTAATATCCACTGACTTGAGCAGCTAGACTTAATGTCAGAGGTTTGGAACTAAGCATTTTAAAATAGAAAGTCAAGCCAGTTGCAATGTTTGCAAGGAGGACAGCCGGCTGGAGGCGAAGTTTTCAGACTAACTTTTGGAGGATAACGTTACGTGACTGAGGATTATTGTCGGCGTTTCAGACCAGAATGGACCATTACGTAAGTCGAACACTGAATGTATACTAATGTGCAAACATATATTGAAACTTTTAATATTTCTCATATGAAGCAGAAGCACATTTCTCAGGGTGAATGTAATAACAAACGCCTCCGCGCTCGCGCCCCGGACTATAGGCAACAGATGGGCTTGTCTCGCTCTGCCAGTTTCTGACAAAAATGCGTCAAAATTGATTACTAATGTGAAAGATCGGATCGGAAACGATCGGATCGATAGATATTTAAAATCACATGCTCGGGATCGGATCGGAAGCAAAAAAAGGCGATCGGGACATCCCTACTTACAATATTTCAGGAAGCAAAGTCTTTAGTTTGTCTAATATTTAAAAAGGTTTAAACTTTACAGCACTGACAAAGTTGAACAAAGTGCTGTACAACCCCCCCCCCCCCCCAAAATAAAAACGATAATACAAAAACAAAATGTATTAATATTTTTTTTAGTTTCGAAGCTTCGAATTAAAATCAAATCTCGGCCCGAAGCTTTGAATTCCAAAAAAAATCGAAGGTCAGCCCTAGTATCGGAACATCTCTAGTCGAGACCATAGATATATATCTATGGTTGAGACGACAGACTATTCTCGCACATTGAGCCTCGCTAACCCATACGCTACACTGCCCCAGGTCGCTGAGAGACCACAAGCATTCTGTGAAGACCCGCCCTACTCTGCCTCTGATTCGCACACTGGGTGGGGGAATGTGATTAGACCAAAGCAGAGTAGACAGACACACAGACAGTGGAGCAGACAGACGCTGCTTGCAGTTGAGATAGCGGAGAATTTTGACTCGTTGGCGCTGTCTCGCAGATAGGGATGCCCCGATCACGTTTTTTGCCACCGATACCGATCGTCTTGAGCCATATGGGCCGATACCGATCCGATACCGATCGTTTTTGATTAAATTTTTTTTTAAATTGTTTTATATATTTTTTATAAAATATATATATTATATAATTAGACTTGTACTTGTATTATCTGCGAGACATCGCCACCACGCAATAAGTCAAAATGCTCGCTATCTGCAAACAGCTCCACTGTCTGTGTGTACTAGTAGCCTCCAGCTACGGCCAGGATTCTCCGGTGCTGCAGCTGGACCCTAGTATTGGTATAAATCACATTCAGCAAGCCCTCAGCCTGAATACTCATCGATGTTATAGGACATTGATATCAGGAGCTATCTGTAGCTACTGCTAGCCGGCTATATAACGTTAAGACAACGCCTCAGTGAACTATTTAGTTCAATGGGACATTTCGTTTTGAACAGTGAACTAACGTGAGCTAACGGAGGTATCAACATGCACTACTAGACTTGCTGGAGCATTTGTTTATCAGGAGCTATCAGTAGCTAGCCGGTTAGATACCGTTAGACAATGCCTACTAAAAGTGAATAGTTGACTGGGTAATTTTGTTTAAACAGTAACTATAGCTAGGTAGCTAACGTTAGCTCACGGTCATGCACTACAGACTCGAGCAGAGGAGCCTCCTCTCAGTCTTCTGTGTTTACAAACTGTACACTGGTGCGGGCGGGGCAAGGGAGGAGGAGGAGCGGCAGTTTGCAGGGCCTGTGTGTCTGAGACAGACAGCAAGTGAGATCTCCGCTTGATTGGTTTCCGCGATCGGCGAATATGACTCATTATCGGAATTCACCGATCGCATATTTATACTGATTATCAGCTGATAACGATCGGTGGCCGATCGATCGGGGCATTCCTACTCGCAGATAATACAGATAATATTATTATGAAAAGTATCATTTGCTCAGAGTCCAGAGACAGTTGTGGTTCGGTCCGGATCTGGACCGGAGTCCGGACTTTGAGAAGGCCTGTGTTAGACCTAAGGATCCCCCCGAAACCCGGTTCTAAACGGGAACCGGTACTAAATTAGAAAAAAACAGTATTGATAATAGGGGTGCAACTAACGATTATTTTGGTAGTCGACTAATCTGTCGATTATTTCTGTCACACCCTCCATCTCTGCTTCCTGTGGGCGCGGCTCCTATTCCGGCTCCAGTGCATGTTTTACCTCATGTTAGGGCTGAACGATTAATCGATTTTTAATCGAAATCGCGATTTTAAATGATGCAATAAAAAATCGCCAAGCCTGCAATTAAAAAAACATTTATTTTTATTTTTTATTTTATTTAACCAGGAAGTCCCATTGAGATACAATATCTCCTTTGCAGGGGAGACCTGGCCAAGATGACAGCAATAGCATTAGCAATACATCACACAAGAACATAATAAATGTGCATGTATACAATACATCACATGTAAACACAAAAACACAAAGCAGAATAGTCTACATGATAGTAAAAGTTGAGGTTGAGGGTGGACAGATAATGTTGATATTTAAACATAAAAAATACAATACATATCACATCACAGAGGGCGCCACCAAGACGGTCAGAACATAAAGCACCGCGCCCGGTGGCCCACCCCAAAAGCGTGAGACCCCTCCGCCAATGCTTTGATCTATTCCGTTATCTCCCCCCAGAGATTTTTGTAGAGTCTGCATCTCCCCTCCTATCATTGTACATATTGCTGTTATCCCCCCCGTTCCCATCTTTTGAACCCATGGTAGTCTATCCCTGGTTTGAATTTGTTGTCGTGTGTTATCCATCTCAGTATCTTGGATTCTTTTTCTAGCTTGTATTTCTTTACTATTGTGTTCCATATGTTTATAGTGCAGGGCTGTACGCTAAGCTTTTTCACTAGGGCCACAGTTGCCCCTAAATGAGAACTTTAGGGGCACAGAATATTTTTTAGGGGCACATTTTTAAATAACAATTTTACCATTATAGTGCAAATAAATATGTTCCTCCTGCCTCATTACTGTGGTCCTTTTATTTAACATTTAAGTGCTTTTGTTTTCAGGTTTGTATATTTTATAATGAACCAACTGAGAAAGTGTGTAAATCACTAATAGAACAAAAACAACAAACTGTATGTGTGTGTGCGCGCTTGTAGTGCTCCTTGAATGAGATCATCACAACACACACACCATTGCATTAACACTTTGAGAGCCAGCCGTGTTTTCCTTTTTACCCCCTTGAATGCCCACATCCACTCCAATGTTAACGTTAATATCGCCTAATCTATGTTTTAAATTATGGCTATGTGTCTAATCTGCCCGTTGCTTATCAAAGACTCATTTTCCAGTCAACATTGTCATGGTAGATTGTTTTTTTATCGCTTCATTTCCGTTTTCTAGCATTTTGAAAATCACTAGTTTTCACGGAAAAAACAACACATTCCATGATGATCGCCTTTTACTGGAATATTCATGATTAAATAAACGCTAGATTATCGATAGTATATGTGTACGCACGCACGCTCTTGCGGCGAGCCGAAAATCGAGTCTCCTATTTCCTGACGGTGCGCACAGTCAAACAGCGATAACACATAATCACATAAAAGCTTATATCTCTGTGAAAACGAGTCTGATTATCCTAATACTGATAACATAGATTCCTTACCTGAGATGGTATCCAAATGGTTTCTTCCAATTCCTGATCGCCATTCGAAAAAATCGGCGGTTGCATGAGTGAGAAGTAAAACGTGGATTCCGGTGTTTTTTTTCTCATTCATTTTCATTGAGTTCAATCCAAAAGGGTGAATTACCATCTGGGAGACGATAGGGGGTGCTTTTTTCACATCTGAGCGCCTGAGGCAGCTGAATGTCCAACGGTAGACTCGCTTGATGCAATATGATTTCAGATCGCTAATAAAAAAAAACGAATAAAACGAATATTCTCGGGCGTGGGCATTGAACCCGCGGGGGGTAAAGTGTTAATCAGGAGGACAAGAAACTCTGCATACCTTTGTTTCACAATGAACAGTGCTTTATAAATAAAATGAATTATTATTATTGTAAATAACCCCATGAAAGGTTTATTATTTTTATGGGTAATTACCCGCTTCATATTTGTGATGTTACTGGTTTCAGGGTGTGCCTAAAGTGATCAATGTGTTGGAGATCTATGCCAATTAATGTTTATGTATATCCGGGATTTCTTTTTATAAGAATTGAGAGGCCTACTACGGTATTTGTATGTGACCTTTATTTTGAAAACCGTGTTGCGACGCAACCTTATTTACGTTTGCGCTTTTGACAGTGAAATGTTCAGTTCAACTTAGCTCGAAGGAAAGACTAATCAAAAAGGTTTAATTGACCCGTATGAGGCTCTTACGGTGGGACTTTGATTGTTTATAGAAGTGTAATGTAATACTATGCAAAGCGAGAAATAAACAGTGATTTTACCAGCAGTAAGTTGCAAGCCACTTCCATACGGGGAACTGTGACAATTATTAGTATTATCTTATTTGCATATTGTCTCATTATTAGATAGATAGATAGGTTGATACTTTATTGATCCCCGGAGGGAAATTTAAGTAGACAGTATTTAAGTATTGAAAAACGTCCTAATAGTGGGCTACTTACGTGATCAGGATCGGGGCCAATCACGTGATTTTCAGAATCGGGATAAAAAAATTCAAAAAAATCTGGATTTTCTTTCTTTATTTTTTTTACTTATTTTTTTATTCAACAAAGATGACCATGTTCACGTCATAAACTCATACTGAGGCCTTCGTTTTGGTTTTAAATTGCATATCATTCAGTTTTTAGATTACTCCGGTTGCAATGCCTCGCTTGAATGACGTGATGCAAGGCTTGGTCCTCACTGCAGCCGACCAGTGGGAGGCATAGTCTAGCAACGTTCGAGACAGGGGAGGGGAGAATTGAAGGAAGAATTGGTGAGGCGAAATTGGGATGGGAGAGGGGGAAAAAAGATTTTTTTTTTTTTAGGATCGGATCTGGTAAGATCGGTATCGGTAGATACTCAAAATCACATGTACGGGATCGGATCGGGAGCAAAAAAATGTGATCGGGACATCCCTAGTTAGAAGTGTGTTAATTTAATCTGCTATGGTCTCTTATCATCTCTCCACATCGGACGTGGTTGTCATAAGATGGACTGATATCCGCTCCTTTCTTCTTGCAGAGCAAAATTAGCGGCTTAAACTTATTGAAAGGAAGTTCTTCTTTGGCGATGCAATAGCCCACATTCAGTTTCGATTCGATTGTTCGCTAGGAATTATGGGATTTGGTGTTGGATGTATGGACTCTACGCAGACTGGGACATGGTATTTAATCGCACAATAGACTACAACTACCAAGTAGAATAGCGTGGCCCAGATTCACTTCACAGTACACGCAAATCTTTTTTTCTCGCACGGCTACGCAGTAAATTTATTTCAAACTCTTGTCTACAGACACCAGTGTTTTGTCTCCTTCTGTGTTTTATTTAAAAATAGGTCTACACAGCCAGTATTTTTTCTCCTTCATAAGAGTTTGAGGTTTTCCTTTGTTATAACAGGTAAAAACAGCAAAGTCAAACATTTTCTTTTTGTTGCTTTATAATCCCATTAATGCAACAAACTGTGTGCTATAAGTATAATAAAAAATCGCAAATTACTTTGGGTATGCAATTTTCAGGAGTTTTATGCTAAATGTGAGGTATGCTTGGGGATATATAAAACGTTATACACTGTTATCTTCATTTTAAGGGTAAATAGGTTGTGCGGCTCCCTGAGCATTTTATTTTGTGGGAGGGGGGGGAACTTCCTTAGGCGCCTGAGGAAGTAGAGGCGTTGTCGTGCCTTCTTCACAACACTGTCAATGTGTGTGGTGTAGCCTAGGCTTGGGCGGTATGACTTTTTTCATACCGTTATACCTTGATTACCTAATACCCCGGTATACGGTATATGACGGTATGACTTTCATTATCATCAGCGGGGGGGGGGTGGCAACCTGTGTTACCGAGTAAACAAATAACGGAGATGGCCAGTTCGCCCGCAGCATCTAGTGCTAACGTTAAGCTCTCAGAATGGTAGCAGTCCTCCCGCAGCATCTAGTGCTAACGTTAAGCTCTCAGAATGGTAGCAGTTAGCCTGCAGCATCTAGTGCTAACGTTAAGCTCTCAGAATGGTAGCAGTTAGCCCGCAGCATCTAGTGCTAACGTTAAGCTCTCAGAATGGTAGCAGTTCGCCCGCAGCATCTAGTGCTAACGTTAAAGGGGAACTCCAACATTTTGGGAAATTAGCTTATTTAACATCTTCCCTGGAGTTAGACAAGAAGATACATACCTTTTTTGTCTCTGTGCGTGCATTTTAGCTTTGGGAATAGACGCTCCGTTAGCATAGCTTAGCTTCATCACTGGAAGTGAGGCAGGACAGTAGCCTTACAGTGCCTTACAGTGTATTGCAAGGTCTGACATTGACCAAATTTGATATGCATGACCTTGGTGGGCTCTAGGTCAACTCCTGAAAAGGGGGTCAATGTCAGACCTTGCAATCAAAAGTTAGGGGGCGCACTGAAATTATGGCAAGGGTTATTAGCCCCCTAACTTTTGATTGCAAAGTCTGACATTGACCCCCTTTTCAGGAGTTGACCTAGAGCCCACCAAGGTCATGCATATCAAGTTTGGTCAATGTCAGACCTTGCAATACACTGTCGGTATTTCGAAATACCCCGGTATACCGTAATACCGTCATACCGCCCAAGCCTAGTGTAGCCCTTTACTAGCTTCTCAAAGCACTTCATGGCTATGGAGGTGAGAGCTACAGGGCGGTAGTCGTTGAGGCAAGCAGGCTTGGATTTTTTAGGTACAGGGATGATGGTGGACTTCTTCAGGCAGGTGGGGATGACAGCCTGTTCTAAGGACAGGTTAAATATGTCAGTGAATACCGGGGCCAGTTGGTCGGCACAGACTTTTAGGACGCGGCCGGGGATGCCGTCAGGTCCTGCTGCCTTCCTGATATTCACTTTTTTAAAGGTCTGCCTCACCTCATGCTCTGTTACCCTGAACACTGAGTCTCCATCAGCAGACCCCCCCCCCCATTGCCGTGGCTTGTAGGCTGGTGTTATTCCCAGCCTCAAACCTTGCATAGAAGGTATTGAGATCATTTGCTAAGGAGATGTCACTGTTCAGTTTGACGGAGGTGCCTTTGTAATCTGGCATTGTTTTGAGGCCCTGCCACATAGCTCTGGAGTCAGCCTGTTCAAACTGAAGTTCAATTTTATCCCTGTAGCGCCGTTTTGCCTCTATTACTGTCCTCCTTACGTTGTATCGCGCCACCTTGTGGTCATTCATGTTGCCTGCCACCAGGCCGGCGTTGTATGCTTTGGTGCGCGCTTTCAGAGCCTCACGGACGGATTTGTCTACCCAGGTCTTTTGGTAGTGGGGATTGTTTCTTCCACCAAAGTACGAACAAAGTCCAGCACTGTCTCCGTGTAGTCATTAATGTTATCTGTGTTGTCACGGAACACGCTCCAGTCTGTGCACTCAAGCGCAGCTCCTCTGACGCCACATCCCATTTCTGCACCTCTCGCGAGACTACCGGAGTGCTCTTGATCCTTTGTTTATATTTTGGTGAAAGAAAAATGGCCGCATGATCAGATTTTCCGAAGCCGCTAGCAGAATGAGCCTTGTATCCACATTTGAATTGCGTGTAACAGTGGTCTAAAATGTTACCGCCTCTGGTGTTACAAGTCACATGCTGATAGAAGTCCGGCAATACCTTTCTCAGATTGGCTCTATTGAAATCACCCACAACCACAATAGCAGCGTCAAGGTTCGCTGACTGGAGTTTGTTTACCTCGTCGTGGAGCCTGGAGAGCGCGTCACCCGTGTTTGCTTGCGGTGGAATATACACCCCGACCAGGATGATCGACGTTAGCTCCCTCGGGAGGAAGAAAGGTCGACACTTGATGGATATATATTCCAGGTTGGGGGAGCAGTGGCTCGATAGTTCCTTCACGTTGGCTGGATCGCTCCAATTGTTGTTCAACATGAAGGCGATACCTCCTCCACGCTGTCGCACACACGCACACTTATGGCCAAAGGAAAGGACACTTTAAATTAGAATAACAGGAACAGTGTATTGCACTACCAAAGCTAACTAGCATGTCCCACATGCTCTGTAAATAACTATGTACAGATACCGAGATGTCACTCCATGTTACCTGCTACCTGTTACTGCACAATGTTGTTTCCTTCTTTTGATTCTATTATATGTACCACTGTATTGCACATCGTTGCGGGCAAGACCACCCGCATTTCATTGTATACCTGTATGCCGTGACAATTAAAACTCTTGACTTGACTCCACGCTGTTTGCCGGATTCTACTGTTCTATCCTTGCGGTGAATGAAGAAGTGTTCGGCCGGTTGGATGGCGTGGTCTGGGACATCCGGCATTAGCCACGTCTCGATGAAGCAGAGAACGTTGCAGTCTCTAACGTCTCTCTGGAATTGAATCCTTGCTCGGATGTCGTCTAGTTTATTGTCTATTGATTGTACATTGGCTAGCAATATACTGGGTCGTGCCGTCCTGTGCCGCCTGGTTCTCAATCTATTACGGACTCCAGCTCTCCTTCCTTGTCGCCTGGATCCTTTGTTGTTGCGTGGGTCGAGATCTGGTCCTGATGTCCTCAAGATCTCAACAGGCCATTGTTGTGGTTCAGAGAGCTGATCCAGAGAGTAATCCAGTCGGTAAGTGACTGACGGTCATACACATTAAATGCACCTACTGTTGGTACAAACAAAACTCTTAAAACTATAAATTAGGGGTGGGAATCATCAGTTTCATCACGATACGATACGATATCGATTCTTTGGACAACGATACGATATTTGCCGATATCACAAAGTCTGCCACGATACGATACGATATGATTAAATTCAGGTGCCTGCGATCGATATGAGGCGATATTATGTGCCCATTTAACACAATCAGTCACATTTAGATCAACAAAAAAAAGGCTACGGAAATATCAATTGAAGTATTTATTTTTGAGCTCTTCCAGACATTTAAATGAAAAACAATCTATTGTTTTTAATACAAATAGACCTCCTGTTCACGTTTGTTTTTATATATTGAGCTTTAACACACACAGACACACACAGACACACACAGACACACACAGACACACACACACACACACACACACACACACACACACACACACACACACAGTCCCCCACAGCCCCCACCCCTCCTCCTTCCAAGTCCCCTCTCTCCTCTCCTGTTCTCTCTCACGGTTAGCTGCTTAGCTTTTAAGCAGCCAACGCGACGTTCATTTAGATATCGACCCCCTGCAGTTTGCATACCAGGCAAACATCGGGGTGGAGGATGCCATCATCTACATGCTCCACAGAGCGTACACGCACCTGGAGAAGCCGCGCAGCTCAGTGAGGATTATGTTCTTTGATTTCTCCAGCGCCTTCAACACCATCCAGCCGTCACTGCTAGCGGAGAAGCTCTCTGCGATGCAGCTGGAGCACGGCTTGGTGGCCTGGATCAAGGACTACCTCACTGAGAGGCCACAGTACGTCAGACTAAAGGACAGTCAGTCTGACGTACTGGTGAGCAACACCGGCGCCCCCCAGGGAACTGTGCTGTCACCCTTCCTCTTCACCCTCTACACCTCAGACTTCTGCCGCAACTCCAGCGGGTGCCACCTGCAGAAGTTATCAGACGACTCCTCCATCGTAAGCTACATCACCGACGATGATGAGGAGGAGTACAGAGCCCTGGTGGAGAGCTTCGTGGGGTGGAGCGACAGCAACCACCTCCAACTCAACACCAGTAAGACCAAGGAGCTGGTGGTGGACTTCCGGAGGGGCAAGAAGAGGCCCCCCCCGATTCCCATCTCCATCCGAGGGGTGGATGTGGAGATGGTGGACTCATACAAGTTCCTTGGGGTACACCTGAACAATAAACTGGACTGGTCGGACAACACAGAGGCCCTCTACAGGAAGGGACAGAGCAGGCTGTTCTTCCTGAGGAGACTCAGGTCCTTCAATGTGTGCAACAAACTGCTGCAGTCTTTTTACCAGTCTGTTGTGGCCAGCATCCTCTTCTATGCTGTGGCATGCTGGGGAGGCTACATCAACTCAAGGGACACCAACAAGCTCAACAAGCTGGTGAGGAAGGCTAGCTCCGTGGTGGGAGTCGAGCTACCTAGACTTGAGGTGATGGTAGAGAGGGGGATGATAAGGAAGCTGGATGCCATCATGGAGAACCCCTACCACCCCCTCTACGACGAGCTAGTCAAGATGAGAAGCTCGTTCAGCCACAGACTCATCCCCCCCCGACACTCAACTAACCGCCTCGGACAGTCCTTCATACCAGCGGCCATCAGGCTCCACAACAGTGGGCAGCGACTA
This sequence comes from Notolepis coatsorum, assembly GCF_963971535.1. Classification (NCBI taxonomy): domain Eukaryota; kingdom Metazoa; phylum Chordata; class Actinopteri; order Aulopiformes; family Paralepididae; genus Notolepis; species Notolepis coatsorum. The sequence continues at coordinate 230,437,404 of NC_140166.1, read as the reverse complement.
GCAGCCTCCAGGCCCCACAACAGGGGGCAGCGACAGCGACTGCTACCAGACATTGACCTGGGACTTATAGGAACCCAAGGGGGACAAAGTAGACTACCCTGGTACTTTGATTAATGTATACTCAGTAGATAGTAAATTATAACACTACCTCATGCATACTGCACCTCATGTGACACTGTGAATAATGTGAATATTCCTCAGCTAGTCAGATAGTAAATTATATTGACCATATTGATCAAATTGTTTACACTGCCTGTGTTGTCTTTTACTACCTGTATACTGTGTTGTTTTACTACCTGTACCCCTCCCCCCCTCCCCCCCATGCTGCTATGATGCCTGAATTTCCCCAAGGGGATCAATAAAGGAATATCTTATCTTATCTTATCTTATATTTAACGCGACGTTGGCATAAAGGAATGGCGACGATGCAATGCCTGTTATATGCATTTGACCCGTTGCGGGGAAAAAACTGCACAGACTTATATCGGCTCGCAAAATAGGCGCTCTGTAGTGCTTTACAGCAGACGCAAACACTGCTGTAATGTCTACACGGAGTTTCACAATACTGGGCGCCGGCGGATATGACTCGCGGGGATTTTCAAAATAAGAGTATCGCAATATGAATCGATCTTTTTACGTTGCGTCGATCCTATTTGATTATTGATAATAGATCGATATATCGATCTGGATCGATGTATTGTCCCACCCCTACTATAAATAAGTAAGCACAGTCTCGATGGAGCGCACAGGCAGCCGGTCGTAGCGGCGCCATATCACTAAGGTGCTGGACCTCCTCCCTGTTGAGGGCCAGGTTGTTGTCGGTGCACCATGCCACCAGGTGCTGGACCTCCTCCCTGTTGAGGGCCAGGTTGTTGTCGGTGCACCATGCCACCAGGTGCTGGACCTCCTCCCTGTAGAGCGCCAGGTTGTTGTCGGTGCACCACACCACCAGGTGCTGGACCTCCTCCCTGTTGAGGGCCAGGTTGTTGTCGGTGCACCACACCACCAGGTGCTGGACCTCCTCCCTGTAGAGCGCCAGGTTGTTGTCGGTGCACCACGCCACCTGGTGCTGGACCTCCTCCCTGTTGAGGGCCAGGTTGTTGTCAGTGCACCACACCACCAGGTGCTGGACCTCCTCCCTGTTGAGGGCCAGGTTGTTGTCGGTGCACCAGGTGCTGGACCTCCTCCCTGTTGAGGGCCAGGTTGTTGTCAGTGCACCATGCCACCAGGTGCTGGACCTCCTCCCTGTTGAGGGCCAGGTTGTTGTCGGTGCACCATGCCACCAGGTGCTGGACCTCCTCCCTGTTGAGGGCCAGGTTGTTGTCAGTGCACCATGCCACCTGGTGCTGGACCTCCTCCCTGTTGAGGGCCAGGTTGTTGTCGGTGCACCATGCCACCAGGTGCTGGACCTCCTCCCTGTTGAGGGCCAGGTTGTTGTCGGTGCACCATGCCACCAGGTGCTGGACCTCCTCCCTGTTGAGGGCCAGGTTGTTGTCGGTGCACCACGCCACCAGGTGCTGGACCTCCTCCCTGTTGAGGGCCAGGTTGTTGTCAGTGCACCATGCCACCAGGTGCTGGACCTCCTCCCTGTTGAGGGCCAGGTTGTTGTCAGTGCACCATGCCACCAGGTGCTGGACCTCCTCCCTGTTGAGGGCCAAGTTGTTGTCAGTGCACCATGCCACCAGGTGCTGGACCTCCTCCCTGTTGAGGGCCAGGTTGTTGTCGGTGCACCACGCCACCAGGTGCTGGACCTCCTCCCTGTTGAGGGCCAGGTTGTTGTCAGTGCACCATGCCACCAGGTGCTGGACCTCCTCCCTGTTGAGGGCCAGGTTGTTGTCAGTGCACCATGCCACCAGGTGCTGGACCTCCTCCCTGTTGAGGGCCAAGTTGTTGTCAGTGCACCATGCCACCAGGTGCTGGACCTCCTCCCTGTTGAGGGCCAGGTTGTTGTCGGTGCACCACGCCACCAGGTGCTGGACCTCCTCCCTGTTGAGGGCCAGGTTGTTGTCAGTGCACCATGCCACCAGGTGCTGGACCTCCTCCCTGTTGAGGGCCAGGTTGTTGTCGGTGCACCACACCACCAGGTGCTGGACCTCCCTGTTGAGGGCCAGGTTGTTGTCGGTGCACCATGCCACCAGGTGCTGGACCTCCTCCCTGTTGAGGGCCAGGTTGTTGTCTGTGCACCATGCCACCAGGTGCTGGACCTCCCTGTTGAGGGCCAGGTTGTTGTCGGTGCACCACGCCACCAGGTGCTGGACCTCCTCCCTGTTGAGTTCACCCTCAATAATATCATTAAATTCAAATGTTTGTTTGAACACGTAACTGCCCCCCGGCTTGGTGGTGAAATAAAGATGCGGTTATGTTTCGTACAGGTGCTTTTATTTATTTTCTCTTTTTTCTTTTGCATTTTAGCATAGCAGCACTGTAGCCTTTCTTTGGTAGTTGTCGTTGCACCGTAGTTGTACAGGTAGTGACGGTTGCATCATTTGCTCCGTTTGCACCTGGAGCACCGTGAAAACTGTGACAGTCAAAGACACACACATATACAATTAGTTATATTGTTCACAGTTCAATATTGTTCACAACAAAGCACCTAACGTGTTCGAACAAACATTTGAATTTAATGATATTATTTAGGGTGAACTCGTCTTCCATAAAGGCATTTAAGGAAAATAATGATAAATAGTAACGTTACTTGTTCGGCAGCAGGTGCCTTTGATTAGAACCTAATCAGTGAGTGCACCACTTTACATGTTTACCACACATAAATATAGACCTCTTCAACAACAGTAATAATAATAATAATACATTTTAGTGTTCAACGTACCTTATTCCGCTTTACTGAAGTAAGGTCCTTATATTCTACATAATTCGCTGTCTGCTCCATCGTTGTCTCTGAGTTACTTCCTGCCTTGGTCACACACAGGATGCTGTGACCTTTATACTATAGGAAAGTCGAGCTCTGCCCCCATGTGGACACGAAATGAAAATGCACAAGCGGCTCTGAAATATTCTTTTCTTAAGTAGAAAGCTCAGTATTCTGAGCTAATAAAGAGTCGATCATCTAGACCAATGTAAATTAAAGCTTACTGACAATAAAGATGATGGGCATTAGTGCACTGCAACCTTGCCCAAGCCCGACGGGGCCCTACCCGACCCGACGGGTTCGGGCTGGGTAGGGCTTTGTTTTTAAATAAATAATTCGGGCTCGGCCGGGCCGGGCAGTGCCCTCTTTAAAAAAAATTTTATTGCGTTTTTTTTTTTTTTTTTTCTCTCGCTCGCTATACTCATAGGGTTATAGGTTAACCTTAAGTTTCTGTTTCATTTTCGCGTAACGTAGTGCTGTCATCAGAGCGTGAAAGCCTCGTGTCTGAGGAGTCAAGATGTATAGGTTAACAGATAAAATAAGGGAAAGTTGCATTTTTGGAAACATTTGGATGTCTCCCTCCGCAGCCTGCAGGGATAACTCGAGGGGAGCGCGCGGCTCAGGTGGATGATAACTCGAGGGGAGCGCGCGGCTCAGGTGGATGATAACTCGAGGGGAGCGCGCGGCTCAGGTGGATGATAACTCGAGGGGAGCGCGCGGCTCAGGTGGATGATAACTCGAGGGGAGCGCGCGGCTCAGGTGGATGATAACTCGAGGGGAGCGCGCGGCTCAGGTGGATGATGAACAAATTAACCAGACCGAAGCGGCATAGGTTGAAGTTGGAATATAGCCAGTTGGCGAATGTTTTAATTTGTTCTTGGATGTTAACGTTGTTAACGTTGTTCAACGCCTTGCTGACATCAACACAGCGAAGTGGTGAGTTTGATTATTATTATTTGCTGGTGTCTGGGGTGACGTCGCTGCTGCCCTGTTCTGTTGCGCTTTCATTATATAAATGTTGCTCTGCTCGAAATCTGATTTATGTTTTCTGTTTGTTTGTACAGTGACTGAGTAGGCTATTGTGTCGTGTGTGTGTGTGTGTGTGTCAAAGAAGATTCCATATAGCCTTCAAATTACGAGTTTTACGAGGCTGACTCGCGCTGGGAAATAGAATTTGCGAAAAAAGGCTATACTGGTTGTTAGTTTTCAGCATGATAATGTGTTATTTAGTTAGACCTATTGGACATTTTCGTTTTTGTTTATTTATTAAGTTAATATATAAACAGTGTTTAGAATATTTAAAACAAAAAAATAAAATAATTTTTGGCTATATGTTATAATATATATATTAATGTTTTTTTCGTTTTCACTATCTGTTATTTAGGTAGACCTATTGAACATTTTCGTTTTTGTTTATTTATTAAGTTCATATAAAACCGTGTTTCGAATATTTAATTAAAAAAAAAAAAAATTAATAATAAATAAAAAATAAATCTGGTTTTCACGCGGGCTAGGGCCTAAAATATTATTTACAGTCGGGCTTATTTTCGGGCAGGGCCTGAAGTTCACGGGCTCGGGCTGGGTACGGGCTTCATTTCAAGGCCCTTGCAGACCACTAATAGGCATCTTTACCCTTGGCGGTCAGTTACACTCCCACCAAATCCTGCTATGACGGATAAGCACAATTTAGAAACAATTAATTTAGTCATACAGGATTTCCTTTTAGATTTCACATAACGGATCAAAATAATACAATTCAAGTGTCTCTATACTAATTACTCTCGAGGAGGACTACCAATTTCTGGATCGGTCGCTCGAGGACTGAAGGTCTGGTAGAGTGATCTTTTCGCTCCCCAGTCTGTATTTTTACTCGACGTACTAGACCGTCGCTCTCTTGAGTGGCTTCGACGACTCGACATAGTTGCCACTGGCTTCTTGGCAGGTTACTGTCCTTGAGGATGACCATGTCGTTCACCTTGAGGTTACGCCGTGGTACGTGCCACTTCTGGCGTGTAGAAATGTTCAGGAGGTATTCCTTCTTCCAGCGGCTCCAGAATTGTTCGATTAGGTACTGGACTCTGCGCCATCTCTTGGTTGCATACATGTCCTCTTTAACAAATCTCCCAGGGGGTGGAAGAGCGATTTTAGACTTCATCATGACGAGATGGTTTGGTGTTAAGGGTTCTAGCGCCATAGGGTCGTTGATACCATCTACTGTCAGTGGTCGGCTGTTTACAATAGCTGTAGCTTCATAGAAGAGTGTTCTAAGGGAGGCGTCATCAAGTCTGCCTGGACACAGAGCGATAGTGGCGTTCAGCACATTTCTTACTGTCCTGATTTGACGTTCCCAGACACCACCTGCATGGCTGGCGGATGGAGCGTTGAAGACGAATTCACACTGTTTCTCTGCTAGAAAGATCTCCAGTAAACTGGCATCACATTGTTTGAGTGCTTCTTTAAACTGGTTTCTAGCTCCCACTAGGGCTGGGCGATATGGCCTAAATATGATATCACGATATTTTCTGACCTTTCGGCGATACACGATACGCATCACGATGTTTTTCTTTTTTACCCCAAACAATTCATTATGAGGCTTACCAAGACAGTATTTGATTTTGCAAGCTAACATTAAAGACAAAATAAAATACCCATGCATTTAGCATTTTTATATTATATATTAGATTTAGATTATTAGATTATATATTGCATATATTTAGCAATGAGATATTATATGATTTAGATATGAAATATGATGAATTGAAAATGGGGGACCCTGATGTAAACAAGACTAAAGTCTTTCTCTGGTCTGCATCCCCTTAACAATTGTATGTATTGAGCTGTACTGTACCCATTCTGCAATATGTTAATAAAGTTTTAAATCAATCAATCAATCAATCAATCAATCAATAGCATTTTAGCATTTTTATGAAACTACTGTATATATGTATGTCTCTAAATGTTTTGATGAATTGAAAATGGAGGACCCTTATGTAAAAAAGTCGAAAGTCTTTTTCTGGTCTTCATCCTCATGTACTGTATAATTGTACCCATTCTGCAACCCTTTAACAAAGTCTTCACTCATTCATTCTGACGGACACATAATAATTTTGATTGACAGTCGAGTCTGCCAATTACGTCACAGCGCTTGCACCCGCCCTGCTGTTCTTAGCACCAATCGGCAAGCGCTTGACTTCCTGAATGTCCTGTGTGCTGAACAACGTCAACAAAGCTACTAACGTTAGCTCCCCGCGGCCGTCGAGTAGGAGACCAAAGGACCACAGGATGACTAAATGAGGCATAATGATTTTACTACAACGAATGTTATAATAAAAGCCTTTCCATACATCCGTCTGATTGAAAACTTTATTAACAGACCGCGGAATGGGCATATCTCAGCACGGGCTGAGATATGAACGAGTAACGTGTGGACAGATTGACGCGACACAATCCTCTTGGGCAAAACATCACGATATCCACGATACGTTGAAAAAGTGTATCGTTAATGAACTGTACCCGATATTTATATAATATCGTCATATCGCCCAGCCCTAGCTCCCACGAAGTTAGTACCGTGGTCGCAATGAAGTTGCCGAACAGCTCCTCTGAGGCTGATGAAGCATCTCAAGGCGTTAATGAATGAGTCTGTTGATAAGTCTTCAAGCATCTCGATGTGGACAGCTCGTGAAGCCAGGCAAGTTAGTATCAGGCCATACCTTTTGTACTCCTTTCGTGCCTTTTTAATCAGGAAGGGGCCGAAGCAGTCCATGCCACTGTATGAGAAAGGCGGTGAGTCTAGAGCCATATGAAATCCGTTTTATTATTTTCCAAATTCCATTTAATTTTTTCCCAAATTCTATTTTTTCCGTTTTAATATTTCAGAATTCTGTATTTTGCCTTTTATGCTCATTTTACCATCAGAAATAGTGTCTAATAAGTGGGAATGAATAAATGTCCACAATTGAATAAGATATAACAGTCCATTTAATGTTTTTAAGTGCTGCAACTCAGAAATACAGTTCAATTTTACACAATATTTTTCAATTAATATTGTGACAAAATAAAAATACATATTTCAAGTGTAAACAATAGATACAGCTAGCTACTACTGACATTATCACAATGACAATGTCAGTAACCTAGCTATATCTATTATATTGTGATGAAATATAGTAATGCATAATTTAGGCACCTTTAGTTTAGTTTATTTCGTTTATAAAGGACAGTGTATAATGGCAATCGTTTGCATTAAACAAATGGATGGGTGCACTAGATTTAGCAAGAAGCTATCATTTCCATCTATAGTCCTATGTACTGTAACGTTTCATAGCTATTTAAGTTTATTTAGATTATAAAGGGCAGTGTATAATGACAATAGTTTGCATTAAACAAATGGATGGGTGCACCAGATTTAGCTAGAACTTCTAGAAGCTATCATTTCCATATAGTCCTATAACGTTACATAGCTATTTAAGTGTATTTAGTTTATAAAGGGCAGTGTATAATGACAATAGTTTGCATTAAACAAATGGATGGGTGCACTAGATTTAGCTAGAAGCTAAACGTCCTAACGTTATAGCTATTTAATCACAATAGTGTCGCAAGTGTTTTTGCGGGTCCAGTCCACGGAACGTTGACAGAATTAGCAAAACACCTTATCACCGGAGGCATAAAAGTCATTAGGATACTGTTCTGCTCTGAATTGAGGGCTTATTGTGGAATTGTTTAGCTTCTTGACGATGTTAACACTGAAGCAGCCAGACGCTGTGTTGTGTGTAACCCGCTCTAGAGTCCCCGCCTCCCCGGTCGCATGTGCACCAAACGTTCCACCCAAAAACTAAATTTCAGTCCAGATTAGGCCAAATTCTGCAATATTCCACGTTTTGCAGTTGATTCCATTTTTATTGGTTAATTCCGCGATTCCGTCCGCGATTCCGTGAACGCGGATTTCATATGGCTCTAGGTGAGTCTTCCACACGCTCTTTAGGGAGTTCAGCCATTTGCTGCTCTTCAGTAGGTCGTCGGAGTTTCTCTATCTCGATTCATAGACCTATGCAATCTCATTTCTAAGTTATGACTATTTCTTTTTGTATTAAAAAAAAAAACGTTATTTTTTTTCCTTTTTTTACTTTACTTTTTAAATTTTATTCAAAAAATAAGAATCGTGAGAGAATCATGATCTCAATTCTTAGACAGAAAAATCGTGAGTTCACATTTTAGCAAGAATCGCCCAGCCCTAATTCTAATGTGACGATTCAACTGCATCTATTTGAAAATGTTAGAATCGATTATAATCAAAATTAATCGTTTTTTTGTGTGTATTGTTTTTATTGACCTATAGTCCATTCATGCTGAGTGAATCAGTTCCCCCAGCCACATTTGTGTATTCCAAATTTTCTGGGGAATTAACTGATAGAAAATGTATCGAATCGTGGTCAAATGAAGAGATTTCATGATGCATTGAATCGTTGCTTGAATAATCGCAATCGAAATTAATCAGTGTGAGGTCGCATCGTTACACCCATAATATCGTGATATATATCTTCTTTACAGATATATGAAATTTCCCATAGCGTGATATAAGATTTTATCCACAAGGTGTCACTTAGGCCGTGTTCACACCTGAAAGTCTGTGGATAGTCTGGACTTTCTGGTGGACCAAATGTGAAAATGATACATTGTTTGATTTTGGTCTGCGTTCACACTGCCCTGTTTGGTGCGGACCTCATTTGTAAACAAAGGACATGCAGTCGCCAAGTCGTTCATCTACTGGACTATAGCACTCGCAAACGTAAACAGTTGCCGACAGCGTAATGAGAGAGAGAGAGATACTGTTATTACGCGTGCGGCGCAAGTCGACTAGAGAGAGAGAGAGAGAGAGACTGACCGTGCGGTGCGAGTCTAGAGAGAGACTGTCATTACGCGAGCGGCGCGAGTCGACTAGAGCAGTGGTTCTCAAACTGTGGTACGCGTACCACTAGTGGTACTTGGTGGTACTGCTGGTGGTACTTGAAAACATTTACAAAAAAGCACAAAAAAAAAAAATTATTAAAAAAAATAATACATTTTTTTTTTAAACATAACATCAAATTAGACACACAGGCATTAACAGTAAACATCCAGTAAACATTTTTTTTGCAGTCAGGCCACTGAACTTAGAAGCAGGCCAGGCCAGTGTTTCTGGTTGCGGTGGCGCGATAGTTAGATAACCTAAGTGGGGAACAACCAGGAGATCACTGTGACAGAGAGTAATGCAGTCTAAACAGTCATACATCTTTAATTCAACTTCAGCCCTGATCATAACCATTTATTTTTAGATTTTTTGTAATGTCAGATAACAAATCTGACATTACAAAAAATCCATCAAAATCTGTGTTGCTGCTAATCATTGACACATGCCTAGCCTGTAACAATCCCCCCCAGAAAAATGTACTTTGCATTTGATATATTGAAAATATTTTACTTTTTGTGTTTTTTTTAACAATAATTTGTGATGCCATCACACAAACTGGCATTTAAAGGGTAAACATTAAAAAATGTATTGAATATGTGTTTTCTTTTCTTTTTTACAATAATTTGTGATGCCCATCACAAACACTGGCATTTAAAGGGTAAAAATTCAAAAATTCCTGCACCAGAATGCAGGAAATTAAGTTTTTGTAACAAAATAATTGTGTGTGTGTGTGTGTGTGTGTGTGTGAGAATGATGGACAATCGCTTGCTGTGTGAGAGAGAGAGAGAGACAGACAGAGAGAGAGAGAGATAGAGAGAATTAAGTACATTTGCTGAAATACAGTTCTTAATTTTCTCACTTGCTATGTGAGAATGTTAGTTATTATGTTCTCAATGCCCCTTGCATTGTATGAGTTGTGTGGAAGCGTTTGCTAGTTCTAGTGCTATCCCTTTGTACATTTTGGCTGTGTCTGACAAAAGTTAACAATACATAATGGTATTAGGAATACATTTGCCTCCTGCGTGAACTGCGCATAGCTGAATAGACTGTATTTTAACGCCGGTCATATGGTGGTACTTGGAGAGCCAGCTACGTTCTCAGGTGGTACTTGGTGTAAAAAGTTTGAGAACCACTGGACTAGAGAGTAGAGAGAGAGAGAGACTGACCGCGCTGCGAGTCTAGAGAGAGAGACTGTCATTACGTGAGCGGCGCGAGTCTGACTTCAGAGCCACACTGCAATGCACTGTAGGCTACTTTGCTTCCTAGATTAGGTTCTATAGTTCGATTGAAACGGATAGAGTCCCAACTTCACACCTCTACAAACGAAACGGACTATTGATTTAAAGGGACCATAGTCCACTTAAAGTGGACCAAACAACAGGGTAGGTGTGAACGCGCCCTTAAATCTGTCATAACCTGAGACTAAAGGGTAGGGATGCCCCGATCGATCGGCCACCGATCGTTATCGGCCGATATTCAGTATAAATATGCGATCGGTGAATTCCGATAATGAGTCATATTCGCAGATCGCGGAAACTGATCAAGTGGAGATCTCACTCGCTGTCTGTCTCAGACGCACAGGACCTGCAAACTGCCGCTGCTCCCTTGCCCCGCCCGCACCCGTGTAGAGTTTGTAAACACAGAGGAGGCGGCTACTCTGCTCGAGTCTATAGTGCATTCGACCTGAGCTAACGTTAGCTACCTAGCTATCGTTACTGTTTAAACAAAATTACCCAGTCAACTATTCACTTTTAGTAGGCATTGTCTAACGGTATTTAGCCGGCTAGTTACTGATGGCTCCGGATATCAACAAATGCCCCAGGAAGTCTAGTAGTCTATGTTGATATCTCCGTTAGCTTGCGTTAGCTTGCGTTAGCTGACGTTAGTTCACAGTTCAAAACGAAATGTCCGATTGAACTAAATAGTTGTCTTAACGTCATCTAGCCGGCTAGCAGTAGCTACAGATAGCTCCTGATATCAATGTCTTATAACCAGGGGAGGAAACTAACTTTTTGGCTTACCAGCCAACTGGCGAGTATCTGATTTTTTTTACCAGCCAAACAGATTTTTTACCAGACAAAAAAAATCGCTAATTGTGATAATTACTTCTTTGTATGTCAAGCCGCGTCAATGTTGTGTATGTATCTGGGTAGGCACACTGTGCCTTTAAGACAGCACGGTGGTCTTACGACAGTGCTGTGAAGTACCATCAAGTGTTGTGGTAACGTCAGTTGGGTTGGTGTGCTGTTGTGCACAGTGCACTGGTTGAGCTAGCCCCTTTCGTGACTGCGATGTGCAAGCCAGGGGCTTTTGAGCATGAAATAAAATGTCTAACCTTACGTCGTAGTCCGGTGCTTTTTTGGAAACATTATAGTCATAACAGATACACCTAGCTGGCTGCTTTGAGCACACGGGGCTAACGTTAGCTAGCAAGCAGCTATAGCTAAAACGCTAACTAGAAGCTAACCACTGTATACAGTTCCAGTAGACTAACATTACACCTCTGTGATTTAAATGTGTCCTTAATAACTTATACTCGAGGGTTGTACTAGGGTTGGATGCAGTTCCCCGTTGGTCAGTCTGTCTGTTTTCCATCTTCTGCTGTGTTTAACGTTATCCGTTTGCGAGTGCTCCTGATGGCTAGCCTAGTACCGCGGGACTTTTATTATTATATGTCCGCGGGTTGGCCAGTACTGCGCAAACGTTTATTAAACATTATATGTCCGCGGGTGGTCTTGTGCAGTGCTCTCGTGGCACTGTCAACTAAAGCGAACACTCAGAAGACGCGCACCGTTTGCCAGTGCAGTGATTGCAGAATGTTTTATTTTTATTTGTATACTCGCCAGCAGGGGAGGAAACTAACTTTTTGGCTTACCAGCCAACTGGCGGGTATCTGATTTTTTTTACCAGCCAAACGTAAAAAATACTAGCATTTGGCCAGTAAAGTGGCCTAATTTCCTCCCCTGCTTATAACATTGATTCAATGCGTATTCGAGCTGAGGGCTTGCGGAATGTGACAGTAGTAACGTTATACCAATAGGGTCCAGCTGCAGCGCCGGAGAATCCTTTTTGGAGCTGGAGGCTACTAGAGTACACAGACAGTGGCGCTGTTTACAGATAGCGAGCATTTTGACTTGTTGCGTGGTGGCGATGTCTCGCAGATAATACAAGTACAAGTCTAATTATATAATATATATATATTTTATAAAAAAAATAAAAAAAAATATATAAAATAATCTTTAATTTCTTTTTAATCAAAAACGATCGGTATCTGTATCGGCCGATATGGCTCACGACGATCGGTGATCGGTATCGGTGGCAAAAAAGGTGATCGGGGCATCCCTACTAAAGGGGCTTTAGTCCTGACTAAATTTAAACTGACCTTAACCAAATCCATGATGTAACCAGTGGTGTTAATTTTGTCAACAAAAATGATGACTAAATATGTTCGTCAACTAAGCTTTTCCCCCTGACTAAATCTAGACTAAAACAAAAAAGACAAAATCCAGACTAAAACTAAAATGAAAAAAACGAAGCTTTTCCCCCTGACTAAATCTAGACTAAAACAAAAAAGACAAAATCCAGACTAAAACTAAAATGAAAAAAAAATTAAGGTGACTAAATATGATAAACGAAAAAGGAGCATTTGACACATGACTAAGACTAAAACTATAGGTTTGATTATGTCTTATGGTGTATATATGTGGATCACTTCTATGCTCTATAATATGTATATATATGTATATATATATATATATATACAGGGCTGTACGCTAAGCTTTTTCACTAGGGGCACACTTGCCCCTAAATGAGAAATTTAGGGGCAAAGAATATTTTTTAGGGGCAAATTTTTAAATAACTATTTTACCATTATAGTAGGGCTGGGCGATATGGCCTCTAAATGATATTGCGATATTTTTTGGCCATATCACGATACACAATATATATCGCAATATTTTGACATTTCCTAAAGCACTTAAAATGCTTGATTTAACCCTTTGATGCATACAGTCACGCCAATATGATGATTATAATAAGTCCCAGCAACATATGTTTGCATTATTAAACCATGAAGATGCTTTAAAAAATAATTTAATGAAAATGTACTAAGAGTAGTCTACTGACACACTAATAAAAAAAATTATTTCCATCTAAGACTATTTATATAAAAACTCTTGGGTGCCCTTTTTTTGCACAGTACTGTGTTTTCTATCCACTTTAGCCAAACACACACACACACACACATATATATACTACTGTGAGAAAATAATAATTACACACAAAGGGATAATGGCTTATAGCAGACTTAATGATTTTAGAATATTTCAGATAATGAAATTAAATGTTTATCATCAACTATCCAGTTAGTATTTATACTGTCTGTAACGTTTGGCTACTTTAAATCATTGAATGTAGAGAGAGAGCGAGAGAGAGAGAGGGGGCGAGAACGCACAAGAGAGCCAGCCCCCCCCCCCCCCCCCGGGTTTTGTTCTAGGTTCGCGTTTTGATCGTCTAAGCTGCCGTAGGTGATGACGTCACACTCAAATGTAAACAGGAAGAGTCAAACACGGAGATGGAAAGTGGATGATATACAGAAACGAATAACTAATAAATATGAAGTTATGTTTAAACTTCTGTTGTCAAGCGTTGTCACTTGTCAATATAACCCACCCCCTTTCCTCACTTTTCCACCGTCCCTGCTTCACTCGGGACCACCAGCTAACGTTAGCCTAAAGCTCCGCCGTCCCTGCTTCACTCGGGACCACCAGCTAACGTTAGCCCATTGCTCGTGTCAATTAAATTGCATGTTATTAAATGTCCGCGCTGGTCTGTCTAATGAAATTACAACCGCAACATTATGTCGCCTGTACAGCCCTGGTTGTAGGCTAATGTTAGTGTAGTGAAATGCGAATGAAGGGGTGAAATCACTATTCGCAAGCTTGCGAGTAGATATAATTTTTCATTCGCACCGGCCAAATTAGGGGGCAATTTGCGACGATCTCGTCGCAGCGTACAGGCCTGATATATATATATATTATAATGTACAACCAGGGGTCATGTCTGCTTCCTATGGGCTGTGGAAACGTTCGGTTCACTTTACTGTTTTTGTTATTTTATGACTGGTGAGGGTCTTTAACTGTTTACATCTTTAACTCATTACGTTATGGGTGGAGTGGGGAGAGGGGCATCTACATGAATCTATGATCCCAATGGAAATTAATGTGAATTTGACTGACTGTAGCGGTACATAGAATTGCATTACAACAACAACTAGACTAAAACTGACAGACTAAAATGCTCAGACCTGTAGTTGACTAAAACTGACTAAACGAAAAATAAATGAAGGTGACTAAATATGATAAACGATAAAAGAGCATTTGACACATGACTAAGACTAAAATTAAAATAGCTGCCAAAATTAACACTTACTAACTGCTCCAGAAACAACCACTCCTGCTCCAGAAACTGTTGACTAACTGGTGCTTGAAACAAAAGTGGTTTAAGTCTAGAACTGTAGACGACTCTGGACTACACTGTGTTCTTAAACTATAAAATCCAGATACATACCATTATAAACCTCTTGCATAGAAACTAAAGCTGAATAAAATCACATATCTTTCTCTCCTTCCTCTGACACTCTTCTCCACCCAGATAGCTGTCCTGTCAGGCCTGGGAAGAAACCAAGAGGCTTGGATGGAAGAAAAGGTATCTGCTGTGACCAGTGTGGAAAAAAACTTCAGTTCTAAGATGAATCTCAATAAACACCAAGACATTCACACAGGAAAGAAACCCTACTCCTGTGACCAGTGTGAGAAGAGCTTTAGTCGTCAGGGTGGTCTGAAAACACACCAGAGAATTCACACAGGAGAGAAGCCCTACTCCTGTGACCAGTGTGGACAGAGCTTTAGTCGACTGGATAGTCTGAAAACACACCAGATAATTCACACAGGAGAGAAGCCCTATGCCTGTGACCAGTGTGGACAGAGCTTTAGTCGTCAGGGTGATCTGAAATCACACCAGAGAATTCACACAGGAGAGAAGCCCTACTCCTGTGACCAGTGTGAGAAGAGCTTTAGTCAACTGTCTCATCTGAAATCACACCAGAGAATTCACACAGGAGAGAAGCCCTACTCCTGTGACCAGTGTGAGAAGAGCTTTAGTCAACTGTCTCATCTGAAATCACACCAGAGAATTCACACAGGAGAGAAGCCCTACTCCTGTGACCAGTGTGGACAGAGCTTTAGTCGACTGGATAGTCTGAAAACACACCAGATAATTCACACAGGAGAGAAGCCCTATGCCTGTGACCAGTGTGGACAGAGCTTTAGTCGTCAGGGTGATCTGAAATCACACCAGAGAATTCACACAGGAGAGAAGCCCTACTCCTGTGACCAGTGTGAGAAGAGCTTTAGTCAACTGTCTCATCTGAAATCACACCAGAGAATTCACACAGGAGAGAAGCCCTACTTTTGTGACCAGTGTGAGAAGAGCTTTAATCAACTGTCTCATCTGAAAACACACCAGAGAATTCACACAGGAGAGAAGCCACATCATTGTGGTTTGTGTGATAAGAGATTCAGTAGATTAGCATGTTTCAGAAAACATGAGAAAAATCACTTGGGAGAGAAGATTCAGGGAAATGTCAAACCTGTCAATTCACCTGCACATTCTTAGAGGAGACGGCTGTAGCCAGTGTTA
Organism: Notolepis coatsorum; assembly: GCF_963971535.1. Taxonomy (NCBI): domain Eukaryota; kingdom Metazoa; phylum Chordata; class Actinopteri; order Aulopiformes; family Paralepididae; genus Notolepis; species Notolepis coatsorum. Next base: position 230,421,889 of record NC_140166.1, on the reverse strand, counting down.
GAAGAGGTCCACTCATAATGAATGTGTGGCCCAGTGTTAAACGCTTCAGTACCTCATTACAGCGATCAGTCCATCAACAATCATAAGGATTATAGTCGTAGTAATATTTGACCGTTGTTTATAAATGGAAAACGACTACCAAGAGCGTTTGACCTGCACAGAAGCCTCTGTGAGAGAAGCAGTACTAGCATAGACACAGTTTTCATTGACAACAACCGGTGTGTTTCTGTCGCTCTGAGGAGTGAGACAGACGGTGTGGATGTTCCTGAGGAGTGAGACAGACGGTGTGGATGTTCCTGAGGAGTGAGACAGACGGTGTGGATGTTCCTGAGGAGTGAGACAGACGGTGTGGATGTTCCTGAGGAGTGAGACAGACGGTGTGGATGTTCCTGAGGAGTGAGACAGACGGTGTGGATGTTCCTGAGGAGTGAGACAGACGGTGTGGATGTTCCTGAGGAGTGAGACAGACAGTGTGGATGTTCCTGAGGAGTGAGACAGACGGTGTGGATGTTCCTGAGGAGTGAGACAGACTGTGTGGATGTTCCTGGGACAATATGTCATTGGTATGAGAGTGAACACACATTGTTCTAGTGTTTTACATACTGGGATCATAGGAACTTTCTGACCTCACTATGGGGTGACCAGCCAAAAGCCAAGATGGTTAACATCATTATTAGATAGGTATGGACTTATATATTTGTATGTGGACACTAGTGATGTATTGAACTAATGTCACAACGTATTGTCAACATTCCTAGTAGGACATGTTTTTTTTGTTTTGTTTTTTTACTTTCACAAGAAGTGTTTATTTTAGTGTTCTATGTATTGTCTTTTTCTAGATGGTTTTTCTACCATCTAACTGCTTGTGGGTTTATGGGAATTGCAGAGCAACCTGTTGCACAAGTAACTAACTATTTTGTCATTATTGTGTGTATATTGACGAGTAATGGCTGTACGATTGATGCAACTTATCAAAACGTTATAGGGTTGGAATCAATTCACTTTAAATTAAATCAATTAAAATCGACAAATTGTTTACTTTCTGGTGATGGGACATCTATTCACATTTACTTGTCATTAGGTTGGATAGTAAAAACGTTTCATGACAGAACTTACAAATATTTAAAATAAAATTGACATCTTGAATTAAAAAGTGAATTGATCCCAACTTTGAAGAATTCTCATTAGAATGTATGATATGCTAATAATATGGATGAATTCTAACCGTCAAGATAAGTGGGAAGGTGTGAATTGATGTCTTAGAAGTAACTGTAACTCAGAAGTATGACAATTAAATGTTACATTTTAACCTACTTTGTATGAAAGGCTTCATCTTCTGAGTGCAACAATGATATTTTTTGAAAATCCTCTGCTATTTACTGGAAACTCTTTCAAACAATATCTGAAATAATAAAGAAATAAAATACCTATCTTGCTAATATGTCTATGTACGATGCACTCAGAGTGTAACACTGGAGCTTGATATTATTTGATGAACGACGCCACGGACCCTTGGCTGCCACAGATGTACCTCCTGGTGACATGCTGCTCACAATCTAAGTCACTTTGGATAAAAGCCTCCGCTAAATTACTAAACTGTAAAATGTGAGAATTCAAAACTTCATTGTCATTGTTTATTTATCCTGATGAGTCACTGAGAAATATCAAATTATTATTATATATTTTTTTAAAGAAGCCTGTACAAGGTCAAACATGTACATTCAGTTTATAAGATTGCTCCAGGTACAAAGTCAAGACCAAGTACATGAAGCAAAAGTAGAATCTAAAATCAGGTACATTTGAGGAAAATAGTGTTAAAACGGTTCAACCTTGAATTCTGGTCAGAAGGGGTCGTCTTCGAGTGAGAAAATACATGGAATCAACATTTAATATCAGCCACAGTTTAGAAAAAGGTTATTGAACAGTAAGGATTACGGCATGTTTTCAAAACTGAAATGTTGAGATATTTTATTGGAAATATATAAAGTATCACAAGGTAGAGCCCCCCCCCCCACAGTTTTTTTTAAACAAAAACACGACAAGCCATCAGGAAGGGCACAACTCTTATCAGCTGAGCAACAATGTTCATCAACACTTTGATGAACATTGTTGCTCAGCTGATAGAGTTGTGCCCTTCCTGATGGCTTGTCGTACAGAACTTGTAAGTCGCTTTGGATAAAAGCGTCAGCTAAATGACTAAATGTAAATGTAAAATGTAAATAAAAAATATAACAGACAAACAAAGATAAACCCACCCATCTTCAGAGAGATGCTTTAGGTTGATTATTTACCAATGATTCCAGGATTCTTGCAGACAGGACAGTTTGGTCCAGTTATTTAGGTCACATCTATCTCCACCTTTATGTAATGGAGTTACATGAGCTGTATATATATTTATAAAATGACTTCATGAACCTTTACTCTGAAACTAGAGATATGGGGCATTGAGAGGTGGATCTGTGTACATTGATGATAAAGAGGGGTTTCTGAGATGTTTTCACAAGTCAAATCTGGGACCAATTTTTGCAGGATGTCCAGATTGGTTTTTATTATATTGTTTTGTCAATTTGAAGAAGTAATTAAAAAACTTGAATGATGCTAGAGTGGTCTGGGACCCCCATGCCAAGCCTGAAGGCCTTCCAGGGGGACACCTAAACATACGCAGTATCACCCCTAAAAGTGAACAGATTAAACAACTACTCTTAGAATCAAACTTGGATTCTTTATTTGTCTCTGAACCCTGGCTTCATGATAACTCCCCAGCTGCTGCTCTGACTGTACCTGGCTATAATATATTTAGAGCGACCTGAAGGGAGATGGGGAGGTGTGATGTTTTATGTTAAAGATAACACCCACTGTACCCAGATCCACTTTTCAGATAAGGAATTAGAGAGTCTCCCCAAATGTCCTTTACCCTCCTAGGGCTGTGCCCACCACCAGACTCCAGAGCTATATATTCTGACCAGCTGAACACCATACTTAGAGAGTGCAACTTTAATAAAGGAAGTACTTTTGATGGGAGGTTTCAACATAAACTGGGAATATTAACATGGTAGAAAAGCCCTCAAACAACTTACAACTAAATTAGATTTTGTTCAGGTGATTAAAGGGCCAACTAGGATACGACCCAAATGGACCTAGTGTTTAGTAACACGCCAGAGAGGATTACTAAATCATTACATTTAGTCACTGGCCTATCTGACCTTAACGCTTGTATCTAGAAAACTGTCTAAGAATGGATTTAATCTGACTACCACCAAAAAGCAGACCTACCTCAGAATCCCTAAGGCTGACCACGGTCACTTTGAAGCAGCAATACATGGAATTGAATGGAGTGATAATGATCAGGGACTGATGTAGAAACTGACAGTCACCTGTTCCTCTGCACTATCAGATCTACAATGGACAGCTTCTAGGCCGTGAGCCAGTAGGGTCGGTCGTTACCATCTTGGGGGACTAACTTTCATAGTGATCTTTGGGAAGCTATATACACCCTATACTGCTAGAAAATATGTGATAGCAATGCAGCAGTTGCCTCCAAATGTGTGCTATCACATCTTTTAACACACTACCAAGCATATGTTTCAGGTCTCCTGTCCAAAATTACATGCCCCAAATTAATCATGATAGTTCCTGAACCATAAGGCCTATATGCATGTTTCTGGTCTCCTTTGATAGGTAACAAGCTAGCTAGGGCATATGAATCCAGTGTAAGTAAACCCACATCTATTACCATTCCAGAGTAAATGGAGATACAATGAAGGAAAACATCATATTTTTACCCTCGCCTGGTACATAATCTTAATTTAAAAGGCAATATGACCATTATAACCAATATCTCATGGATAATAATGCAACTGAATGTGTTCTCCTACTCCTTGACTACAAATGTAACTAAATGTGATGACAATACATTAAAAATACAACATTTATGATACTGTTTAAAAGGGTATACTCAGATGATGTAAATGTTTTGGCCATGGTTACTGTTTTACATGTTGACTGCAATTTTACTCCAAAACACAATTTCTTTCAATACAGCCATGTTACAAAAACATAAATCTCCCCAAAACATTGAAATAGTAATAAAAAACAATGAATATTTATCAATATGCAGCATATTCAACATTCATATTATGGGCACAAATCAATGTTTTCAGCTCAGTTAGACCTATACAATGATTTATTGGTTTTCAGAAAAATATTTGTTTATTTTGGAAAACTCAATACAAAACCCAGGGCACATATAATCACATCACAGATTTCTTTCAGGAATTCAAATAACTAATTACATTAAGTTCCGTCAGTACAGACACTTCTCAGTCTCTATCCGTGTTGGCGGCGCTCTCCAATTGACTGAGAGCCGAGACTAGTACAGACGTAAAAAACGTATATAATAATAATAATAATAATAATAATAATAATAATAATAATAATAATAATAATAATAATAATAATAATAATAATACAAAACCTACCATACTTTGTTTTACAAATGTTAATAACCTAATAATCACAATAATCGTCCATGTCTTCCACGTCTTCATGAGAACGTTCCACACTCTCTGAGGTGGATGCCTGGTTCTCACAGTCTGCCAGTCTACACACGTCACCTGAGGCCATTTGCAACACATACATCTTGGGAGTGAAATAGTTGTTGGACGCAGTTACAGGCCAGTAGATCCAGGACGGCATCGGGTGCTGGCTGGCCTTCCATCCAGTCCACCACCAACTGTTCAGCTCCCTCTTCTCTCTCCATCTTCCAGCCTCTGCCAACAGGGCTTGGCACTTGTGGGTCCCTCTCCAAACATTTTCTCCATATACCAGCCTGGTAGTTGGTCAAGTCAAGTCAAGAGTTTTATTTGTCACGGCATACAAGCATACAGTGAAATGCGGGGGGTCTTGCCCGCAACGATTGTGCAATAATCAGGGCCGGATTAACGACCGGGCCGTCCGGGCCGCGGCCCGTGGGCCTCTAGTGACGAGGGGCCTAAAATAAAATAAAAGAAATTATTTTTAAAAATATTTGTATTTTAATTCTTTTTGGAGGCCCCTCGTCACAAGAGGCCCCAAATTATTATTATTATTTTTTTAATTTTATTTTCTATTTTTTTGGAGGCCCCTCGTCACTAGAGGCCCCAAATAATTTAATATTTTTCTTATTTTGGAGATCGATGTCATACTGTGACACTGAAATGAAAACATATTTCATCAACTAAAATATTTAGTCAACAAAAATATTTCATCAACTATAATATACAGTTCTGCGCTCTGATTGGCCACTGACGTTTCTGGTAGCGCCAATCGTGTGACGCCTCTTTCTTTCACCAGTTAAGCTTAGGCACTCTTTCGAAGTTGGTTAAGGTTAGAGTTTGTCTTAGAGCAGGGCGATAGAACACCAGCCCTGATTCCATACTCTAACCTTAACCAACTTCGAAAGAGTCGCCTAAGAAACGTCAGTGGCCAATCAGATCGCAGAACGCGGAACTGGAAATCCGTTGGTAAAAGAATAGACACAGCCCCGACACGAATAAGGCAGATTGGGGTCATTATTCATGACAGACAGCAGAGACCCGCCGGTGCTGATAGCGGATATCATCGAGCTCCCCCTAGTGACTAGAGTTATTTCTAAACCTTGCCGCATTTCTGGCAGACGCTCTCTGATTGGCACTGACTGACGCTCTCTGATTGGCCACTGACATGTTTGCCCAATCGCGTGACGAGCTGTGTCTTTGCCCATTTCCGCGTCGAACAGCCTGCAAACTACCTGGCGTTCTATCGCCATGCTCTAAGACAAACTCTAACCTTAACCAACTTCGAAAGAGTGCCTAAGCTTAACCAGTGTAGAAACAGGCGTCGGCCAATCAGAGCGTCTTGCCAGAAATGCGGCTAGGTTTAGAAATAACGCGACTAGGGGCCTCCACTACACACTAGTAAAAAAAATAAAAGAGATATGGAAAAAAAATGTGGGGGGGCCTCCACAAGAATCTGGCCCAGGGGCCTCTGAAGTCTTAATCTGGCCTTGGCAATAATACAATAATAAGAATAAGACATAACAGGTATGAAGAAACACACTCCTCAATGTCAGTTTCAGTATTTAATATCTGACAAAGATGAAGACACCCTGCAAACTCAGCTGACAACGTATAACATGAATACATAATAACACTATGGTAATACATAAATATATATATATATATATCTATATAATGCATATAATATGTATGAACAGTAATGGTGCATTAAGCATCTCACGTGAATGAGTGAACGAACGTCTCTACAGGAGGCGAAGTGTAGGAATGTCCGTCAAAACTAAGATGGCCGCTCAGCAATAACAGCGCAGAGCAAGGCATGTCCGGTTGGATGCTGGTAAGACGCTGCCCTCTAGTGGCCGGCGATAAACTCTTCATCCCCCCCAGACCGGAAAGCTAAAGGTCGGAATAGATTAACGGTCTAAAACCTGTATCCAGCTGCCGGCTCGTAACGTGCAGGCGGCCTCTTCACGCGGCCCGGCCGAGTAGGCTGGGGCAGCGTCGGTGGTGACTGTGGCACCGGGAGTGGCGTGCCCAGGAAGGCACCGGCAGGAGCGGTGAGGTCAGAGGCCGCCTCATCAGCAGGCGCCGTAGGGAAGGCGCCCATAGCCGAGTCGCAGGGCCCATCTGCCGGCTGCTGAGTAAACCCCTGGGGCATCACGGGCGGGGGTTGACTGGTGGGGGCCGGGGTGGGGACAACGGGTGGGGGCTGATGTCCCAGGGCAGTAGGTGGCGGCGACGGCGCAGCCGACTGCTGATGGGCGCAGGGTGTGGCCGGTGTGTGGGCACGGAGGAAACGCTGGTTGCGCAATGTCAGACATCCCGAACCGTCAACCCTGACCCGATACTGGTCGTGGCCCAGTGACTCCACCACCACCCCTGACCTGTCCCATTTGTGAGGGCTCGGGCCCTGCTGGTTCTGGAGGAATACTCTCTCGCCGAGTGCCAACGGGCGGAGCGGTCTCGAGTGAGTCCCCAGAGACTCGGTGGTACGGGACATACGGGTCCGAAGGGCGTCCTCCTTTGCCGCCCATGCCTCGCGCCACAGCAGGCGGATATGCAGGTTCGAGAACTTCTCGAGGCGCTTCACGAAGGAGAGCGAGCCACGAAGGGGGCGGCCGAAGATGATCTGCGCTGGCGAGAGGTTGCAGTCGGGGTCAGGTGTGTTTCTCAACTGCAGCATCGCGTGCAGGAAGCGGTCCTGATCAAGGCTGCCCGATGGGCCGGTGTTGGACATCAGGAGGCGCTTAGCAGTCTTCACCGCCACTTCTGCCCTCCCGTTCGACTGCGGAAAGCTGACGGAGGATACACGGTGCTTGACGTGCCATAAGCGGAGGAAGACCTCAGTGTGGCTCGCCTTGAATTCCAGACCGCCGTCGCTTGCGAAGAACGAACGGAGGTGGTGGACCAGGCCCGCTGAGCCTGCCAGGGCAGTACCCGCCGTAGAGCTCAGGACCTCTACCCAGCCCGAGAGCCGGTCCCCGACAACTAGGTAGTGGCGGCCCCCATAGTCGAAGAAGTCCGCAAACACCGCCTCGAACGGAGTGGATGGGGGTGAGGATGGCAGGGGGGGTGTAGCCGCCTGTGATGGAGCATTGCGGTTGCAGTCTGCACACCCGTCCCTGGTGGCTTGAATGTCCCCTGACATCCCGGACCAGTAGACTATTGCTCGGGTCCCCTGGTGGGCGGCGTGGAGATGCCGAAGGATTCTTTCACGGAGGGATGCGTCTATATTAATCCCAGCCGAAGAGTGCAAGAGCGCTTCCGCATTCTTCGCCGCGCATGCGCATGAGGTCCTCGCTTGGTTCAGACGCCCCATTCAACACGGTTAATCACAGATGCCAGAACGCGCCATATTAAAGCCTTTGGTTCATATTAGCAACGCTGGTCGCAATGCTGGTCAATCACATTAACGCTGGTCAATCACATTAATCACAGAACACGCCATATTAACCCTTTAATCGCCAATGACGTATTTAGACGTCATTCCTCGCCATGCGTAATCTGCCAATGACGTCGTACAGCGTCTTTGAGATCAATATTTCAAAAATCTGTCATGGCAATCATATTTCACCGACGGAGACTTAACGGGTGCTGTAGAGCTCCTCTCAACTCTCCTACGGTGCAAGACCGCCATCTGGTGGCCGATCGGCGAGGTGCCAAAACCGGAAGTGAGCGGCCGGAAGTGGTGCTCACCCATATTTCGTCCGGCCAGCTTGATACACTGGATAGCGATCCGTTGCCAATAACTCGATAAACAACATGATTTGGACGTATATAGTATTATACAACCTGGAACTGGACCAACAAGATCGACATCCCATAATAACGATCTTTTTGCTCCAGTAGCATCCCCCATCGCTACGAGGAAGCTGCGGTGAGTTTCAGCGTGTTTGATTATTATTGTCCATACAAACTGCTCTGATCTATGTATCACCCATACTACATAAATGATTTAACGTCGGCCACGGACTTATAACCCCCCCCCCCCCCCCCCTCCGGTCACCAGCAGATGATGAGGCATGACGTTTAGGACCTTATACAATTGAAATTTTTTATCTGACGTCAATCGGTATCAAACTATATTTGATGATCTAATATATGTATTTATGGCTATAACTCACGTTCTGCAGAATGCTGCAGAAAACGATAAAAACATATTTATACTTTAGACCGTATTTTAGTATGAATATGTGAATGAAAAGGTAGAACGTTGCTACATCCTAAATGATAGATACTTGACGTTGAATGGGCCATAGCAATGTCAATTTAGCAATACAATTTAAAAAGTTATAGCCCTGCAAAGAAGGGGAACATCTCCATAGACTTTCAGTGGTGGCAGAGAGGTGATTAAGATCAGAATAATCCCTGGCAGATAAAGGGTTAAAGCGCTAATACGGTATATATAATAATATAATATAATAATAATATATATACGCGATGGACGCAGCAGGCGATGTTTGCATACTTCATATATGTGTCTACCTCTTCTTGCTGTCATTACATCCATGTATGTGATTGATTGATTGAAAAGTTACAACACGCCATAACGTTATTTCCCTGTACATTGTAACATTAACACAACGCAGCTGTCAACTGTACTTTACATATTATCCAAACGAGGACCACATAACCGCATCGCTGCTTCAGCATAATTGTTTGTGTTATTTCCCCGGGTGAGGAGACCGCGCGCGCCCCGGTAACTGAGTGCCCAGCACCCCAGTAACTGAGTGCCCAGCACTCTCTGCGACTGTAGAGGCGCTCAATGTACCGCAGGTACTTTTCATACCTGCAATTGATCAAATAAGGAAACAAACACAGAAGATGCACATTGAGCTGTACTGTACTGTACCCATTCTGCAATCTGTTAATAAACTTTTCAATCAATCAATCAATCAATCACATACATGGATGTAATGACAGCAAGAAGAGGTAGACACATATATGAAGTATGCAAACATCGCCTGCTGCGTCCATCGCGTATATATATTATTATTATATTATATTATTATATATACCGTATTAGCGCTTTAATATGGCGTGTTCTGTGATTAATGTGATTGACCAGCGTTAATGTGATTGACCAGCGTTGCGACCATCGTTGCTAATATGAACCAAAGGCTTTAATATGGCGCGTTCTGGCATCTGTGATTAATGGGGCGTCTGAACCAAGCGAGGACCTCATGCACGGCGAAGAATGCGGAAGCGCTCTTGCACTCTTCGGCTGGGATTAATATAGACGCCGGAGGGATGGGGGAACCACGACGCGCCGTCCTGTGCATAGACGGACTCACGGACCGATGACGGGCTCGCCAGGGCGGTGTCGTTGACGTCAATCCCACCCTCCTGCTCCATAAGGCGGAGGAGGTGGCCAAGGCCCTCGTCAGCCGCTGTCTCCCGTGCGAGGAGGGGCCAAGAGACGGCACAAGCTCTCGTGCATCGTCACGGATGGAGGCCATGAGTGCTGACTCCACGGCATCAGGCTCGCTTGGCAGCCACAGTGAGATGCCATTCGTCGAGCCCGAGGGGGAAGGGTGCCTTGAAGTGGCATCAGCGGCATAGTTGCTCTTGCCAGGCAGATGCACAATGTCGAAGCGCCACGGGAGGGTGCGCTGCTTGAGTCTAAATAAACGCGAGTTCGTAATCTCATCCAGCGTGCGGTCGCCAAAGATCTTCACCAGCGGCTTGTGGTCGGTGACCACGATGAGGTTGTCGTACCCCTGCGTGAAGTACCGCGTCTGTTCCAGACCCCAGGCCGCGGCCAGGGCCTCTCCTTCGACAGCCGCATAACGCTGCTCCACAGGGGACAGGAAACGCGACAGATTCGCTTGATTGAAGTCACCGGCTACGATCATGGCTGCGTCCGGATGCTTGATCTGATGGCTGTTTAGATGGACCTGTAGCTCCGCCAGGGCCCTGGCGGTATTCGCTTGGGGAGGGATGTACACCGCCGTCATGATAATGGCGGTGAATTCTCGGGGGAGATGAAACGGGCGACATTGAATGGATAGATGTTCCAGGTCCGGGGAGCATGAACGGGAGAGTATCTTTATCTCCTTAGGGCTAACCCAGCTGTTGTTCGTAAGGAGACAGACCCCCCCTCCAGTACTCTTACCGGAGGCTTCTGTCCGGTCCGCTCGGAAGACGGAGAAGGAATCCAAAGGAGAGACGTTGTGATCCGGAGTTGTTGGTTTCAGCCATGTCTCTGTGAAACACATGCTGTTGCAGTCCCTCACATCTCGCTGGAATCGAACCTGTGCCCAAAGATCGTCCATCTTATTATCCAGCGAACGTACATTTGCCAGTACAATTGATGGAAGCAGAACTTTTTAGCCTAATTCTGATTCCACTTCTCCTTCCCCTGTGTTTCCATCTTGTCCCGCCGCCTTTTCCTTTGTCCTCTTCTTTGTCTCTGTCCCGTCTGATCTCCGATGGCCAGTCTTGGCAAAAAGTGTATGTTGTGTATGTCATAAATGTCACTATGCATTGAAAATGCGGGACCCTGATGTAAACAAGACAAAAGTCTTTCTCTGGTCTGCATCCTCTTAACAATTGTGTTTATTGAGCTGTACTGTATTGTACCCATTCTGCAATCTGTTAATAAAGTTTTCATTCATTCATTCACAGATCCTGTGCATCAGTGGTGGAGGGAGTAGACCTGTAGCAGACGGAGACCGCAGACAGACAGACGGACAGAATGTAATAAAATTAGAGGTGGGCATAGATTAATTTTTTTAATCTAGATTAATCTATCTGCAATCCTGGATTTAATCTAGATTAATCTAGATTAAAATGGCTCAAAAAAAAAAAAAAAACTGCCGAAGGCATTCAAAATATGTGTGTTCTACCCAAATAATGACCAGAAGTAAGTCCTTACTTTTTCTTTCCTCCTTATGTTTCTCAGGCCAGGTGGCCCATTACACCATGAGCCCATCTCCCGTTTCCAAAATGCATTACAGACTGTTTGAAAAAGCTGTTTTGCTATGATAATTGGTAATGAAATATCAAAATAATGTTCAATAAGATGTACTTGTGTTTAATAAGTTGTTTTATTCAGAAGTTAACACAAATACATAATATTACCAGTACAGTACAGTATCTAGCACACTCTCAGGAGCAAAACAGAAATAATCATTTCAAACTTGAACTATGTGACATGGCTTGAATCAACTGCTCCAGTGGAGTTGCTCAGTGGCCAATGGTGTCAACTGTGGTTGTACTGGGCAGCTCCCAGGTGTGAATGGAAAAGAACATCTGTGCTCAGCGAACCTACCCTGGGTAAATAAAGGTAGGAAAAAAAATGTAAAAATTTTTTTTTTTAATTTTTTTTAGATTAATGCGTTAATTATATTATCGCGCGATACTAGTATAGCGTTAACGCAGCACGTTAACGCCGTTAACGGCCCAGCTCTAAATAAAATATAAAGGAGAAAGGAGAGGAGCTGATGGCTTCGTGAGCGGCCAGCCTTCCCCAAGTCTGCTGCCGGGACGTTCTTGAAGACCGCAGAGGCGGGGAGGAGGGACACAGCTGTGGATGATCAGCGTCCCGGCACGAGAAGAGGAGAAGGTAGAATCAACTGTCTTTATTTACCCATCTGCCAGTGCCCAGTACAACCAGTCTGACACTGTTGACCACTAGGAGCTGCCCAGTACAACCAGTCTGACACTGTTGACCACTAGGAGCTGCCCAGTACAACCACAGTCTGACACTGTTGACCACTAGGAGCTGCCCAGTACAACCACAGTCTGACACTGTTGACCACTAGGAGCTGCCCAGTACAACCACAGTCTGACACTGTTGACCACTAGGAGCTGCCGAGTACAACCACAGTCTGACACTGTTGACCACTAGGAGCTGCCCAGTACAAACACAGTCTGACACTGTTGACCACTAGGAGCTGCCCAGTACAACCACAGTCTGACACTGTTGACCACTAGGAGCTGCCCAGTACAACCAGTCTGACACTATTAACCACTAGGAGCTGCCCAGTACAACCAATCTGACACTGTTGACCACAAGGAGCTGCCCAGTACAACCACAGTCTGACACTGTTGACCATTAGGAGCTGCCCAGTACAACCTATCTGACACTGTTGACCACTAGGAGCTGCCCAGTACAACCAATCTGACACTGTTGACCACTAGGAGCTGCCCAGTACAACCACAGCCTGCCACTGTTGACCACTAGGAGCTGCCCAGTACAACCACAGTCTGACACTGTTGACCACTAGGAGCTGCCCAGTACAACCACAGTCTGACACTGTTGACCACTAGGAGCTGCCCAGTACAACCACAGTCTGACACTGTTGACCACTAGGAGCTGCCGAGTACAACCACAGTCTGACACTGTTGACCACTAGGAGCTGCCCAGTACAAACACAGTCTGACACTGTTGACCATTAGGAGCTGCCCAGTACAACCACAGTCTGACACTGTTGACCACTAGGAGCTGCCCAGTACAACCAGTCTGACACTGTTAACCACTAGGAGCTGCCCAGTACAACCAATCTGACACTGTTGACCACTAGGAGCTGCCCAGTACAACCACAGTCTGACACTGTTGACCACTAGGAGCTGCCCAGTACAATCAGTCTGACACTGTTGACCACTAGGAGCTGCCCAGTACAACCACAGCCTGCCACTGTTGACCACTAGGAGCTGCCCAGTACAACCACAGTCTGACACTGTTGACCACTAGGAGCTGCCCAGTACAACCACAGTCTGACACTGTTGACCACTAGGAGCTGCCCAGTACAATCAGTCTGACACTGTTGACCACTAGGAGCTGCCCAGTACAACCACAGTCTGACACTGTTGACCACTAGGAGCTGCCCAGTACAACCACAGTCTGACACTGTTGACCACTAGGAGCTGCCCAGTACAACCACAGTCTGACACTGTTGACCACTAGGAGCTGCCCAGTACAACCATAGTCTGATGAACAATACCACTTACCTTTAGCTCACCTGGGTGTTGCTCAGTGTCATCTATTCTATACCATCATATACTCAGAACATTCTCCTGGGTGTCTCTCAGTGTCATCTATAACCTCATATACTCAGAACATTCTCCTGGGTGTCTCTCAGTGTCGTCTATAACATCATATACTCAGAACATTCTCCTGGGTGTCTCTCAGTGTCATCTATACCATCATATACTCAGAACATTCTCCTGGGTGTCTCTCAGTGTCATCTCTATACCATCATATACTCAGAACATTCTCCTGGGTGTCTCTCAGTGTCATCTATACCATCATATACTCAGAACATTCTCCTCTGTGTCTCTCAGTGTCATCTATGCCATCATATACTCAGAACACATCTGTTGCAGCTGCACTGTTTTCCATGAAAATAGCATATTTGGATAAGTTTGACCTGATTTCTCAAAAACAGAAATCATTATTTAATAAAATACAGAAAAGGATCACCAAGTTACTCTGGATAAAGAACCCCTTTACAGAGAACATTGAGACAACGCTTCCTGACACATCTCCATCCAAACTCTTGGAAGAACTCATTGAAATCTCATCTGATACCACCTGGAGAGCTGGTTTCAGTGAAGTGCCCCTGGAAACATGTTGGTCTGAGTGTGGAGCTGAGTACCAAGTATCTCATGATGATGCAGCAGTTAAGGTGTTGATACCATTCAGCACCACATATCTGTGTGAAGCTGGCTTTTCATCCATGACAGCTCTGAAAACTAAATATAGGGCCAAGTTGAGCCTTGAGGATGACATGCGTGTTGCCTTGTCAAAGATCTCCCCACGTATTGACTGTATTATTAGCCAGCAGCAGCAGCAGACCTCGCATTGAGCTAGAAATGTCCACTGAGTGAACAAGTGCTTATTTTCTGTATTTATTTAAATAATGATTTTCTGTTTTTGAGAAATGGTCAAACTTATCCAAATATGCTATTTGATGTACTACTACAAGCAGTGTAATGTCAACAGTACTAAGCACTTAAATAAACGTTAGTTTGAAAGCAAGCACTTTTGTCATCATTGTAGCAAAAGAGAGGGGTGAAAGGGTTAACCTTCTGTAGTGTGGTGAGGTTAACATGGTGTCAGGAGAGATAACAGGTGAGGTTAACATGGTGTCAGGAGAGATAACAGGTGAGGTTAACATGGTGTCAGGAGAGATAACAGGTGAGGTTAACATGGTGTCAGGAGAGATAACAGGTGAGGTTAACATGGTGTCAGGAGAGATAACAGGTGAGGTTAACATGGTGTCAGGAGAGATAACAGGTGAGGTTAACATGGTGTCAGGAGAGATAACAGGTGAGGTTCTGTATCGTATATGCTCTCGCTCGGCATCGCTCTCTGCACTATCTCGCATATGTGCACGCGCACTGAATAAAGACCACAAATGTACCTTTAATCCCAATATTCGTCTGACCACACCCCTATCAGCTTACCCATATAAGCAGGGGTGGGGCCACCCACTCGCCTCCTTCTCGCTTTCACCACAAGGAAGAAGTGCCTCGGTAGATCCCCACACTTGACACCATGATGGAAAGGATTAGGAGCAGCTTTGGGAAACAAGGATACGTTGACATCATATCTTTATTTTCTCTCTCACTATTTTCGAGAAAATACGGCGATATTGTCTTCGTACTGGAGTGTCTGGAAGATGATGATCATTCTAAAAACCCTCCACCGGTTTTCGTATTGGGAGCACGCCGCTGAATGCTTCTCAACTGCAGTTCCTTGCTGTGTTTGTTGGGGTGAAACCTGTCAGGCCACAGCTGAACTGTCGGACGCGCCGCTGTTGTGAGAAGCGTGGGTTTCAGGTTGGGTGAGTACTGTTGCTGGCGGGCTTCACTTGTCTGTTAGTGCTATGGGGGCTACTTGACAATGTTTATGGAAACCGGCCCCAGGCTAGGGTCCTTTGTTCAGCCACCTAGGCGACAGAAGGCCTTGGTCTGAAGACCATTGTAGTTTTAACTAGTGGGCCGCGACCATTAACACTGGTGATCCCTGTGTGTTCTGGACGAGTGGATTCTCTCTGTCCCGTGTTAAGCCCCTTCTTTCATATCCAAATGAGAGTATTCCTTCACGAGGAGATATGTGCATGGATGTGCGATAGCGGCAGATCCATGTTCAAGTCAGCTACACAGGCCAGTTTGGTATTGTGCTGATTCCGTCGGGTGTTGGTAAAATCACCGTTTTAAAGCAGTGTTGACATCTTGTTTCTCTTTTCTCTTAAAAAGTGAGGAGAGGTTCAGAACGGCGGCCTGTCTGGGTGAGTGTTATGTCATTGTATACATGTTCAGGTGATAGCTGCTTAGCTTACGGTTAGCCAGTCAGCTGTTAGCTGCTGCGTTAGCCTGCTGGGATCGCTGCATGACCTACTTAGGTTGGGCCTACTGTTCGCCAGTCAGCTGTTAGCTGCGGCGCTAGCATGTCGTGATCACTAGGTAACGTTAGCTTGCTGCTGTAGGCCAAGGCCTGGCGCGGGGTAGCTTTAGCTCCTCGCGCGCCGCCGCGAGCGCTTCTGGTCGCGTGCGCCGTTAGCTCGGCGTCTCGCGAGCAGGGGCAGTAGCGCCCGAACGGTTGGAGCGGCCGTTAGCTTAATGCTACTCTGTTGAACGTGCTTTGATTTTAACATGTTTTACACTCTTGACTACGACGTCATCCTTGACAGGGGATGTTCATCGACCCTGCCCTGAGCCAGGACGGCAAGGTTGCGTCAACAAAGAGGACTGTAGTGCGGGTTGGAGCGGCGATGCTGCCCAGTTCGAACAACACAGGAGCGGCTGTGTTCCTACGGTGTCTGTGACTGCACTTCGCTGATCTACGTTCCGGGTAGGACAAGGTTTGACCAGACCTTATAACACGTCTTCTGGTTTTACTTTTCTAAATGTGTTGTGAATAACGATGTTTTCCCAAACGTGTGTTGCTGCAATGCATTTAGGATACGACGCAAGTTATGTGTGTACTGTTTTTGTCACTGGCAGTTAGCTTCTCCGTGCAAATCGGGTTGTTGTTACAGATGTGAAAATGATCTGGTTGTTGTGTGAGAAACATCATGGTGTTTATATGTACCATGTACTCACAACTAAGGTAACTAACCTATGAAGCTATGCTTAGTGACAAGTGAGTAAAAGAATGTTCTTTTCTCAGCCTGTGATGACAATGAACAGTGTGTTCACATAATTAACAGGTTTCCCCGTATTGAGGGTAAAATAAGAGGATTGTGTTTCCCCCCGGTTCCCTGGGGACTTTTTCATCCTCCTATCAGACATGTTGTGCACTAAAGTGTGTCTTTTGTGTGGTAGGGATGCGATGTAACCCTTAGCTTGATTGCTGAGGTTGTGCTAAAACAGCTGGAGAAACTTTATTTTCCTAAAAGAAAAGATGGTTTGGTCGCTGTCGTGTGTGCTTAGCAAGGCCTGTGGCCGATACTAATCGAGAATTATGTATTCTCTCATTGTGAAAAACGGCGTTCCTCTGTAGAGTGTTTTTGCCATTTTTTGTAGGTGATGATGGGTTGTGTGTGTCATGTGACCTACAACTGGGTTGGACTGGCCACAGAAGCACATGTGTATGTTGGACCGGGGCTCTTAGAGCCCTCTCTATTCTGTGTTTTTTCCTTAGTAAAAAGCAGATAGCAGGTTAGCTCATGCGCTGTGTGGAGCTGTCAAACGCTTCATAGAGCTGACTATGACTGTGTCATATTCTCTTTTTGTCATTACATCGTATCATGGGTGTGGGGTCGTAAAGGGGTGAACTGGTAACCTTTCCTCTCCCCCTTGTTTCTGTCGGTCAGGGGTACACCCCCTGTCCTTCAAGGTTCCCGTCACGTGGCGGTTCGGCACGTTACGGGGGGGGGGGGGGGAGTTTCCTGGTCCCACGGCCTGGTATATTGGGCGTGTGCACCGCAGGAATTCCCCCGCCATAGAGTACGTCACCGTGCGCGTCTCTGTTGGTAGGACTTCCGTGTGCTGTTCAGGTCCATGTGATGGATCTGTTTCAGGGGGGTGGTCAGGGCTCCTCCTCACCAAGCGCCTATTCGGGCCTTCTGTGAGTTCGGACTCCTTCTTCCATGTGAGGGAGCCTCCATCAGAGTACAGAGCCTTCCTCCTCAGATTGTCAAAGTGAGTGGACCCTCTGGAAGGTGTCCTATTCTATTGTATATGTATTCGATTCAATTCGATTGTTGAGTGTGTATGGGTTCAGTGCCTCTTCCCCGGAGAGCCCTAAAACCAATTTTTTACATGGCTCAAGGTGCAATATATTCTTTTCAATCTGTACAGCTCGCGTGGGAAGTCTCTCTGGGGATCCCCGTCTCCTTCCTATGGGAGGGTGGTGGGATGTAAAAATGTGAATTTTTTTTACCCCTGGCTGTGTAGACTGGGATACATACTGTTGATGCTTCCTTCTTTTCTATTCAAAAAGTGTTGGAGTTAGGAAGTGTCACACCCCTCTTGTCGTTCCCCTGGGCGCCTTGGGGATTCAATGACAGGTCTAAATAGCCTGTTCATTGATGGGGGTGTGTCCCGACGCACGTATAGTGCTGGCTCGCTGTAAACAGGCGACTGACTGGCACGCCTTGGTTGCTTGTGGTTGAAACAGCGTTTTTATAAAGCAACTGAGATGGGGGTTTTTCCTCTTCCGACGACCAAATCCCACGACCTGGGTTGGTTTTTCGACGGATTCTCGTTCATGTCTGGGGGATGATGACGGAATGGATCTGAACATATGTAGAGGGGTCTCACGCCCCTTGGGGTGGGCCACCAGGCGCGGTTCGGCCGAACGTCTGGGTGGCGCCTTCTTTTCATGTTAAGATCGACACGCATATCTGCCCTTTCTCCTGGAGTAGGCATGTCGGCGTGGTTAGGGCACGGGACTGGTTCTGGTCACGCTGGTCCGGATCAGTTGAACCCGTTGTCCGCCGGGGATGCAGATCTGCTGTTCTGGTACCCTGAGGGACTTGGGCTTTTTTCAGGGGGAAAAATGCCAGGTCGGTCCGGGTGTCACAGGGTTAAGCGCTATGGAGACCCTGGTTGGGTACGTTTTTACTCAGCACTGTCGTAATGGCTTACGGCCATGCCATTCTGTACACGCTCGATCTCGTCGGATCTCGGCCGCTACACAGGTTGGTCCTGGTTAGTACTTGGTTGGGAGACCGCCTGGGAATACCAAGTACGGTGTGCTTAGGGGCTGGTTCTCCATTCTTTTTCGCTCCTCTCTCCCGCATGGCGAAGAGGGGCCTGTGGGGGTGGTTTTTGACCTCCTCTGGTGACCCTGTGCTTCCCGTACCGCCAGGCCCGGTCCGAAGTAATGTTTCGTCGACCCGTAGGCCTGGGTTAACCCTTTTTTGGAAACTGAAACACTTGTACTGCGGAATAGCCGGTGTATACCCGCAGGTGTGTTTTGGAGTTTTTTCTTGAGGGGTTATAGGAACAACCACCGCATTGGGTAACACCAAGGTGGTTGATTCCCTGGTGTGTTGGTGCAGTGTCAACTCCCGGGTTCACCGGTTGAGGGTGCCCCTGCACGTTCATGACGTCTGCCAATCGTGTCAGCCTTCTCTGCCTCGACCCCTCTGGGTGGGGGTTTTTAAATGGAGGCTTGGTCATGCAACACCGCCAGCTTACGCTCCTTCCGCCGGGGCGGCTGTGTTCAGCTGTCCCCTCTGGCGCCTGTCTCGTCCGCAGTCTCCAGGCTAGGGTTAATAGCCTGTTGCCTGGTTTTTCCCCGGTGCGCTGCCTGCTTCCGTTGGTTAACCTTTTTTGTGTGCTTACGGCCATGCTGACTGCCTGTTGCAGGGTCAGTGTGCCAGGCGGTGTACTATTGGGGGGACGGGGCCCGCTCGGCTGAGGGGCCTTTGTCCGAATACGCTGGCGATGTGGGGGGCGGGGCACTACGTGCCCACCTGGTGGGGTCTTGATGCTGGCATCATGGACTTCTCCGGGCCCCCATTCCAGGGAGTCCAGTCCTTTTGGTGGGTCTGGGTCTTCCTTCGCGCTCCGCTGCTACGGCCTTGCCACGGGGTTGGGTTTGCCCTTGACCCCGTGATTCTGGGGGCAGTAACGAGGTTGTTCCTCCGTTCGTTCCCGGGTGCCATGCGGGTTGTGCGTGTGTGTAGTCGTGGGGTCAAGCCACGGTCTGCTCACCCTGTGCGTTGAGTTGCTTGAGTGCCTCTTCGCACGGTCGGGTCCGTCGCCCTCCCGTGAAGCCCCTAATAGGGGGGGTGCCCTCCATTAGGGTGGGTCGGGGGGGCTCGGCCCTCCCTGTTCTGATGGTTGTGGGGGGCTGTCAGCGGGGTGTATTTGTCGGCCGTTGGCTCTCGCTCGGCCTCCCTTGTGCAGAGAGCGATGCCGAGCGAGAGCATATACGATACAGAACGTTAGGTTATGACTATAACCAAGTTCTGTTAGTATAGCGACGCTCGGCATCCGACGCCGCTGCAGCCTTTGACCTCGCCTTGTGGCGAAAGCTTGGGAAGGAGGCGAGTGGGTGGCCCCACCCCTGCTTATATGGGTAAGCTGATAGGGGTGTGGTCAGACGAATATTGGGATTAAAGGTACATTTGTGGTCTTTATTCAGTGCGCGTGCACATATGCGAGATAGTGCAGAGAGCGATGCCGAGCGTCGCTATACTAACAGAACTTGGTTATAGTCATAACCTAATGTTAACATGGTGTCAGGAGAGATAACAGGTGAGGTTAACATGGTGTCAGGAGAGATAACAGGTGAGGTTAACATGGTGTCAGGAGAGATAACAGGTGAGGTTAACATGGTGTCAGGAGAGATAACAGGTGAGGTTAACATGGTGTCAGGAGAGATAACAGGTGAGGTTAACATGGTGTCAGGAGAGATAACAGGTGAGGTTAACATGGTGTCAGGAGAGATAACAGGTGAGGTTAACATGGTGTCAGGAGAGATAACAGGGGAGGTTAAGATTTACTTTATTAACAGATTGCAGAATAGGTACAATACAGTGAAATACTTTCGTCTTGTTTACCAATGGCAATGTACAGTTTCTTCCCCTTCAGATGTAAATATTTTTTATGATATCTTTTTACTACACAGTACTGTCTATCTGTATATCTTGTTTGTGTTATAAGATTATGGTCTGTTCCTTTAAGAGGGAGGCACCCACGCATACAGGTCAGCTACGCAAGGGAGTAGGGTATATCTGCAGAGCCACAGAGCCCAACGTCTGGGCGGGGCTTCGTGGCGTGGACGGGTTTGAGGCGGGGCTTCGTGGCGTGGACAAGTATTGTGGCCTGGACAAGTATTTGTTGGAGTGCGCATGCGGATGGGGGGGGGGGGGGGGGGCTCTCTCGCATATAGTAATAATAGAGTATATACATTTGAGGGGGAATAAACTGTACATATACAGCACTGTTTGTGATACAAAAATAGTAGAGTACATTAACCTGGCACACAACATACTTGTTCACATGTCATTTTTCTTTCACTCTAAAGGAAATATGTCTCACATACAGTAGACCCCCCAGTACTTTGTGGAGACGAAGATGATGAGTACCAGTCTTCTCCTCAGACATATAAACTGTACATTGGAAGAGGTCTATAGATATCACGCAGTTATAGATAATTATCCATATATCGATAAGTTGGCCTCAGCCTTAGTGATGTTGTGGTTCTTTTTCAAATGTAGCCAAGAGTAAAGACACAGCAGTCAAAGTGTATATTTTCAGCACTACGTTTGTTTACCAATGATTTTAAGTGTTATTAGCTAAATATGCGAAAGACAGAAAGCCGTCATGAGATCGTTGTAGTCCTAACAAAGAGGAGACCCAGGGCTTTCGATAGACGTCGACATTTCATAAAACTACACTACCCAGCTCACACCAGCCGCAGCCAAAGCTGCAGCCGCTTGACGCGAATAAAAAATATTGAACAAACCTCAACGTTAATTGCATAAAATACAACATATTATTTCTTTAACTTAAAATTACAATTTACTCAAGCATAGTAACAGACAATATTTCTGACATTGGGAATACATTCCCTAGATACCAAGAACACGCAAATGGACCTTGTAGAAGTGGAGCAATCTTCCATTTACTTGGGTATGTACTTTTAGGTGAAATATGGCCAGGGCTTAACAGGTTAAGTGTTCCTTTAATGGACGCCTTCAGCCTCCTGGAAGCCGGGCACCTTGCTAAGTTGTTGCAGGAGAGCGAGAGCTTCCCTCCATCCCTCCGTCCTGCTGAAGGCCTTGATGAACAGGGTGTAGGCTCCGGTGTGGAACGCCTCGAAGCGTCCCTTCATCATCCCGTACAGGTCCACCACCTCTGTGTCGTGGCCGTCACTCACACAAAGTGTCCGGTAATGCAGCAACAGCTCGTAGGTTAGATTCCCCGTCTCTGTAGCGACGAGAGCCAGCAGGGACCTTGGGGCAACAGATGAGAGAGAGAGAGAGAGAGAGAGAGAGAGAGAGAGAGAGAGAGACGGAGGGACAGACTATTAATAATAACTTAAAGTAAATTGTTATCTCTCCTGACACCATGTTAACCTCACCTGTTATCTCTCCTGACACCATGTTAACCTCACCTGTTATCTCTCCTGACACCATGTTAACCTCACCTGTTATCGATAGGTTATGTAGATAACCTAGTTATATTAGTATTGGCTAAGCGTCCCGCTCTGAGCCTTACGAGATACTCCTATCTCCTGTGATACCTAATGTATCTCCCACGAACAAAAACACATGCACCCCACCTGTATGGGGCCCCGCCCCTTATGGTGGTACCGCCCATATAACCATGACCCTGGTCATGAAACACCCTTCCTCGCCAAAACCCGTCCCAGGAAAAGATCCCTCAAGAGGGAACTCAGGGCGCGCAGAGCGGGACGCTTAGCCAATACTAATATAACTAGGTTATCTACATAACCTATCGTTATATTTCGTATTGCATCGCGTCCCGCTCTGAGCCTTACGAGATAATGGGGAAGAGCGGGCGCGAGACCCGACAGATGTACCCCCTGAGGACCCGTAAGCCCACATCAAGGGGTGCGGGGAGCCCTGTCACCCCATCCTTCCTAACGAAGGGGGGGCGCAGTCAACTCCACCTGAATGCGAACAAGAGGGAGCCAGAACCCCTTGAACACACCGTACAGGCGGAACCACGTGTGACCCAACACACTGCGGCCCATACCCATACACTCCTGCTACCCGACCAAAGGACGGGAAGCAGGAAAGGCCACAGACCCCAGAACCGCCTGGGAGACAGAACCCCCGGTCATGTCCATGAGGAAAAAACCTTACAAAGGAGCCCGGGGAGGACCATGAAGCTGCAGCACAGATGGCCTCCACCGAGGCCCCACCCAGGAGAGTGGCAGAGGCAGCCACCCCACGAGTGGAGTGCGCCCTGACGCCCCCAGGGGGATCCTGCCCAGCCAGCGTGTAGCAGAGGGTAACACCCTCGCACAACCAATGGGACAGGCGCTGCTCCGACAGTGCCTTACCAGCACGAGCCCCACCGTAACAGACAAAAAGCTGGTCGGTAACCCTGAAATCCTGAGTACGGCTGAGGTAAATCCCCAAGCACGGACTGGACATGACAGGTGAAGGCCCGCATCTAACTCACCAGTGTGAGGAGGAGGACGAAACGCCTGAACCACAATATCCCGGGAGCGGAAGGAACTCCGGATATTCTTAGGCACGAAAGCAGGATTAGGTCGCAGAGTGACACCGCAATCGGTCCGAAAAGACAGGCACTCTGGATGTACCGAGAGAGCACAGAGCTCACCTACGCGTTTAGCGGAAGTGACAGCCAGAAGGAACGCGGTCCTGAAGGACAGCTGTCCCAACGGCGCCCGCTCGAGCGGCTCAAACGGGGCCAAGGACAACCGACCGAGGACCAATTGAAGATCCCAAGTCGGAGCCAAGGAGCGTTGCACCGGCTTAACGCGTCGAGCGCCAAGCAGGAAACGCTTCACAAGAGGGTGGCTGAACCCCCTCATGATAGGAGGATATAGCTGCTGCATATACCCTCACCGTCGAAGCCGACAGTCTATCAAGGAGAGACTGGAGGTAACTAAGGACAGCAACCAGGGGGCAGGAGACTGAGTCCTGGCCCCCCGCCTTACACCACACTTGGAACATACGTCATCTGCCCGCGTAAGCGCGACAGTGGAGGGAGCATGCGCATTCCAGATGGTAACACCATCAGGATCAAGAACCTGCGCCCCTCAACGTACCCGTCCCAACAACTGACCTAACAGATGTATGGGGAAGAATCCCTGGCGGCACGGCATCGGTCCCAGACCTGCCTGGCCATGTCCAGACGCAATCCCCACCCGTCAGGATGAGGGCCGCCCCGCGACAGTACACCTGCACCCACATTCTCCCTGCCGGGGATGTGGGGAGCCCTTAGGCCGCGCAGATGGAGGACGCCCATAGCCAGCCGCCCGCCGCCTGGTGCAGACAGGGGGAGCGTACTCCTCCCCGTCTGTCGATACACGACACTGACGTCGTATCGTCCGTCCTGATCAACACCATTTGTGGACCAGAAGGACCGCTTTCAACACCAACACATTGAACGTAGCGCAGACCGGGCAGCATGGTTTGCCAGCTGCCCCCTACTGCGTTGGCCCGACGCATCACCAGCGAGGGAGGCGTCGGTGAAAACGCGACGTGAGACAGCGCC
Organism: Notolepis coatsorum; assembly: GCF_963971535.1. Lineage (NCBI taxonomy): Eukaryota > Metazoa > Chordata > Actinopteri > Aulopiformes > Paralepididae > Notolepis > Notolepis coatsorum. The sequence continues at coordinate 230,397,731 of NC_140166.1, read as the reverse complement.
GTAACCGTCCTAGGACGGAACCTCCCGAGCGTGTTGACAACACGCTCTGAGATGGATGCCCATAGCCCTCCAACCGTTGACTGGGAAGAGGAATACTCTACATCCAGTCTACAGCAACCCCAGGCTGGTAGAGACCTGCCTGGTACGAGACCTGACGATCCACCTTGACCGCGAAGAACCAGAACGTCATCAGGGCAGAACACTCCGTAACCCCGGATGACGCAGAGGCCCCAGTGCGGCCTCCACGCACTTGGTGAAGATGCGGGGAGCCAGAGAAAACCGAACGGCAGCCTCTGGTACTCATACGCTAACCCTGCAAAGGAAGCGTAGGTAAGCCCTAGAATGGAAGATCGGGGATGCGCATACGCATCCTACAGGTCTATGGAGGAGAACCAGACCCCCACCTGACAGTGTTCAACAGGTAGGAGACGATCCAAAAAATGCTGAACCTTCCCATGGGACAGGTCCAGCCTGGGTCTTACACCCCTCCCTCCCGACTTCTCGGGCAGAGAACACCGGGAGAAGAACGCCACGACGATGGCTTGCTTCGTCCACAGAGATTGGATCTCGTCGACCAGAGCTGTCCCTGCTGGAGACCCCGACAACAGGGTCTGTACCAAACCTGAAAACGGGTGGGGTTGTGTAAACACAAGTCCCCGCCTCACCATTCTCTCCATCTACCTCGACATATGGTACTGCCGTAGTCATGTGTGACGACACTCCCAACGCACCCGCCGTCACGTGGCGCAGGTCCGCCAGGAACTGTAGATAGTTGGCCCGGTCCCCCCCGCTGTGCGAAGACAACCCTGGAATCGTGCGAGGAGCGCGTTCCGTGTCGGAACACCTGACCCTGACACCACCCACGAGGCAATCGCACCCAAGGGGGAACCCCGACAGAAAAGGGCCTGTCTGATACGGGGGGCTTCCGATCAAAAAAGCCCCCCCACTGAACACCCCTCCAGAACATGCTGAAGGAGTTGTTCTGCAGCCGGACATGCAAGGTGTAAGGCCCCCATGGGTTCCTACACACCGTAGCCCTGCAGTGATATCACTACCACCCCAAACCATGTGAGCTGCGACCACTTGCCAATATTCCAGGAGTGGGAGCACCAACATGATACCTGGCCTGGCGAAGGCGAGGCCGGGGAAGCCCGCACTGTGTGCCTCAAAAGGTTTCGAGCCCCCCTGCTGACAACACTTAAGTTGACAGACGTAACACCAGGCTCAACCAACACAGTTCAAGGTGTGGGAGCCGCTTGACAGCACAACATTCTCACGGACAGACCCAGGCTCAGCCATCAACTGGGTGTCAGCCCCTGTCTCCATGAGAAGCGAAGAATGGGGCCGCATACGCTTCAAGAAGGTTCGCGGCCCGCAGCCAAAGGAACACACCCAGAGCCCCGCTTCTGAGGGTAACAGAAAGCGGACTGAGCGGGGAGCGGGCTGCTCGCGGCAAAATGACGACGGAGTGGTTTACCAACACCGAAATCACCCAAAATGGCCGATCCCTCGGCCGCCAAGACTGTCGGCCTCGCGATACCCTGTCGATTCTCCAACCAGGGCACCACTGGCGGGGGAAACATGGCCGCCTGTCGAGGGCCCCGTCATCGCCGCTGACGAGGCCGTGCTCTCTCTTCTTCTGGCTGCGCGGTGTGAGGCGGTGTAGGGCCTAGGACAATACCGCCCGCGCTCCAGCAGAAGACCAAAATCCCCTGCGGAGAGGGGAACCCTGAGCGGTTATAGCTTGCGGCTGGGTCAAAGCTAATAACGTCAACAACCTTGCGCGATGTGTCGACGTCGGCCGGCCCTCAAGGCCCCTCCACCAGACACCATTTCTTTAATAGAAAAAACACCAATTCGAACACAGTTCTAATCGTTGCCAATTCCATACCGTGGCGGTACAAGCCTTAACAGCCCACCAGCCACTCGCCAGGCCGACCCATGGTGTCGGCCGGGCGGGGCATTGTTTCAATATATCAAAAACAAAGGACTGACGTTAACATGGAGCACCAGTGGTGATTGCAAACAGCACCCTCCACTGTGGTGTGGACCATGAAAAGGTTAAATGAATAAAAGAGCTAAACCACAAAAACTGTAGAATGAGCAAACCCATACACACAAAGTTTAAGGGGAGACGGACCAGACCCGTCTTCATTCAAAATATTCACAACAGAACACCAGCCCTAGTTTAGCCCATTTACCAAAAAAGGTAAACAAAGCCCCCCCCCCGCACTACTCCCCCAGTATACCGATTGACCGTCAGTATGAATGGTTTGAGAGGAGAGAAAGCTGTAGCAAGACAGACCTTCTCATAGCAGAGTGACAAAATGAAACAATAGCCCCCTACACAGGGCCGCCCCAGGAGATGGGGGGCCTCGCGTCTAAAAACGCACAGGGCCTCACATTTCTCCCAAGCGGCCCTGCCCTTATACTACTGCAGCCTAACGCCAGGCAATGTGGAACCCAAGACAACAATTGCCTGTGCACAGACACGCAACATGTTTACCATGTCGGCTGGACCCATAGCCCCACTACCCGACGCCAACCCAGATGGGAACACCGTTCAACAAACCCCGCCGGAACACAAGGTAATACCTGGCTAGAACCTAGCCACGACCTACCCAGTTGTCAACCCATTTACCCGAAAAAGGTAAATAGAACTCAAAACCCCACAACAGCTACCGACTGACCTTCATTGATGAACCGGGCAAGAAGCGGGAGAGTGACAACATCTTACGGCGGAGACATTAAAACAGCATAGCAATTAGCAGTAGTGATAGCATGCGGCAGTAGCGATAGCATGTTAGCTTTAGATGTTTTAGCAGCACGCCCAAGACAGCTTGGAAACCGTTCCCTGCAGAGAACGTTCACCAAACCATCTTGCCCCTGGCGCCAACACACAACAAGGTTGTGTTAACAACACAAACCAGCATTACTAACACTAATACCCATGCCTGAAGACACAGGGCCTACCTGAGTACAAGCTGGCCCGACAGCCAGCCTTGTACAGCTGAACCTCGATGTGCAGTCATCAAACGAGGAACATCACAGGCCCGTCGTGTCGCCGAAAACATGCGTCGAAGATGCCAGGGGCCAGCAACCTCCGGTAAGCTTCCAACATTATTAATCTTCCTTAATCTTTTCATTCCGCTAGCTCGTATGGTGCACGCATCCAATACGCTGGGACGAAAATAGAGGAAGGGTGTTTCATGACCAGGGTCATGGTTATATGGGCGGTACCACCATAAGGGGCGGGGCCCCATACAGGTGGGGTGCATGTGTTTTTGTTCGTGGGAGATACATTAGGTATCACAGGAGATAGGAGTATCTCGTAAGGCTCAGAGCGGGACGCGATGCAATACGAAATATAACTCTCCTGACACCATGTTAACCTCACCTGTTATCTCTCCTGACACCATCTTAACTTCACCTGTTATCTCTCCTGACACCATGTTAACCTCACCTGTTTTCTCTCCTGACACCATGTTAACCTCACCTGTTATCTCTCCTGACACCATGTTAACCTCACCTGTTATCTCTCCTGACACCATGTTAACCTCACCTGTTATCTCTCCTGACACCATGTTAACCTCACCTGTTATCTCTCCTGACACCATGTTAACCTCACCTGTTATCTCTCCTGACACCATGTTAACCTCACCTGTTATCTCTCCTGACACCATGTTAACCTCACCTGTTATCTCTCCTGACACCATGTTAACCTCACCTGTTATCTCGTCCTACGTAGTAGTATCGCGATAGTTTGCGTGGCGATACTGTATCGATACAGGGACACCAAGTATCGATATTTAATTATTTATAAAAAAATAAACCTTTTCTTTTGTATAAGGAAGTTGCATTGTTCATTTCATTACCTGTAATAGTACAGTAGTCCACACACACGCACACATGTGCATTCAGTTAAGTTGGAATATGACTGTAATACAAACAGTTCAGTTTGTCAGGTACATGCAACACAGATTACAGTGTTGACATCTGTCTGCTTGAGAAAATCCCATTTGCTGCAATAAAAATGATTGAAGTGAGATGAACAGACTGAACTTTATTTTACAAAGTTTTACTTTGCAGTTGAAAAAAGGTAATAAATCGCAATATATCGCAATATTAATATCGCAATACTCAGCATATCGCAATATATTTAGTATCGCAATACTATCGTATCGTGAGGCCTCTGGTGATTCCCACCCCTATCTCGTCCCTCCTCTGTTCTAGGGGGTGGCCTTGTACTGTAGTGACACCTTGAACCCCGTAGTGACACTACTAAATAAGATGCCACACTTATCTTCTACTCCTCATCTTACTCTATATCCACATCTGTCTGTGCATACCAGCATATAATCCTTTTTACATATATCTAGATACTATATTTATATCTGTACATATCCCTTACCTACTCTTACTAGTTACGCTGCTGGCCAGTATGACTTACTACCATAGTGTCTTTCTTTATACCTGTATCACTGTGCTTAATAATACTACAACTCTGTACATACATCTGATTAGCACTATTACTCAGTAGTACTAATTTATATATGTTATACCCTGCGTTTATGTATGCAAATTCAGGTTGTACGAGAATGCTCGCTCAATTTACAAATCAGTGGCATTCTTCATTCGGGGGAGCGCAGCTGAGAACACATTTTCACGCGTTCATGAATCAGGCAGGGAACTTTCTTAAGTTTGTCCTAAGGAAGTTCTTAACCCCTTAAGCCAGAGCGGTCCGGTACCGGTACGAGATTGATATCACGCCATAAATAGATGAATACAGAACGTATTAATTAATGTTGCGTTTCTTTTTCAAATGTAGCCAAGAGTAAAGACCCTAACCCTGTCAAAACAGGGATACAGAATACATTCCCTGAGGTCCATAGATGTCCCTAGATACCAAGAACATGCAGATGGACCTTGTAGAAGTGGAGCAATCTTCAATTTACTTATCCATGTGTATCCACCCACTCCTTTACATTTGGATCTCTGACTGGGCCTTTAACCCCCCCCCCCCCCCCCCCCCCCGTTTAACGTTTATTTAAGTGCTTAGTACTGTTGACATTACACTGCTTGTAGTAGTACATCAAATAGCATATTTGGATAAGTTTGACCATTTCTCAAAAACAGAAAATCATTATTTAAATAAATACAGAAAATAAGCAGATAAAAAAAAAAAAAAAAAAAGCACTTGTTCACTCAGTGAACATTTATAGCTCAATGCGAGGTCTGCTGCTGCTGCTGCTGGCTAATAATACGGTCAATACGTGGGGAGATCTTTGACAAGGCAACACGCATGTCATCCTCAAGGCTCAACTTGGCCCTATATTTTGTTTTCAGAGCTGTCATGGATGAAAAGCCAGCTTCACACAGATATGTGGTGCTGAATGGTATCAATACCTTAACTGCTGCATCATGAGATACTTGGTACTCAGCACCACACTCTGAAACCAGCTCTCCAGGTGGTATCAGATGAGATTTCAATGAGTTCTTCCAAGAGTTTGGATGGAGATGTGTCAGGAAGCTTTGTCTCAATGTTCTCTGTAAAGGGGTTCTTTATCCAGAGTAACTTGGTGATCCTTTTCTGTATTTTATTAAATAATGATTTCTGTTTTTGAGAAATCAGGTCAAACTTATCCAAATATGCTATTTTCATGGAAAACAGTGCAGCTGCAACAGATATCACTTTAGTGATAATTTTCTGTACAAATTATCCCAAGGCTCCCCTGGCAGCTCTCTGAGGCCCCCTAGTGGGCCGTGGCCCCCCTGTTGAGAACCGCTGGTATAGATGATACTGAGAGACACCCAGGAGAATGTTCTGAGTATATGATGGTATAGATGACACTGAGAGACACCCAGGATAATGTTCTGAGTATATGATGGTATAGATGATACTGAGAGACACCCAGGATAATGTTATGAGTATATGATGGTATAGATGATACTGAGAGACACCAGGAGAATGTTCTGAGTATATGATGGTATAGATGACACTGAGAGACACCCAGGAGAATGTTCTGAGTATATGATGGTATAGATGACACTGAGAGACACCCAGGAGAATGTTCTGAGTATATGATGGTATAGATGACACTGAGAGACACCCAGGAGAATGTTCTGAGTATATGATGGTATAGATGACACCGAGAGACACCCAGGAGAATGTTCTGAGTATATGATGGTATAGATGACACCGAGAGACACCCAGGAGAATGTTCTGAGTATATGATGGTATAGATCAGGGGTCGGCAACCCTAGGCACGCGTGCCTGCATAGGCACGCGGGGGCATTTGCATAGGCACAGGGGGCAGCAGTAAAAAAATAATTAAAAATGATTTTTTTTTTTTTTAAATATTATAGTGAAATATTTTGCACTGTTGTCGCATTTATCTTGTTGAAATCCTCCCACAGGTTCTTTTTACTACCACATATTTAATTGAGACCCTTTATTTGTTTATTATTTCAATTTAGCTGGAAATACATTGCTACATCATTCAGTAACATTTGCAGAGCCTTATAACAAAAACATTATTACGGTCACCATTGTGACCAGTGGGATTAATCAACAAATTGCATTATTTATTTTTCTATTTCATTGAACATTGCACATGTTAAAAGCCATTTTTTTACTCAAAATGTGAGTATTACCGAGTCAACTTGTGTTCTTAAAACAATGACAATAAACATAGTTTTATTAGGTTGAAATAATGTGGTTGTGTACTTATTTTTCTGTTAACTTATTATGGATTGAAAACTGAAAACCTTAATGCACAGTAACTGAACTCAATATTTTTAAGTTCTGGTAACTTATTATTATATTTTCTTTTACAGTGTAGTCTTGCGATCAATCAAAACTTATTTACACGATATACCTCACATTCACCCTCCATTCACATCCTGGTGTTCTCCATTAGGCCTGTAGGTGGAGCTATGACAGCACACGTACAGTACACACACCAATGGTGTGTGATGTGTCCAAAAATGAATGGGCAAATGTGAGTGAAATGGTCGCACTGTATGCAGCTGTTTGTCTCCATTGCATTCCCCCCCCCCCCCCCAACTCAGAGTTAGGGTTGATACAACCATCATAATAATATTGTTAATAATAACAATAACAATAATGATGTAATAATGTAAAAATTATCATTAAAAAGACCTGATTATGAGAAAAAAATATTACGATGCATGGAATATTGTTGAGGCACACTAGTTACAACTATATTTCAAACAGGCACTCCATGTCAAAAAGGTTGCTGACCCCTGGTATAGATGATACTGAGAGACACCCAGGAGAATGTTCTGAGTATATGATGTTATAGATGACACTGAGAGACACCCAGGAGAATGTTCTGAGTATATGATGGTATAGATGATACTGAGAGACACCCAGGAGAATGTTCTGAGTATATGATGGTATAGATGACACTGAGAGACACCCAGGAGAATGTTCTGAGTATATGATGGTATAGACGACACTGAGAGACACCCAGGAGAATGTTCTGAGTATATGATGGTATAGATGACACTGAGAGACACCCAGGAGAATGTTCTGAGTATATGATGGTATAGACGACACTGAGAGACACCCAGGATAATGTTATGAGTATATGATGGTATAGATGACGCTGAGAGACACCCAGGAGAATGTTATGAGTATATGATGGTATAGATGACACTGAGAGACACCCAGGTGAGCTAAAGGTAAGTGGTATTGTTCATCTAGCAGTACTGAACTTGAGTGCTACACTTGACTCTGGGTGCATAGTAGTATAAACATATTAGCACAGTAGGTGGTAGTATATACACACTGCATACAGTGCATAGTATATATTAGTAGACATAGTAGCAAAGTACACAATAGTAACAAATAGTGGTTGTACTGGGCAGCTCCTAGTGGTCAACAGTGTCAGACTGTGGTTATACTGGGCAGCTCCTAGTGGTCAACAGTGTCAGACTGTGGTTGTACTGGGCAGCTTCTAGTGGTCAACAGTGTCAGGCTGTGGTTGTACTGGGCAGCTTCTAGTGGTCAACAGTGTCAGACTGTGGTTGTACTGGGCAGCTCCTAGTGGTCAACAGTGTCAGACTGTGGTTGTACTGGGCAGCTCCTAGTGGTCAACAGTGTCAGACTGATTGTACTGGGCAGCTCCTAGTGGTCAACAGTGTCAGACTGTGGTTGTACTGGGCAGCTCCTAGTGGTCAACAGTGTCAGACTGTGGTTGTACTGGGCAGCTCCTAATGGTCAACAGTGTCAGACTGTGGTTGTACTGGGCAGCTCCTAGTGGTCAACAGTGTCAGATTGGTTGTACTGGGCAGCTCCTAGTGGTTAACAGTGTCAGACTGGTTGTACTGGGCAGCTCCTAGTGGTCAACAGTGTCAGACTGTGGTTGTACTGGGCAGCTCCTAGTGGTCAACAGTGTCAGACTGTGTTTGTACTGGGCAGCTCCTAGTGGTCAACAGTGTCAGACTGTGGTTGTACTCGGCAGCTCCTAGTGGTCAACAGTGTCAGACTGTGGTTGTACTGGGCAGCTCCTAGTGGTCAACAGTGTCAGATTGGCTGTACTGGGCAGCTCCTAGTGGTCAACAGTGTCAGACTGTGTTTGTACTGGGCAGCTCCTAGTGGTCAACAGTGTCAGACTGTGGTTGTACTCGGCAGCTCCTAGTGGTCAACAGTGTCAGACTGTGGTTGTACTGGGCAGCTCCTAGTGGTCAACAGTGTCAGATTGGCTGTACTGGGCAGCTCCTAGTGGTCAACAGTGTCAGACTGGTTGTACTGGGCAGCTCCTAGTGGTCAACAGTGTCAGACTGTGGTTGTACTGGGCAGCTCCTAGTGGTCAACAGTGTCAGATTGGGTGTACTGGGCAGCTCCTAGTGGTCAACAGTGTCAGACTGTGGTTGTACTGGGCAGCTCCTAGTGGTCAACAGTGTCAGGCTGTGGTTGTACTGGGCAGCTCCTAGTGGTCAACAGTGTCATACTGTGGTTGTACTGGGCAGCTCCTAGTGGTCAACCGTGTCAGGCTGTGGTTGTACTGGGCAGCTTCTAGTGGTCAACAGTGTCAGGCTGTGGTTGTACTGGGCAGCTTCTAGTGGTCAACAGTGTCAGGCTGTGGTTGTACTGGGCAGCTCCTAGTGGTCAACAGTGTCAGACTGTGGTTGTACTGGGCAGCTCCTAGTGGTCAACAGTGTCAGACTATGGTTGTACTGGGCAGCTCCTAGTGGTCAACAGTGTCAGACTGATTGTAGTGGGCAGCTCCTAGTGGTCAACAGTGTCAGACTGTGGTTGTACTGGGCAGCTCCTAGTGGTCAACAGTGTCAGACTGTGGTTGTACTGGGCAGCTCCTAGTGGTCAACAGTGTCAGATTGGTTGTACTGGGCAGCTCCTAGTGGTTAACAGTGTCAGACTGGTTGTACTGGGCAGCTCCTAGTGGTCAACAGTGTCAGACTGTGGTTGTACTGGGCAGCTCCTAGTGGTCAACAGTGTCAGACTGTGTTTGTACTGGGCAGCTCCTAGTGGTCAACAGTGTCAGACTGGTTGTACTGGGCAGCTCCTAGTGGTCAACAGTGTCAGTTTGGTTGTACTGGGCAGCTCCTAGTGGTCAACAGTGTCAGACTGGATGTACTGGGCAGCTCCTAGTGGTCAACAATCGCAGACTGTGGTTGTACTGGCAGCTCCTAGTGGTCAACAGTGTCAGACTGGTTGTACTGGGCAGCTCCTAGTGGTCAACAGTGTCAGATTGGTTGTACTGGTCAGCTCCTAGTGGTCAACAGTGGCAGACTGGTTGTACTGGGCAGCTCCCAGTGGTCAACAGTGTCAGACTGTGGTTGTACTGGGCAGCTCCTAGTGGTCAACAGTGTCAGACTGTGGTTGTACTGGGCAGCTCCTAGTGGTCAACAGTGGCAGGCTGTGGTTGTACTGGGCAGCTCCTAGTGGTCAACAGTGTCAGATTGGTTGTACTGGGCAGTTCCTAGTGGTCAACAGTGTCAGATTGGTTGTACTGGGCAGCTCCTAGTGGTCAACAGTGTCAGACTGGTTGTACTGGGCAGCTCCTAGTGGTCAACAGTGTCAGACTGGTTGTACTGGGCAGCTCCTAGTGGTCAACAGTGTCAGACTGGTTGTACTGGGCAGCTCCTAGTGGTCAACAGTGTCAGACTGGTTGTACTGGGCACTGGCAGATGGGTAAATAAAGACAGTTGATTCTACCTTCTCCTCTTCTCGTCCCGGGACGCTGATCATCCACAGCTGTGTCCCTCCTCTCCGCCTCTGCGGTCTTCAAGAACGTCCCGGCAGCAGACTTGGGGAAGGCTGGCCGCTCACGAAGCCATCAGCTCCTCTCCTTTCTCCTTTATAATTTATTACATTCTGTCCATCTGTCTGTCTGCGGTCTCCGTCTGCTACAGGTCTACTCCCTCCACCACTGATGCACAGGATCTGTGAATGAATGAATGAAAACTTTATTAACAGATTGCAGAATGGGTACAATACAGTACAGCTCAATACACACAATTGTTAAGGGGATGCAGACCAGAGAAAGACTTTTGTCTTGTTTACATCAGGGTCCCCCATTTTTTATTCATAGTGACATTTATGACATACACAACATACACTTTTTGCCAAGACTGGCCATCGGAGATCAGACGGGACAGAGACAAAGAAGAGGACAAAGGAAAAGGCGGCGGGACAAGATGGAAACACAGGCGAAGGAGAAGTGGAATCAGAATTAGGCTAAAGAGTTCTGCTTCCATCAATTGTACTGGCAAATGTACGTTCGCTGGATAATAAGATGGACGATCTTCGGGCACAGGTTCGATTCCAGAGAGATGTGAGGGACTGCAACATCACGTGTTTCACGGAGACATGGCTGAAACCAACAACTCCGGATCACAACGTCTCTCCTTCGGATTCCTTCTCCGTCTTCCGAGCGGACCGTACAGAAGCCTCCGGTAAGAGTACTGGAGGGGGGGGTCTGTCTCCTTACGAACAACAGCTGGGTTAGCCCTAAGGAGATAAAGATACTCTCCCGTTCATGCTCCCCGGACCTGGAACATCTATCCATTCAATGTCGCCCGTTTCATCTCCCCCGAGAATTCACCGCCATTATCATGACGGCGGTGTACATCCCTCCCCAAGCGAATACCGCCAGGGCCCTGGCGGAGCTACAGTTCCATCTAAACAGCCATCAGATCAAACATCCGGACGCAGCCATGATCGTAGCCGGCGACTTCAATCAAGCGAATCTGTCGCGTTTCCTGTCCCCTGCGGAGCAGCGTTATGCAGCTGTCGAAGGAGAGGCCCTGGCCTGGGGTCTGGAACAGACGCGGTACTTCACGCAGGGGTCCGACAACCTCATCGTGGTCACCGACCACAAGCCGCTGGTGAAGATCTTTGGCGACCGCACGCTGGATGAGATTACGAACTCGCGTCTATTTAGACTCAAGCAGCGCACCCTCCCGTGGCGCTTCGACATTGTGCATCTGCCTGACAAGAGCAACTATGCCGCTGACGTTACTTCAAGGCACCCTTCCCCCTCGGGCTCGACGAATGGCATCTCACTGTGGCTGCCGAGCGAGCCTGACGCAGTGGAATCAGCACTCATGGCCTCCATCCCTGACGATGCACGTGAGCTTGGTGCCGTCTCTTGGCCCCTCCTCGCACGGGAGACAGCGGCTGACGAGGGCCTTGGCCACCTCCTCCGCCTTATCGAGCAGGAGGGTGGGATTGACGTCAACGACCCCGCCCTGGCGAGCCTGTCATCGGTTTGTGAGTCCGTCTAGGCACAGGACGGCGCGTCGTGGTTCCCCCATCCCTCCGTGAGAGAATCCTTCGGCATCTCCACGCCGCCCACCAGGGGACCCGAGCAATAGTCTACTGGCCCGGGATGTCAGGGGACATTCAAGCCACCAGGGACGGGTGTGCAGACTGCAACCGCAATGCTCCGTCACAGGCGGCTACACCCCCCCTGCCATCCTCACCCCCATCCACTCCGTTCGAGGCGGTGTTTGCGGACTTCGTCGACTATGGGGGCCGCCACTACCTAGTTGTCGGGGACCGGCTCTCGGGCTGGGTAGAGGTCCTGAGCTCTATGGCGGGTACTGCCCTGGCAGGCTCAGCGGGCCTGGTCCACCACCTCCGTTCGTTCTTCGCCACCTTCGGCGTACCGGAGGAGCTCTCAAGCGATCCCTGCGACTCGGCTATGGGCGCCTTCCCTACGGCGCCTGCTGATGAGGCGGCCTCTGACCTCACCGCTCCTGCCGGTGCCTTCCTGGGCACGCCGCTCCCGGTGCCACAGTCACCACCGACGCTGCCCCAGCCTACTCGGCCGGGCCGCGTGAAGAGCCCGCCTGCACGTTACGAGCCGGCAGCTGGATACAGGTTTTAGACCGTTAATCTATTCCGACCTTTAGCTTTCCGGTCTGGGGGGGATGAAGAGTTTATCGCCGGCCACTAGAGGGCAGCGTCTTACCAGCATCCAACCGGACATGCCTTGCTCTGCGCTGTTATTGCTGAGCGGCCATCTTAGTTTTGACGGACATTCCTTCACTTCGCCTCCTGTAGAGACGTTCGTTCACTCATTCACGTGAGATGTTTAATGCACCATTACTGTTCATACATATTATATGCATTATATAGATATATATATATATATATATATATTTATGTATTACCATAGTGTTATTATGTATTCATGTTATACGTTGTCAGCTGAGGTTGCTGTCTTGGTCTGTTTCAGGGTGTCTTCATCTTTGTCAGATATTAAATACTGAAACTGACATTGAGGAGTGTGTTTCTTCATACCTGTTATGTCTTATTCTTATTATTGTATTATTGCCAAGGCCAGATTAAGACTTCAGAGGCCCCTGGGCCAGATTCTTGTGGAGGCCCCCCCACATTTTTTTTCCATATATCTTTTTTTTTTTTTTACTAGTGTGTAGTGGAGGCCCCTAGTCGCGTTATTTCTAAACCTAGCCGCATTTCTGGCAAGACGCTCTCTGATTGGCCGACGCCTGTTTCTACACTGGTTAAGCTTAGGCACTCTTTCGAAGTTGGTTAAGGTTAGAGTTTGTCTTAGAGCATGGCGATAGAACGCCAGGTAGTTTGCAGGCTGTTCGACGCGGAAATGGGCAAAGACACAGCTCGTCACGCGATTGGGCAAACATGTCAGTGGCCAATCAGAGAGCGTCAGTCAGTGCCAATCAGAGAGCATCTGCCAGAAATGCGGCAAGGTTTAGAAATAACTCTAGTCACTAGGGGGAGCTCGATGATATCCGCTATCAGCACCGGCGGGTCTCTGCTGTCTGTCATGAATAATGATCCCAATCTGCCTTATTCGTGTCGGGGCTGTGTCTATTCTTTTACCAACGGATTTCCAGTTCCGCGTTCGGGTTCTGCGATCTGATTGGCCACTGACGTTTCTTAGGTGACTCTTTCGAAGTTGGTTAAGGGTTCGGGTTCTGCGATCTGATTGGCCACTGACGTTTCTTAGGTGACTCTTTCGAAGTTGGTTAAGGTTAGAGTATGGAATCAGGGCTGGTGTTCTATCGCCCTGCTCTAAGACAAACTCTAACCTTAACCAACTTCGAAAGAGTGCCTAAGCTTAACTGGTGAAAGAAAGAGGCGTCACACGATTGGCGCTACCAGAAACGTCAGTGGCCAATCAGAGCGCAGAACGCGAAACTGGAAATCCGTTGGTAAAAGTATTCAGGCTGGGATGTGGAGATGCAAGTTTTGACTTTTTATTGCTGTTTTTACCTCAAACGGAAAACCTCAAACTCTTATGAAGAGGAGAAAAAATACTCAAGATTAGCCACTTGCAGACGGCAGGGTGTGACGTACTGTATATTTTAGTTGATGAAATATTTTTGTTGACTAAATATTTTAGTTGATGAAATATGTTTTCATTTCAGTGTCACAGTATGACATCGATCTCCAAAATAAGAAAAAATATAAAATTATTTGGGGCCTCTTGTGACGAGGGGCCTCCAAAATTCTTTTTAAATTAAAGTTAAAAAAATAAATAAAAATTGTTGGTGCCTCTAGTGACAAGGGGCCTCCAAAAAGAATTAAAATAAAAATATTTTTAAAAAGAATTTCTTTTATTTTTTTTAGGCCCCTCGTCACTAGAGGCCCACGGGCCGACTTGACTTGACCAACTACCAGGCTGGTATATGGAGAAGATGTTTGGAGAGGGACCCACAAGTGCCAAGCCCTGTTGGCAGAGACTGGAAGATGGAGAGAGAAGAGGGAGCTGAACAGTTGGTGGTGGACTGGATGGAAGGCCAGCCAGCACCCGATGCCGTCCTGGATCTACTGGCCTGTAACTGCGTCCAACAACTATTTCACTCCCAAGATGTATGTGTTGCAAATGGCCTCAGGTGACGTGTGTAGACTGGCAGACTGTGAGAACCAGGCATCCACCTCAGAGAGTGTGGAACGTTCTCATGAAGACGTGGAAGACGTGGACGATTATTGTGATTATTAGGTTATTAACATATGTAAAACAAAGTATGGTAGGTTTTGTATTATTATTATTATTATTATTATTATTATTATTATTATTATATATGTTGTTGTTTTTTACGTCTGTACTAGTCTCGGCTCTCAGTCAATTGGAGATCGCCGCCAACACGGATAGAGACTGAGAAGTGTCTGTACTGACGGAACTTAAAGTAATTCGTTATTTGAATTCCTGAAAGAAATCTGTGATGTGATTATATGTGCCCTGGGTTTTGTATTGAGTTTTCCAAAATAAACAAATATTTTTCTGAAAACCAATAAATCATTGTATAGGTCTAACTGAGCTGAACACATTGATATGTTTGTGCCCATAATATGAATGTTGAATATGCTGCATATTGATCAATATTCATTGTTTTCTATTACTATTTCAATGTTTTGGGGAGATTTATGTTTTTGTAACATGGCTGTATTGAAAGAAATTGTGTTTGAGTAAAATTGCAGTCAACATGTAAAACAGTAACCATGGCCAAAACATTTACATCATCTGAGTATACCCTTTTAAACTATCATAAATGTTGTATTTTTAATGTATTGTCATCACATTTAGTTACATTTGTAGTCAAGGAGTAGGAGAACACATTCAGTTGCATTATTATCCATGGGATATTGGTTATAATGGTCATATTACCTTTTAAATTAAGATTATGTACCAGGTGAGGGTAAAAATATGATGTTTTCCTTCATTGTATCTCCATTTACTCTGGAATGGTAATAGATGTGGGTTTACTTACACTGGATTCATATGCCCTACCTACCCATCAAAGGAGACCAGAAACATGCATATAGGCCTTATGGTTCAGGAACTATCATGATTCATTTGGGGCATGTAATTTTGGACAGGAGACCTGAAAAATATGCTTGGTAGTGTTATAAAAGATGTGATAGCACACATTTGGAGGCAACTGCTGCATTGGTATCACATATTTTCTAGCAGTATAGGGTGTATAGCTTTCCAAAAATCACTATGAAAGTTAGTCCCCCAAGATGGTAACGACCGACCCTACTGGCTCACGGCCTAGAAGCTGTCCATTGTAGATCTGATAGTGCAGAGGAACAGGTGACTGTCAGTTTCTACATCAGTCCCTGATCGTATATCACTCCAGTCAATTCCATGTATTGCTGCTTCAAAGTGACCGTGGTCAGCCTTAGGGATTCTGAGGTAGGTCTGCTTTTTGGTGGTAGTCAGATTAAATCCATTCTTAGACAGTTTTCTAGATACAAGCGTTAAGGTCAGATAGGCCAGTGACTAAATGTAATGATTTAGTAATCCTCTCTGGCGTGTTACTAAACACTGGGTCGATTTGGGTCGTATCCTAGTTGGCCCTTTAATCACCTGAACAAAATCTAATTTAGTTGCAAATTGTTTGAGGGCTTTTCTACCATGTTAATATTCCCAGTTTATGTTGAAACCTCCCATCAAAAGTACTTCCTTTATTAAAGTTGCACTCTCTAAGTATGGTGTTCAGCTGGTCAGAATATATAGCTCTGGAGTCTGGTGGTGGGCACAGCCCTAGGAGGGTAAAGGACATTTGGGGAGACTCTCTAATTCCTTATCTGAAAAGTGGATCTGGGTACAGTGGGTGTTATCTTTAACATAAAACATCACACATCCCCATCTCCCTTCAGGTCGCTCTAAATATATTATAGCCAGGTACAGTCAGAGCAGCAGCTGGGGAGTTATCATGAAGCCAGAGTTCAGAGACAAATAAATAATCCAAATTTGATTCTAAGAGTAGTTGTTTAATCTGTTCACTTTTAGGGGTGAATGAATGAATGAAAACTTTATTTAACAGATTGCAGAATGGGTACAATACAGTACGGCTCAATACATACAATTGTTAAGGGGATGCAGACCTGAGAAAGACGTTTGTCTTGTTTCCATCAGGGTCCCCCATTTTCAATTCATATAGACATATATGACATACATGACATACAGATAGTCAGTACTGCTACATCTATACATTTATGACATACCAGATTTGCAAATACAGTACTGTTTGTGATACAGAAGGAGTCAAGAAAAGGGAGTATATACATTTGACGTAGAAACTGTACATTGGAGGAGGTTGGGTGGGGGGGGTTGGGTACATTGGGATATTGACAACCATACTGGGTAATTTACATTGGAGGTGGTTGGGGGGGGGCCGGGGGGCACACTGTATAAACAAGTAACACTGTACATTGAGGGGGGGGGGGGAGGAGACACTGTACAAACAAACACAATTGTACATTGGACTATTGACAAAACCATACTAGGTAAATGACTGTACATTGGAGGGGGTTGGGTTAGGATATTTACAGGGGCCAGTGTTGAATTGCAGTCTCCCGTAGGTGTCCCTTGAGAGAGGTTTTGAAAGTGGGTAGTGATCCACATTCCTTTACAGCTTTGGGTAGGGCGTTCCACATTGATGTGGCATAATTGCGAAACGTGTTTAGTCCCTTATTTGAGCCGAATCTGGGTTTAACATGATTTGTGGAGCTCCCTCTGGTGTTGTGATCGTGGTATTCACTGACCTTTGGGAAGTATTTTGACATGTACATGGGTACCTTGGTCGTGTAGTGTATCTTGTAGACCAGGCCCATTGCAAGTTGTTGTACTCTGTCGTCTACTCTAAGCCATCCTAGGTTGTCAAAGTGGGCAGGGGTGAGGTGGGTTCTAGGAGTAAGGTCTGACCAGTTTGTTTTGAGATGTTTGTAATTTTGTTTTTAGCGCCTTTGAGGTGCTTTGGTACCATGAGGTGCAAGCATAGTCGTAGTACCCCTGAATGAGTGCTCCTGCCAGAGTCTTCAGGGTGTTCTTGTTTACCAGAGAGGAGATCCGGTACAAGAATCGAGTTCGTTGGTTGACTTTTTTTATTACATTGGATGCCATTTTGTCACAGGAGAGATTAGCCTCTAGGATGGAACCCAGGTAGGTAATTTCATCTTTCATCTTTCCTTGTGACAATATTGTCACCCACTGTAACTGAGAAGCCGTCGGTCTTGCTGAGTTTGATACTGCGTATGTTTAGGTGTTTAGGTTCAGAGACAAATAAATAATCCAAATTTGATTCTAAGAGTAGTTGTTTAATCTGTTCACTTTTAGGGGTGATACTGCGTATGTTTAGGTGTCCCCCTGGAAGGCCTTCAGGCTTGGCATGGGGGTCCCAGACCACTCTAGCATCATTAACAGACTTGTTTTTTAATTGCTTCTTCAAATTGACAAAACAATATAATAAAAACCAATCTGGACATCCTGAAAAAATTGGTCCCAGATTTGACTTGTGAAAACGTCTCAGAAAACCCTCTTTCTCATCAATGTACACAGATCCACCTCTCAATGCCCCATATCTCCATATTTCAGAGTAAAGGTTCATGAAGTCATTTTATAAATATATATATACAGCTCATGTATCTCCATTACATAAAGGTGGAGATAGATGTGACCTAAATAACTGGACGAAACTGTCCTGTCTGCAAGAATCCTGGAATCATTGGTAAATAATCAACCTAAAGCATCTCTCTGAGGATGGGTGGGTTTATCTTTGTTTGTCTGTTATATTTTTTATTTAATTGTTTAACTGTGTTTGTTTAAAAAAGTGTGGGGGGGAGCTCTACCTTTTGATACTTTATATATTTCCAATAAAATATCTAAACATTTCAGTTCTGAAAACATGCCGTAATCCTTATACACTGTTTAATAACCTTTTTCTAAACTGTGGCGATATTAAATGTTGATTCCATGTATTTTCTCACTCGAAGACGACCCTTCTGACCAGAATTCAAGGTTGAACCGTTTTAACACTATTTTCCTCAAATGTACCTGATTTTAGATTCTACTTTTGCTTCATGTACTTGGTCTTGACTTTTTACCTGGAGCAATCTTATAAACTGAATGTACATGTTTGACCTTGTAAAGGCTTCCTTAAAAAAATATATATATATTGATATTTCTCAGTGACTCATCAGGATAAATAAACAATGACAATGAAGTTTTGAATTCTCACATTTTACAGTTTAGTAATTTAGCGGAGGCTTTTATCCAAAGCGACTTAGATTGTGAGCAGCATGTCACCAGGAGGTACATCTGTGGCAGCCAAGGGTCCGTGGCGTCGTTCATCAAATAATATCAAGCTCCAGTGTTACACTCTGAGTGCATCGTACATAGACATATTAGCAAGATAGGTATTTTATTTCTTTATTATTTCAGATATTGTTTGAAAGAGTTTCCAGTAAATAGCAGAGGATTTTCAAAAAATATCATTGTTGCACTCAGAAGATGAAGCCTTTCATACAAAGTAGGTTAAAATGTAATATTTAATTGTCATACTTCTGAGTTACAGTTACTTCTAAGACATCAATTCACACCTTCCCACTTATCTTGACGGTTAGAATTCATCCATATTATTAGCATATCATACATTCTAATGAGAATTCTTCAAAGTTGGGATCAATTCACTTTTTAATCAAAGATGTAGATTTTATTTTAAATATTTGTAAGTTCTGTCATGAAACGTTTTTACTATCCAACCTAATGACAAGTACATGTGAATAGATGTCCCATCACCAGAAAGTAAAAACATTTGATTTTAATTGATTTAATTTAAAGTGAATTGATTCCAACCCTATAACTTTTGATAAGTTGCATCAATAGAACAGCAATTACTCGTCAATATACACACAATAATGATAAAATAGTTAGTTACTTGTGCAACAGGTTGCTCTGCAATTCCCATAAACCCACAAGCAGTTAGATGGTAGAAAAACCATCTAGAAAAAGACAATACATAGAACACTAAAATAAACACTTCTTGTGAAAGTATAAAAAACAAACAAAAAAAAACCCAAAAACATGTCCTACTACAAACAAACAAAAAACAAAAAAAACATGTCCTACTAGGAATGTTGACAATACGTTGTGACATTAGTTCAATACATCACTAGTGTCCACATACAAATATATAAGTCCATACCTTGGCTTTTGGCTGGTCACCCCATAGTGAGGTCAGAAAGTTCCTATGATCCCAGTATGTAAAACACTAGAACAATGTGTGTTCACTCTCATACCAATGACACATTGTCCCAGGAACATCCACACCGTCTGTCTCACTCCTCAGGAACATCCACACCGTCTGTCTCACTCCTCAGGAACATCCACACCGTCTGTCTCACTCCTCAGGAACATCCACACCGTCTGTCTCACTCCTCAGGAACATCCACACCGTCTGTCTCACTCCTCAGGAACATCCACACCGTCTGTCTCACTCCTCAGGAACATCCACACCGTCTGTCTCACTCCTCAGGAACATCCACACCGTCTGTCTCACTCCTCAGGAACATCCACACCGTCTGTCTCACTCCTCAGAGCGACAGAAACACAACTGTTGTTGTTAATGAAAACTGTGTCTATGTTAGTACTGCTTCTCTCTCAGAGGCTTCTGTGCTGCAGGTCAAACGCTCTTGGTAGTAGTTTTTCATTTCAAAACAACGGTCAAATATTACTACGACTATAATCCTTATGATTGTTGATGGACTGATCGCTGTAATGAGGTACTGAAGCGTTTAACACTGGGCCACACATTCATTATGAGTGGACCTCTTCTAACACTGGCTACAGCTGTCTCCTCTAAGAATGTGCAGGTGAATTGACTGGTTTGACATTTCCCTGAATCTTCTCTCCCAAGTGATTTTTCTCATGTTTTCTGAAACATGCTAATCTACTGAATCTCTTATCACACAAACCACAATGATGTGGCTTCTCTCCTGTGTGGATTCTCTGGTGCTTTTTTAGAGTAGACCGTTGACTAAAGCTCTTCTCACACCTGTCACAGGAGTAGGGCTTCTCTCCTGTGTGAATTCTCTGGTGTGTTTTTAGAGTAGACAGTTCATTAAAGCTCTTCTCACACTGGTCACAAAAGTAGGGCTTCCATCCTGTGTGAATTCTCTGGTGATTTTGCAGACTATGTTGATGAGTAAAGCTCTGTCCACACTGGTCACAGGAGTAGGGCTTCTCTCCTGTGTGAATTCTCTGGTGTGCTTTCAGATGAGACCGTTGACTAAAGTTCTTCTCACACTGGTCACAGGAGTAGGGCTTCTCTCCTGTGTGAATTCTCTGGTGTAATTTCAGACTATACCGATGACTAAAGCTCTGTCCACACTGGTCACAGGAGTAGGGCTTCTCTCCTGTGTGAATCATCTGGTGCGGTTTTAGATTAGCCAGTTGATGAAAGCTCTTCCCACACTGGTCACAGGAATAGGGCTTCTCTCCTGTGTGACTCATCTGGTGCGTTTTCAGATGAGACAGATGACTAAAGCTCTTCTCACACTGGTCACAGGAGTAGGGCTTCTCTCCTGTGTGAATTCTCTGGTGTGTTTTCAGACTACTCAGATGACTAAAGCTCTTCTCACACTGGTCACAGGAGTAGGGCTTCTCTCCTGTGTGAATTCTCTGGTGTCTTTTCAGACTATCCAGTCGACTAAAGCTCTTTTCACACTGGTCACAGGAGTAGGGCTTATCTCCTGTGTGAATTCTCTGGTGTGTTTTCAGATAAGACAGTTGACTAAAGCTCTTCTCACACTGGTCACAGGAGTAGGATTTCTTTCCTGTGTGAATGTGTTGGTGTTTATTGAGATTCATCTTAGAACTGAAGTTTTTTTCCACACTGGTCACAGCAGAGACCTTTTCTTCCATCCAAGCCTCTTGGTTTCTTCCCAGGCCTGACAGGACAGCTATCTGGATGGAGAAGAGTGTCAGAGGAAGGAGAGAAAGATATGTGATTTTATTCAGCTTTAGTTTCTATGCAAGAGGTTTATAATGGTATGTATCTGGAATTTATAGTTTAAGAACACAGTGTAGTCCAGAGTCATCTACAGCGATCTTCTTTGAGGAAAAAGTGGAGAACATCCGCAGCTCCTTCTCCCAATCCCCAGCCATTCCAAATGCTGAATCGAGAACCTCATCCTTCACTCTGTCATCTTTCTCTCCCATTACAGAAGCCGAGACCCTGACACTGGTAACGTCGAACCGTCCGACTACATGCCAGCTGGACCAGCTACCTTCCCCACTCCTCCAGACCATAGCACCAGACATCCTCCCATTCCTAACTGCAACCATCAACTCCTCACTGAACTCGGGGGTGGTCCCCACCTCCCTAAAACAAGCCAGAGTCACGCCCCTCATAAAAAAAACATCCCTGAACCCTACCGTCATAGGCAACTACCGTCCTGTCTCTCTTCTCTCCTTCCTTTCTAAAACACTTGAACGTGCTGTATCCAATCCAACCAACTTACTGCTTATCTCTTACAGAATGACCTCCTAGACCCTAATCAGTCAGGCTTCAGAACTGGTCACTCCACAGAGACAGCCCTCATTGCGGTCACAGAGGCACTTCACTTAGCAAAAGCGAAAGGCCTCTCCTCTGTCCTGATTCTCCTAGATCTATCTGCAGCCTTCGACACAGTCAACCACCAGATCCTCCTCGCGGCCCTCGCAGGAATGGGAGTGGCTGGCTCTGTGCTGACATGGTTGTCATCATACCTCAATGACCGCTCCTACCAAGTGTCATGGAGAGGGACCCTGTCGGCCACCCGCCCCCTGCGGACGGGTGTCCCCCAGGGCTCGGTTTTAGGACCCCTTCTCGTCTCCCTCTACACTAAATCACTGGGTAACATTATCATGTCTCATGGCTTCTCCTACCACTGTTATGCCGACGATACTCAACTCTTCCTCTCCTTCCCTCCCTCAGATATCCACGTCTCTGAGCGGATCTCGGCCTGTCTGTCCGACATCTCCGCCTGGATGACGACCAACCACCTCAAACTGAACCTAAGCAAAACAGAATTGCTCCACCTGCCGGCCAAATCCTCCCCCCTGACCGACCTTTCCATCACAGTCGAGAATGCAGCTGTGACCGCGTCCCCGACCGCCAAGAACCTTGGTGTTGTCCTCGACGACCAGTTGAACTTCTCTGCTCACATCGCAGCGACAACCAGAACCTGCCGATTCCTCCTGAGCAACGTCAGAAGGATCCGCCCCTTCCTGACAAAAGAAGCCACCCAACTCCTCGTCCAATCAACAGTCATCTCCCGCCTCGACTACTGCAACGCACTGCTCGCTGGCCTCCCGGCCACTGCCACTAAGCCTCTTCAACTCATTCAGAACGCAGCGGCCCGCCTGATCTCAAACCTACCGAAGTCGGCCCATGTCACCCCACTTCTTAGGGACCTGCACTGGCTCCCCATTGCTGCACGAATCCGCTTCAAGGCCCTCGACCTAGCATACCGTGCGGCAAAGGGAACTGCTCCCGCCTACCTCCGGTCAATGGTCTCTAACTACACACCCTCAAGACCCCTACGCTCTGCTTCTTCTGGCCGCCTCAGACCTACTCCTATCCAAGCTCCGGGAGGGTCATCAAAGAGAAGTCGCCTATTCTCAATCCTTGCCCCACAATGGTGGAATGAACTACCGACCCCAGTTAGGACAGCCGAAACACGTCCAATCTTTCGCCGTCGACTAAAGACGCACTTCTTTAACCATTATCTGAATTTTAAAAAAAATTAAAAAAAAATTAAAATGATCTAACCCTAACTAACCATACTGTCATGCACTTGTCCTAATAAACTAACCTACACTGTAGCACTCAACACTTTGATGAACATTGTTACTCAGCTGATAGAGTTGTGCCCTTCCTGATGGCTTGTCGTACAGAACTTGTAAGTCGCTTTGGATAAAAGCGTCAGCTAAATGACTAAATGTAAATGTAAATGTAAGTTCTAGACTTAAACCACTTTGTTTCAAGCACCAGTTATTCAACAGTTTCTGGAGCAGGAGTGGTTACATCATGGCTTTGGTTAAGGTCAGTTTAAATTTAGTCAGGACTAAAGCCCCTTTAGTCTCAGGTTATGACAGATTTAAGGGCGTGTCTCTAGACTCGCGGTCAGTCTCTCTCTCTCTCTCTCTCTCTCTCGACGACTCGTGCCGCTCATGTAATGACAGTCTCTCCTCTCTAGACTCGCACCGCGCGTCAGTCTCTCTTCTCTCTCTAGTCGACTCGTGCCGCTCACGTAATGACGGTCTCTCCTCTCTAGACTCGCACCGCGCGTCAGTCTCTCTTCTCTCTCTAGTCGACTCGTGCCGCTCATGTAATGACAGTCTCTCCTCTCTAGACTCGCACCGCGCGGTCAGTCTCTCTCTCTCTCTCTAGTCGACTCGTGCCGCTCACGTAATGACAGTCTCTCCTCTCTAGACTCGCACCGCGCGGTCAGTCTCTCTCTCTCTCTCTCTCGTCGACTTGCGCCGCATGCGTAATAACAGTATCTCTCTCTCTCTTTACGCCGTCGGCTAGGGATGCCCCGATCACGTTTTTTGCCACCGATACCGATCACCGATCGTCTATGAGCCATATCGGCCGATACCGATCGTTTTTGGTTTTATATATATATAAAAGAAATTATATATATTTTTTTTTTTATATAAAATATATATATTATATAATTATACTTGTAGTTGTATCGTCTGCGAGACATCGCCACCATGCAACAAGTCAAAATGCTCGCTATCTGCAAACAGCTCCACTGTCTGTGTGTATACTCTGCTTTGGTCAAATCACATTCAACGTGGGGCCTGAGTGCTGGGGCTGACGTTCTGCAGATGGATACTATTGAGTCAGAGCGATAGTTCAACAGGGTCTGAAACGTGTTATGAAGCATGATAGCTAATTAGCCAATGTTCAGCTGCAAAAACGAATAATGTCAATTATGTTATAAGACATTGATATCAGGAGCTATCTGTAGCTACT
The DNA here is from genome assembly GCF_963971535.1 of Notolepis coatsorum. Taxonomy (NCBI): domain Eukaryota; kingdom Metazoa; phylum Chordata; class Actinopteri; order Aulopiformes; family Paralepididae; genus Notolepis; species Notolepis coatsorum. Next base: position 230,373,437 of record NC_140166.1, on the reverse strand, counting down.
GCTAGCCGGCTAGATGACGTTAGACAATGCATCATGTATTAAAATAAAGTGAACTATTTAGTTTACTGGGTCATTTCATTAAAACTAACGTGAGCTAACGTGAGCTACCTAGCTAACGGAGGTCTCATGCTGGCGCATCCCTATCATTCTTAAACTGAAATGCGCATTTGTTGATATCAGGAGCTATCAGTAGTGAGCCAGTTAGACAATGCATCATGTATTAAACTAAAGTGAATAGTTGACTGTGTAGTTTTGTTTAAACAGTAATGTTAGCTTGGTGGCTAATGTTAGCTCACAAGCGATAGCTAGTTAGCCAACGCTAGCCAGCCCAGCACTTGCGAAAACGAATACCAAACTGATGATATCAGACATTGATATCAGGAGCTATCAGTAGCTAGATAACATTAGACAACGCCGCATGTATTAAACAAAAGTTAATAGATGACTGGGCCATTTTATTTAATGCTTATGTTGAAAGAGGAGCTCTGCGGTGCTCATGCAGTCGAGTCTTGCCAAAGAGTTTGTTGACATGAGATGGGTCTGGGAGGGGGAGGAGGAGGAGGAGGAGGGGCAATACGTGCAGCAGCAGAGTGTGGCTGTGAGAGAAGAGCGAGTGAGAACTCCGCAGAGAATTGGATCATCGACCGGTTTTCACTATCGGCGAAAATAAAGCATTATCGGAATTCACCGATCTCATATTTATACTGAATATCGTCCGATACCCATCGCTGGCCGATCGATCGGGGCATCCCTACTGTCGGCAACTGTTTACGTTTGTGAGTGCTATAGTCCGCACCAAAAAGGGCAGTGTGAACGCAGACCAAAATCAAACAATGTATCATTTTCACATTTGGTCCACCAGAAAGTCCAGACTATCCGCAGACTTTCAGGTGTGAACACGGCCTAAGTGACACCTTGTGGATAAAATCTTATATCACGCTATGGGAAATTTCATATATAAGATATATATCACAATTTTAGGGGTGTATGGATGCGACCTCACAACGATTAATTTCGATTACGATTATTCAAGCAACGATTCAATGCATCATGAAATCTCTTCATTTGACCACGATTCGATTAGATACATTTTCGCTAAATTTTCTATCAGTTAATTCCCCCAAAAAATTCGAATACACAAATGTGGCTGGGGGAACTGATTCTAACATTTTCAAATCGATGCAGTTGAATCGTCACATTAGAAATAGGGCTGGGCGATTCTTGCTAAAATGTGTCACGATTTTTCTCTAAGAATTGAGATCATGATTCTCTCACGATTCTTATTTTTTCATAATTTAGAAATGAGATTGCATAGGTCTATGAATCGGGATCGCGATTTTTCTTCCGATTAATTGCCCAGCCCCAATTAGAATCAATGCATTTCGATTAATCGATACATCGGTGCACCCCTACACGATATAGTATGTTTTCTGTAAATTGGATGAAACATTGGTCTACAAAATAACCACATAATCCACGATTACCAAGTACAAAAAAAAAATTAAAGGCACTTTTTCTTTTCTCCTTTTATTTGGAGGTGACTTTGGAAGTTGAACAGAAAGTGATGCTCATGTTTCTTACTACAGACCCAGTCATTACCATGTACTGAATACCTCTTCACCTACGACTGCACTCCTGTACACGGCACCAACACCACCATTATCCAGTTTGCAGATGACCCAGCGATGAGTCGGCCTACAGGGAGGAGGTCCAGCACCTGGTGGCGCTGTGCGCCGACAACAACCTGGCGCTCAACACCAAGGAGCTCATCGTGGAGTTCAGGAAGACGTGCGCACGCCCTCTCTTGGACCCTCAACACCTCATCACTGGTCAAGAAGGATCAACACCTCATCACTGGTCAAGAAGGATCAACACCTCATCACTGGTCAAGAAGGATCAACACCTCATCACTGGTCAAGAAGGATCAACACCTCATCACTGGTCAAGAAGGATCAACAGCATCTATTCTTCCTGAGGAGACTGAGGAAAGTCCACCTCTTCAGATTCTGCAGAAAGTCCCTACATTGTGGAAAACGCACCTTGTGGTAGGGCTGCACGATTTTGGGAAATAATCTAATTGCGATTATTCTGACAGATATTGCGATTGCGATTTGCGATGCGATTATAACATATTTAAAAAAAAATGTACAAGAAGAATGTTGCTGCTTTCTGTAGTCGGGTCCCAACTGCAAAATTACTGTATTACCCTGTATTATACACTTTTACTATCATGTAGACTATTCTGCTTTGTGTTTGTGTTTACATGTGATGTATTGTATACATGCACATTTATTATGTTCTTGTGTGATGTATCGCACATTTTATTGCTGTGTGATGTATTGCAAATGTTATCATCTTGGCCAGGTCTACCTTGCAAATGAGATCTTGTATCTCAATGGGACTTCCTGGTTAAATTAATTTTTTTTTCTTTTCTTTTTTTTAATTGCAGGCTTGGCGATTTGATAATTGCATCATTCCAAATCGCAATTTCGATTAAAAAACGATTAATCGTGCAGCCCTACCGTGTGGTCCCTATCCCTAAGTGCTCACGTCTAGGGATGCACCATTTGAGGAAAATATCCAATTGCGATTTTTCTGAGATATTGCGATTGCGAATATTAAATTTGCGATAAAAATTGTAAAGCAGCCCAATGGAGCTTTATTGTCAAAAGTAGGGCTGGGCGATATAACGATAACGATAAATATCGCGATATATTTTAATAATCGATATCGAATATCGAAATAAAATAAAAATCGTTTTATTTTTTTACCTGCAACAGGGCAGTTTTAAAACCAGAGACAGTGGACAGACTTGTCTTTCTTGCCTGCAACTTAAAGTAATGGCTTTGCTTGTCCAAATGACAATACTGACCAAATTCAGATTTCTTTTTCTCTTGTCCATTTATTTTGTTTGCTTTCTAATTTAAAATACATTTTGAAACCGTCTGTACACAGTAGGCTATGTGTGCTAGCAGAACTAGACTCCAGTCACGAGTCACAGTGCACATGTGCTGCAGCCTGAGAACTGGAGTGTGAGGGGATGTAACACTAAAGATGGCGGCAATGACAAAGAATTGCTGCAAAATAAACATACATCTGTTGTTAAAAAAAAAAAAAAAAAAAAAAAAAAAATGTTATAATTTTTTTTATACTTATAACAATTCGATAATTATCGATATCGAGAAATAAAATAAAATCATCATATCGTTATCGCGATATGATTTTTTTCCATATCACCCAGCCCTAGTCAAATGCAGCTTGCATCTGGCCTACACGGTGGGTTCATTACAATTTACTCAAGCCTAGTAACAGACACAATATTTCTGACACTGGGAATACATTTCCTGAGGTCCATAGAGGTCCCTAGATACCAAGAACATGAAGATGTACCCTGTAGAAGTGGAGCAATCTTCCATTTACTTATGTATTTTTAGGCAGATTTTCAGAAAATAGGGCGAGGACTTAAGAGGTTAAGGTAGATTTAGAACAGATACAAAATATGCAATTAACTATGGACAATCATGCGATTAATTAGATTAAATGCATTGATGACATCACAGAGACCAAGACCATCACAGTACGGGCCAATCAGAAACCATGGCCGACAGGGGAAGTCCATGGGTTACTGAGGGCCCAGAACACTGCCTTCAGGGCCACGAGGCTGGTCTGAGAACAGCCAGGTTACTGAGGGCCCAGAACACTGCCTTCAGGGCAGGCCACGAGGCTGGTCTGAGAACAGCCAGGTTACTGAGGGCCCAGAACACTGCCTTCAGGGCAGGCCACGAGGCTGGTCTGAGAACAGCCAGGTTACTGAGGGCCCGGAACACTGCCTTCAGGGCAGCAGGCCACGAGGCTGGTCTGAGAACAGCCAGGTTACTGAGGGCCCAGAACACTGCTTCAGGGCGACGAGGCTGGTCTGAGAACAGCCAGGTTACTGAGGGCCCAGAACACTGCCTTCAGGGCCACGAGGCTGGTCTGAGAACAGCCAGGTTACTGAGGGCCCAGAACACTGCCTTCAGGGCAGGCCACGAGGCTGGTCTGAGAACAGCCAGGTTACTGAGGGCCCGGAACACTGCCTTCAGGGCAGGCCACGAGGCTGGTCTGAGAACAGCCAGGTTACTGAGGGCCGGGAACACTGCCTTCAGGGCAGGCCACGAGGCTGGTCTGAGAACAGCCAGGTTACTGAGGGCCCGGAACACTGCCTTCAGGGCAGGCCACGAGGCTGGTCTGAGAACAGCCAGGTTACTGAGGGCCCAGAACACTGCCTTCAGGGCAGGCCACGAGGCTGGTCTGAGAACAGCCAGGTTACTGAGGGCCTGGAACACTGCCTTCAGGGCAGGCCACGAGGCTGGTCTGAGAACAGCCAGGGCCAACTTGGACCAAATGCCAAAAGACATATATCAAGTTTCAAGTTTCTTTAATAGTTGTCATACAGAAGTACAGAATACTTTTATACAAAATGCTTCTTACTGTTACGCTCCAGAGACTGTGCTAGACAAGATAAGTATGAAATAAAAAAGTATAGCATGTAAAATAGAAGTGAAAATAGAGGTCACAGTGTTTAGTATAGACATATGTACAATGTTCGATGCAGAATAGAAGTAACTGCGTTACCATACAATATACTATGCAATGTACTAATATACAATACTATATAGTGCAGAGCAGAAATGGGATGAGGTACAATTTAGGTACAATTTACAGTAAGGTGTACAAGTTGTAGTGCAAATCCTTTACAAATAAATATAAAGTGTAAAGTGTGTTTAGGTGTTCTAAAGTGTGGAGAGTGGGTGCTGCAGTGTGTTTGTTTAAGTGAGTGTGTGCGTGTGGGTGTGTGTGCTGTGTGCATTTGATGGTTGTTGCATAGTGTTTATTGTTCGTTGAGCAGCCTGATGGCCTGGGGATAGAAGCTTCTTCTGAGTCTTTCTGTGCTCGCCTTAAGACCCCGGTATCGCTTGCCTGACCGCAGCAGTTCAAAGAGGCAGTTGTTCGGGTGGCTGGAGTCCTTGATGATTCTCTTAGCCTTCCCCCTGCACCGCTTGTTGTAAATGTTCTGGAGAGTGGGAAGCCCCCCTCCAATTGTGCGTTCGGCTGAACGTGTCACTCTTTGTAGTCTGCTACGGTCTTGTGCAGTGCTATTCCCAAACCAGGAGGTGATGTTGCCAGTCAGGATGCTCTCTATTGTACATGAGTAGAAGTTCCTAAGGATCTTCTGACTGACTTGGAACTTCTTTAGGTGCCTGAGGAAGTAGAGGCGTTGTCGTGCCTTCTTCACAACACTGTCAATGTGTGTGGTCCATGTCAAGTCCTCGGATATGTGGACTGTGAGGTACTTGAAAATGTTCACTCTCTCAACCGGTGCCCCATCGATGCTGAGGGGGCTGTAGTCCTTGACCCCCGACCTCCTGAAGTCCACAATCATCTCTTTTGTTTTGCTGACGTTCAGGGAGAGGCAGTTCTCCTGACACCACTGTGTCAGATTCTCTACCTCTTCCAGGTAGGCCCTCTCGTCGTTGGCAGAGATCAGGCCAACCACTACTGTGTCATCAGCAAATTTGATGATTGTGTCGCGCATGCTATGAAAAAATCTGTCTGTCTGAATGGAGTGGATATCAGGTTCGGGTAAGCGACCATAGAAAAGAATTCCCGGTCAAAGAATATCGAAAAAAGTAAGTAAAACTATCTAAAAACAAAATAAAAAGTGACAATTCAAGGATATAAGAGAAAAGGAAGGATGAACACGAGAAAAAGCGAGAGAAAAAGGACTGCAGAAGAAGTACAAACACCGGAGGAAAGTTATCGACACGAGGAGGTGGCGCAGGAGGTAATTCAAGCTAGCATGACGCAGGGCGACAGACCAGAGATGCCCACCTGGGTAGCGGAGCTACAAGCTAGCATACAGACTAGCATACAAGCTAGCGCAATAGCTGGCCAAGCCAACACGCAGAACATTCGGAGCGACAGACTCAGAGTAGAATTAAAGAAGGGTCAGGACGAGCTCAGAGAAGAAATAAATAAGAGACTCGAGACAATTGATGGAAAACTACAGGAACAAGAGAAGGACATAAGGATGCTAGAAGAAAGGACAGCTGAAACGGAGAAATGGAATACAGAAATACAAGAAATTCTAACGGCGACGCTCGAACAACAAAATATGTAGAGAGAAAAGCTAACAGACTTGGAGGGGAGGTCGAGGAGAAATAATATACGAATATGGGGACTGAGAGAAGGGATAGAAGGAGACTCGATGACCAACTATGTAGACAACCTAATTCGAGGAAAATTGGAAGTGTCAGACCTCGCCAAGATCAAAGGGCACACAGGACCCTAGCGCCAAAGCCACAGATAAACAGACCACCGAGAGCAGTTATAGTTAATTTCTTGAAATTCGAAGTCAAAGAAAACATTCTCAGAGCAGCCTGGCAGACAAAGATGGAGGGGCAGAGAATAACCTTCGACCATGACTATTCAACAGAGGTGGCTGTAAAAAAGCATCTGAGCTATGTTCAGATAAAAAAAACTGAAAGAGAAAGGAATCAGATTTCAATCACCAATGACCACGCTGAAGGTTCATTGGAAAGAAGGCATAAAGGTGTACAACGACGTGACAAGGGACATGGACCGGAGAGGATGGAAGGTGCCGGGAGGAGAAGAGGAGTGACAGACGCTGATGCAGAGGTTGGAGAAGGCGAGAAGATGGACCAGGGTCGAGGGACGAGGAAGAGGAGGACGGGATGCGTCTATGCTTAACCCAAACGGTTCATGCGTTTTGCGAATCTGATTGGCCACTGACGTTTCTGGTCATGTGACATGTGCGCCCAATCGCGTGACGCGCCCATTTCCGCCTCGACCAGCAGCAAACCCTAACCGTTCTATCGCCATGCTCTAAGACAAACTCTAACCAACTTCGAAAGAGTGCCTAAGCTTAACCGGGGAAAGAACTTGCAGTCACACGATTGGTGCGACCAGAAACATCAGTGGCCAATCAGAGCGCAAAACGGGAACGCGAAAGCATGCACCGTTTGGGTTAAGAATACAGGCGGACAGGCCGCGTGAATACTTTCCCCAAGGTGGTTGTCCTTCCGCGTTCGGTTTGCACGGCCTGGCCACTGACGCTTCTCTCAGCGCCCAATCGCGTTGCGCCTAGCTTTCAGTTCCACAGCCCAAGTCCTCGCCCATTTCCTCTTATTGTTTTCATCGCTCTATATTAATGTAACGCGCTATTCATATCAATCGACATCACATCAATATATAAATAACGTATTGTTTTCATCCATCACATCAATAGTCCTCGCCCATTTCCTCGTATTGTTTTCATCTCTCTATATTAACGTAGCCCATTTCCTCGTATTGTTTTCATCTCTATATTAACGTAACGCGATATTCATATCAATCGACATCACATCAATATATAAATAACATTGTTTTCATCTCTATATTAACGTTAGGCTGTAAAAATCTGTTCTATAGGTTATATTTAGTCTAGTTTATTAGACATAAAGCATTTAGTTAGGCGATAGTTAGTTCGTTTTAGTATATTGTGCACGGCGGTAGCAGTTTTAGTATATTGTGCACGGCGGTAGCGAGTTGAGTGATAGTGAGTTGAGTGATAGTTAGTTTTAGTATATTGAGTGAGTGTATTGAGTGAGTAGTTAGGCGATAGTAGGGCTAACGCGATTGGGCGCTGAGAGAAGCGTCAGTGGCCAATCAGGCCGCGTAAACCGAATGCGGAAGGACAACCGCCTTGGGGAAAGTATTCACACGGACGGGACGGTGAAGGAGATATGAACCGATTCAAAGCGGATCAACTGAGAAGACGAAAAGACACGGAGAAGGGGAACAGAGAGGAGACGAGAGGGGCAGCATTTCCGTTAGAACATATTCGTGCCGGTCTGGGTGTCCTGCAAGATTTCTATCTCCGGACATATTCGAGAAATTCCGGTCAGAGTTTTAAACAGCAGTCTGTTATAATCACATTTTTATGAGCTAACGAATTCCGTTATATTGGACATTTGTATTAATTACATCAAGCGAAAAATGAGAAATTGATTTGCAGAATCAAATTACTATCTATCGCCTCCCAAGTTAGTGCGATACACTAATTCAGCATCAAGCTCCCGCCCCGCAGGCTCCCGCTGCAGCAGCTGTCACACGCACCCCCAAATGAATCTCGAGTCGACATCGCTTCACCTCGATGTATCAGACACGTCACACATATCATAATGTTCAACTTCACACACAGCAAACTGTAGTTGATCATCACATTGCCTCGTTTGCTAGCTCGTCGCCACATGCAGAGAGGACGAGCCACATGCTCGTAACGCATTTGTTGATTTCATTACATTTAGTTATAATCAATAATATGCATTACTATGCGACACGGCAGTCAACCAACAGTTTAAAAATGTCAACACTCACTCACCCCGTCTCTTGTTGTGCGAGAACAGCGGGTCGTCTGGTTGGTTCGACTTTGATATATCCCCATTGGAACAGGTGGACGGACGTCTGCGAGGCTCGCAACGGTAGCAGCAGACTGGGGATGCTCTTTGTGGTTCAATCAATAAAGTGTACTTTGTGTACGTTCAATCAATGTTATCTCTCGTACATCATAGAGGCTAGACTACTAGACTATAATGTCGTACCTCAGCCAGGAGAATTTAACTTTCCACTCGGGCCGCCGCCTGAACGCTCGACTTTTCTGTTTATTTTCCGCGGGAGCATCGGCGGTCTCTGACTTCAGAAGACTCATCTTCGTTGTCAATGTCATTATTATTAGACCTGCTTGTGCTTGGTTTCATGAAATATTTGTTAAGTTTCTTAGTGGAGATCTCACTGCTGACTTCTCTGACACACAGCTGCCTGCAGCGTACGGCCCCTCCTCCTCCCCAGCCCCTCCTGCACTTGTGTAAACAAGAGGCTCCTATGCCTCGCAGTCTGCTATAGTCTGGTGCATGCGACGTGAGCTAGCGTTGGCTACCTACCAAGCTAACGTTACTGTTTAAACTAAATGATCCAGTGACTACATCCAGTGACTACATTTTTTTAAGAAAAATGCTTGGCAGGTAGATATGTCCCATCTACCCGCCACTGGCCGGTGAGTCAAAGTTAATTTCGTGCCCTGCATGCGTGAGAAGTAAAATGTGGAGTCCGTTTTTTTTTTTTTCATGCCTTTTCATTGAGTCCAATCCAAAATAATAATAATAATAATAATAATAATAGATCAAATTTATATAGCACCTTTCATAGAACCCAAGGTCGCTTCACAATCAGGACAAAAAATAGGGCAAGGGAAATAGGGGGGAGGGGGGATGAGGGAAGGTAAGGGATAATGGACCTAATCTAATCTAAACTAACTGATGGGGAAAAGCCTTGGTGAAGAGGTGTGTTTTTAGAGCGGATTTGAAGGTGTCCAGGGTTGGGGCGTTGCGGATTTCGGGGGGGAGAGAGTTCCAGAGGGTAGGGGATGCCACGCTGAAGGCTCTGTCCCCAAAAGTCCGTAAAGGGTGAATTACCATCTGGGAGACGATAGGGGGTGCTTTTTTCACATCTGAGTGGCTGATTTACCAACGGTAGACTCGGTTGATGAAATATGAATTCAGATCGCTAATAAAAAAAAACGATAAAAAACGAATATTCTCGTGATTGGCATTCAACCCGCAGGGGGTAAACCTTGGGCAATCAAAGTGTTAAGAACTTTTTTTAATTTTTTTTGCCAGGGAGCCGCAGCTGATAAGAGCCGCAGGTTGCCGACCCCTGCACTAAAGGTAGTAATACGTGGAAAATGTATAGCAAAGACGGCATTACTCAAGAAGGCCAGAATAGAGACATACCAGAACTTGATAAAGAAACTGAAAGAATTAGAGAAAGAAACACCAAAGCTCAAAGAACCAAAAGACAGAGAGGGAAAGGAAGTTAGAGGAAAGATAAACAAAGAACTGCTGACAGAAATAGAGAAGAAAGCTAGATACATGAAACAGACATACTATGAAGGAGGACCGAGAGCGACCAGACTTTTTGCTAGACGAATCAGGACAACAAAAACTGAACACAATAAGGGACACGAACACAAACAAAATACTAAGAGAACCAGCTGAAATAGAGAAGACATTTGAAGAATACTATAAGAAACTATACACACAACCGATAGCGGCAGGAGAAGAGGAGATAGACATTCTTAGGAAAATTAGATCTACCATTGATAGGGAAGGAACAGAACGAAATATTAAACGCAGAGATTACAGAACAATAAGTGGGGAATGCGATCAGTAAAGCAAAGAGCAGTAAGTCACCGGGTAGCGACGGATTCCCCTCTGAATTCTACAAAACATTTAGACAGGAACTGAGCCCCATATTAGAAGCAGCATTCAGACACACGATGACAGAAGGCACAATGCCACCTTCATGGAAAGAAACCATAATTACTACAATTCCAAAAGAAGGGAAAGATAGATAACTATGTAGCAGTTTCAGACCAGTGTCCATAATTAATGTAGATTACAAGATGTATACATCAATAATATCCAAAAGATTTGAGACATTTATGACAGATATTATAGACGAGGACCAGACCGGATTCATTAAAGGAAGGCAGACACAGGATAACATAAGGAAGACAGTGCAGGTGGTAGAGGAGATACAAAAGGAAGGAGGAAGTACAGTATTAGTTAGCCTAGATGCAGAAAAAGCATTCGACAGTGTAAGCTGGATATTTCTATATAAAGTATTGGAGAAATTTGGATTAGACAAAAACGCTATGAAAACAATTAGGGCATTATATCAAGAACGACAGCAAGGATTGAGGTAAATGGTAGTCTGACGGACCGGATTAAACTAGAGAGAGCTACCAGACAGGGTTGCTGTCTTTCGCCAACGCTCTTCGATGTATTCATCGAACCACTGGCTCAAATAATTAGACCAAAGACATCAAAGGGGTGGAGATAAGGGGAACAGAACATAAATTGGGACTGTTCGCAGACGACGTGATAGTATATGAGGCAACCAGACATAAGCTTTACGACACTGATGGATTTACTGACAGAATATGGATATTACTCAGGGTATAGACTCAATGTGACGAAGACAGACTTTAGCACTGAACTACATGCCAACGATAGAGATCAAAGAAAAATACAAAATTAAATGAGACATGGACAGGATCAAGTACTTAGGGGTGAACATTACAAGAGGGGTGGAGGGATTATACGAGGCAAACTATACACAGATTAACCCATTCCCCACCAATAACGTCATACGACGGGTTTCAAGTTCATGCGAATTCTGCCAGAACACGGCGTACAACGTTATTCTGATCATATTTCATATTTTCGCCATGGTATTCATATTGCCTTGTCGGATGCTGTGTGAGCCAGCACAACTCTGCAACGCTTCAATACTGCCACCTGGTGGCCGATCAGCGAGTTGCAACCGGAAGTGGATCTCTTGTGATCCCGGTGCGTCTCCCTATTCCGTCCGGCCACTCGTATATCATCGCGGGACTCAATACACACACCGTGGATATGGATCCTTGCCATAACTCAATAATCTACATGATTTGGGCGTGTATTCGTATTATACAAACCGGAAATAGATCGCATCGATCCCCATCACATAACTGGGATATGTTTGCTCCAGTATCATCGCCCAACGCTAAGAGGAGGATGCCGTGAGTTTCAGCGCGAGTGATTATTATTATTGATACAAACTGCTCTGATCAATATATCACCCATACTACATAAATCATTTAACGTCGATCACGGAATTATAAACGACCCCCCCCCCCCTCCGTTCACCCGCGCATTATCATTCATAACATTTAGGACCATGTACAGTTGACATTTTTAATATAGCGTGCATCGGTATCAAACGGCATTTGATAATCTAATATATGCATTTATGTCTATATCTCACGTTCTAGGAAATACTGCAGAAAACGATAAAAACATATTTATACTCTAGACGGTATTTTCGTATGAATGTGTGAATGAAAAAGTAAAACGTTCCTACATCCTGAACGATAGATAATCGATGTTGAATGGGCCATAGTAATGTCAATTTAGCAATACAATTAAAAAAGTTATAGCCTTGCAAAGAAGGTAAACATCTCCATAGACCTACAGTGCTGGCAGTGATCAAACATTGATGGATATAAGAGTGGCAGAGAAAGTGTTAATCAGAAAATCAAGAGAGACCTAGAAAGATGGACAGTAATGCGCCTAGATTTCAGCTCAAGGATCTAAATCATTAAGATGAACATATTACCAAGGTTATTATACCTATTTCAGTCTTTACCTATATTAATACCACAAAAACAATTCAGAGAATGGGATAGACCAGGGGTAGGCAACCCTAGGCACGCGTGCCTGCATAGGCACACAGGGGCATTTTCATAGGCACAGGGGGCAGCATAATTTTTTTTTAATTATTATATATATATATATATATATTAGAGCTGGGCCGTTAACGGCGTTAACGTGCTGCGTTATCGCGAGACTAGTGTCGCGCGATAATATAATTAACGCCGTTAACATTTTTTTCAGCGTTGGGTCTCGTCTGGGACATTCGCGGATGTATACCATACCAACCTGGTCGAACTACTCTGTGTGTGTGTGTGTGTGTGTGTGGGGGGAGGGGGAGGGGCGTGAAGTTCGTGAACACGTGAGCGGGGCATGCGTGAAGCTCATTACCATCAGCTGAGCTGCATGACAATGGCGGACGCTGTGAGCAGAAGAGATATCTATGGTAACATTAAGCACAGTTTGCTTCAGGGGTATTTTATTTTCAAAAAGCTTCCAGATGGAAACCTCGACAAGACGAAGGTGATTTGCACTTTGTGCAAAGCGCAAATGACCTACTGTAGGAGTTCCTCGAGTCTTAAATACCACCTGAGCAAGAAGCATCAAATTGATGTTATGAAGGAAGGTGCCGCCGCGGCCGGACCAAGCACAGCTGCACCGGGGAAAAGTGCTCGTCAAACTACACTGTTTGAGTGCAACCAAGGCAAGCCCGTCAGCACAGCTTTATCAGCCAAGCTGACTAACCTCCTAGCCCAGTGGATTGCCATCAATTGCCGGCCTATCAGCGTGGTTGAAGATGATGGACTCGAGCTTCTTCTCCGGGCGGCGACAGGCGACCCGTGTTACAAGCTACCTGCGAGGCGAACTATCATGAGGAGAATTCATGACCAACACGCCACAGAGAAAGTTGTGAAGGAAAAGAAGTTGGCCGCGGCGTCGTGTGTAGCACTGACTGGGGACCATTGGACATCGGTCAGCAACGATAATTACCTAGGCGTTACTGCACACTTCATCGATGCCAGCTGGGAACTTCACTCGTTCGCCTTGGGTACGTTTGTTATTTAATTTATTTAATTGACCACGGTTAAGTTGGTTTCAGGGGGGACCCTGATGTAAACAAGACAAAAGTCTTTCTCTGGTCTGCATCCCCTTAACAATTGTGTGTATTGAGCTGTACTGTATTGTACCCATTCTGCAATCTGTTAATAACATTTTCATTAATTCATTCATTCATTCATTCATTCATTCATTCATTCAGGCTGGATACCCAGCCATCCAACCATATAACCATCCAACTGGCTGAATATTCATTCCAACCTGAAACCAACCCACCGTGGCATGTAGTATTAAATAAAATTTATAAACTTAAACAGATGTGTCCTTCAGTTATTGGTGTAAAGGTTTGGAATTATCTCCATAGCGAGCTTAAGGGATGTAATATACATTTTAAAAATTGTCAGTATGAAAGTCAAATGTGATCTGAATAGTGAGATATTTTATTTTATTTTTATTCTTTATTATTATTATCATTTAATTAGTTCTTGTTTAAACTGTGGATTGTTTTTCTTGTATATGGTATACATTTTTTACTAGCAAACTTATTCTGATCTACTTTGTCTGTACTAGGTGTGATTAAAACAGAGGAGCGCCACTTTGCAGAGGCGTGTGCCAGGCAGTTTCTGGACGTCGCTAATCAGTGGGAGATAGCCGACAAAATCACCACCATTGGGACAGACAGCGCTCCCAACATGATAGCAGCAGGGAGGATACTGCCATTCGAGCACATGCCCTGCATTGCGCACCTCATACAGAGGGCCATTGTAATGTCCCTTCGGGATAGTGGTTTTGATGGTGTCCTGGCCAAGTGTCGAAAAGTGGTCGGACATTTCAAACACAGTCCGGCCAACACAGATGAGCTGAATGTCCAGCAAGCATCCTGTGAACAAGAGCCAGAGTCACTCGTGCAAGATGTTCCAACACGTTGGAATTCCACCCTTGCAATGATCAATCGTTTGAGGCGCAACAGAGTCCCAGTGCACGCAACGCTGGCCCAGCATAAGCACAAGCTGGTCCTCCCAACAGATGCTGAATACGAGAAGCTGGCAAAGCTGGAGAAACTGCTGGAGCCATGCAGGTACTGTATGGTCTACAAAGATAGCGTGTTCTTAAATTGGCATACAACTTCTTTTAAAAGTCACTTTGTATTTAATTAAGAAATGCATGCCCTTAAATACTATAAATGATTCAGAATCAGAACTTATAAAAGTGTAATCTTAGTTAAAGTGTGTGTGTGTGTGTTTCAGAACTTTAAAAAAAGAGTGTAATCTGAGTTAAATTAATTGGCCATATTTTGTGTGTGTAGGTACATCACTGAGCTCCTTGGTGGGGACAAGTATGTATCCTGCTCTGTGGTTCTACCTGCCCTGCGCCACCTTGAGCACGCAATGAAGATCTCGGATGAGGATCCTGCCTACATTGTGCGATTCAAGAATGCCTTCACCCAGGACCTCAACCAGCGGAGGGAGAAAAGTAACCTGGAATGGCTGAAGGTATGTGAGACTGACTAGAAAATAACTGTATTGTCTGACCATTATAGACTGTTAAGCCAGTAGATTGATCAATGGATAGATGAATGAGTCATGAAGAAATATGGTGGTTGGATTTGCAAAGTTACTTTAATTTTTATTTTTTTCATCATCAATTAATTATTATTTATTTTTGTTCATCAAAGGTAGCTACTGCTGTGGATCCACGCTTTAAGGACCTCAAATGCCTGCCCAAAGCAGAGAGGGGGCCAGTGTGGGCAACACTGAGTGAGTTGGTGAAGGCAGAAGAACCTGCTCTGCAGCCCCCGAGGGAGGAGAACCCTGAGCCACCTAAAAAAAAAACACTAGTGATGGGATCAGACTCGGAGTCTGATGACGACTCACCAGTGCCCAATCTTGTGGAGAGGTACAAGGTAGAGCCAAGTGCCAGCTTGGATCAGTGTCCACTGAAGTGGTGGTCAGACCACACTGCCGCCTACGGTAAGCTGGCCCACATTGCCCTGAAGTACTTGGGGAGCCCTGCCTCAACTGTCCCATGCGAGAGACTGTTCTCTTTATCGGGCCATATTGTGCAGAAGAGGAGAGCTAGTTTGTCACCAGACAATGTCAACAAGCTGGTCTGCCTTAGTGACTGGTGGAAGAAGGAGAAATAGAGACTGATTGAGTCAAGCCATTTGTTTTGTTTTTGTTTAACCTTTATTTACCCAGGGTAGGTTCGCTGAGCACAGATGCTCTTTTTCAGCTACGCCCTGCTTCAGTCACACAGTTCCAATCACACCTGGGAGCTGCCCAGTACAACCACAGTCTGACACTGAGTAACTCCACTGGAGCAGTTGGGGGTTAAGTGCCTTGCTCAACATTTTGTCATTTAGCTGACGCTTTTGTCCAAAGAGACTTACAAGTTCTGTACGACAGGTCAGCAGGAAGGACCAGCAGCAGTACTTTCATGCACTTTTAATTCCCAAGATAAATATATGGCATTGCTTTTGTTGTTCATTTAATTGAGGGATTTGTTTAAGCTGTCTTTATGTCCGCTGATGCATAACAAAGTGCTCTTCAGTGCTGACTATTAGTTGATAAACAACACACTGCTATTCAATGCAGACTATTAGTTGATAAACAACACACTGCTATTCAATGCAGACTATTAGTTGATAAACAACACAGTGCTATTCAGTTAGCTCTTGAAACGGGCCTCCAGATGCTTAAGGCCACCCCTGGTTGGCATGTTCCTTTAACACACATTCTGTCAGATTATATTAACTGATTTCCAGTTTGGTAGTTTGTCACATCACTGGACCTGTCTGTATAGGCCCCTACATGCTCTACTCCACTGTAGTCTACAGACTGATATGTGCTCTCTACTCCACTGTAGTCTACAGACTGATTTAGCCTGCAGACCTGTCTATAATGTGCTCTCTACTCCACTGTAGTCACAACTGAGTAACAATGTTCATCAAAGAGTGCTGAAACTCTCTCTCTCTTTGAAAGTTTGAAATGCGGTACTGTTCTGTACTGATAATATTATTTATTTGTGTGAATAAAACAACACTGAGTAACTCCACTGGAGCAGTTGGGGGTTAAGTGCCTTGCTCAACATTTTGTCATTTAGCTGACGCTTTTGTCCAAAGCGACTTACAAGTTCTGTACGACAGGTCAGCAGGAAGGACCAGCAGCAGTACTTTCATGCACTTTTAATTCCCAAGATAAATATATGGCATTGCTTTTGTTGTTAATTTAATTGAGGGATTTGTTTAAGCTGTCTTTATGTCCGCTGATGCATAACAAAGTGCTCTTCAGTGCTGACTAGTAGTTTATAAACAACACACTGCTATTCAATGCAGACTATTAGTTGATAAACAACACACTGCTATTCAATGCAGACTATTAGTTGATAAACAACACAGTGCTATTCAGTTAGCTCTTGAAACGGGCCTCCAGATGCTTAAGGCCACCCCTGATTGGCATGTTCCTTTAACACACATTCTGTCAGATTATATTAACTGATTTCCAGTTTGGTAGTTTGTCACATCACTGGACCTGTCTGTATAGGCCCCTACATGCTCTACTCCACTGTAGTCTACAGACTGATATGTGCTCTCTACTCCACTGTAGTCTACAGACTGATTTAGCCTGCAGACCTGTCTATAATGTGCTCTCTACTCCACTGTAGTCACAACTGAGTAACAATGTTCATCAAAGAGTGCTGAAACTCTCTCTCTTTGAAAGTTTGAAATGCGGTACTGTTCTGTACTGATAATATTATTTATTTGTGTGAATAAAACAACACTGAGTAACTCCACTGGAGCAGTTGGGGGTTAAGTGCCTTGCTCAAGAGCACTTCAGCGGCATATTTTTTTTTCATTCAGTTAACCTCAAGTTGAACCGTTCAGTCTGCTGCTGTTCCCTTCTGTCACCACTTGGTGTCTCTGTTGCTGCTGTCTGAGAGATGGGAGAACTGCAGAAACTCAGAGGCTCCCTCTCCCTCTCTCTCTCTCCTCTCTCTCTCTCTCTCTCTTTGAAAGTTTGAAATGCGGTACTGATATTATTTATTTGTGTGAATAAAACGATTTATTAAACACAAGTACATCTTATTGAACATTATTTTGATATTTCATTACCAATTATCATAGCAAAACAGCTTTTTCAAACAGTCTGTAATGCATTTTGGAAACGGGAGATGGGCTCATGGTGTAATGGGCCACCTGGCCTGAGAAACGTAAGGAGGAAAGTAAAAGTAAGGACTTACTTCTGGTCATTATTTGGGTAGAACACACATATTTTGAATGCCTTAGGCAGACTTTTTTTTTTTTTTGAGCCATTTTAATCTAGATTAATCTAGATTAATTCCAGGATTGCATATAGATTAATCTAGATTAAAAAAATTAATCTATGCCCAGCTCTAATATATATATATATATTTTTTGCTTTGAAATATTATAGTGAAATATTTTGCACTGTTGTCGCATTTATCTTGTTGAAATCCTCCCACAGGTTCTTTTTACTACCACATATTTAATTGAGACCCTTTATTTGTTTATTATTTCAATTTAGCTGGAAATACACTCACAGTATGATGTCATAATAGAACATTCTAGAACATTTGTGATGTCACAGTATGATGTCATAATAGAACATTCTAGAACATTTGTGATGTCACAGTATGATGTCATAATAGAACATACTAGAACATTTGTGTCATAGTATGATGTCATAATAGAACATTCTAGAACATTTGTGATGTCACAGTATGATGTCATTATAGAACATTCTAGAACATTTGTGGTCACAGTATGATGTCATAATAGAACATTCTAGAACATTAGTGATGTCACAGTATGTCATAATAGAACATTCTAGAACATTAGTGATGGCACAGTATGATGTCATAATAGAACATTCTAGAACATTTGTATACCGTATATATTCAACAATTCTTGGCGGTTCGGAGAGTGAGAAGGGAGGGTAAGTTGTCGTATGCTGAGGCGGTTAGCAGGGTAGGACAGGGCAGCCAAGAAAGGGTGCAGGGGGTGGAAGGAGGGCATGTGGCAGAGAGGGTAGAGCAGGTGGAAAGAGGGAGGGGAAGGGAGGAGAAATTAGGTATTGTGGCCTTCGTGGCAGGGGTAGTTACTGGTATGGCAGAGGCTAAGGGTAAAACAGCGATGGTGAAGATGATTGTTAGGATAGCGGTTCAACATCTGGGATTGGAAGGTCTGGGCTGGGAGGTGTATAGCGAATTGGCTGAGGGGGCTGAGAGGGACAAAGCAGCCCAGAATAAGATCGCAGGGGGCAAGGAGGGTCCCGCGGAGGGGGGCCCAGACAGGAAGTAGCAGCATTAGCTGCACTCCAATGGACAATGTAGTTGATGACGGGGTCCAGAAGAAGGAGAAGAAGAAGAGCCCATAAAAAGAATTGCGGAGGGCAGTAATACGCCACGATGCGTCTACACTCCCGGAAATTCAAATAAGAAGAAGAAGAAGATCTCATTGTTCACAAGAAGAAGAAGGAGAAGAAGAAGGAGTTGTGCATCTTGAAAAAGGACTGAACAGGACTGAACAGAAAGACTAAACAACATAGATTGAAGCCTGCATTTCTCAAACAAGATGCCTACGGTGAGTGTCCACAACGGCTAGCTAGCTGTTCTACTTGAATACTGAATGTTAATATTGAATCAGACAATATTGAATACTGAATGAAAAAAGACTAATTTAATCAGATGAATCACTTTATTTGAGGATATTAAAAAAATTATACTTTTATTTTATTTATTTATTTATTTTTATTAAAAACGAAGGTTCGACCGTCCGTTTAATCAGATTAATCACTTTATTCAAATTGAGGATTTAGTTTTGAGGATTAAAAAATAAAGTATAATTATTAGGGATGCTCGATATTGGCTTTTTTACCAGTAGCGATATACCGATATTGTCCAACTCTTAATTTCCGATACCGATATCAACCAATACCGATATAAGCAGGGTCTCCCCCCCCCCCCCCCCCCCCCCCAAAAAGGAATAATTTCAGGTAATTAACACTTTGATTGCCTAAGGCTAAATTCATGATATACCATAGGTTGCCAGCTCTATTTGTCTATGGAGAAGTTCCCCTTCTTTGCAGGGCTATAACTTTTTAAATTCTATTGCTAAATTGCCATTATTAGGGCCCATTCAATGTCCTATATGTATTGTTCAGGGTGTATGAACGTTAAACTTTTTCATTCACATATTCATACTAAAATATGATCTAAAGTATAAGTATGTTTTCATCTCTTTCTGCAGCTTTCTCCAGAACGTGATTTATAGCCCCAAATGCATTATATTGATGATCAAATACAGTTTGATAGCAATCGGCGCGATATAAAAAAATCCAACTGGACGGACTTCTGGAAGTTACTACACGTCATCTGATGTTGACCGGATGGGCGAGGGGGCGTTTATAATTCCGTGGGCAGCGTTATACCATTCATCTAATGTGGGTAAAATGTTCATCATAGCAGTTAGTGTCGAACACGGAAATATTACACGCTAAAACTCACCCCAGTCTCCGCGGGCCGTTGGGCGATCAGCGTGGGGTAGACAGTTTTCCATTATGGGATGTAAAAATATCCGGTCCATTTCCAGCTTGTATAATAGTATATACGTCCAAATCATGTTTATCGAGTTATTGGCAACGGATCGCTATGTATTGTGACGAGCTAGAGTGCCGGAACCTATACTGAGTGCCCGGAAGTAATATGGGTGAACAGCACATCGTCCAAGTATCTTCCTGTTAGGCGATTGCGCCGATCGGCCACCAGATGGCGCTCTTGAACCGCTAGAGGGTTCAGTGGGGCTTTTTGGTGGGTCTCAGGCCAGCGGATGGGAAATATGAATCCGATCACAGATTTTTGAAATATTGATATCAAAGACGAGTTACGGCGTCTTCGGCAACTTGAGCATGGCGGGGAAGGACGCCTAAACTCGTCTTCTGGCAGTTAAAGTGTTAACATTACATATCTCTTGTTGTGGAATTAACACAACATTATGCATACTTTTGACAATAAATAAAATCAGAATTTGTTCTTACTTGCTTGCCTGGGTAAATAAAGGTTATAGAAATGTAAAAAATAAAATAATAATATAATTCTTTTTAAACAGATACCGATATTTTCCGATATCACATTTTAATGCCGATATCGGCCGATAATATCGGTAGGCCGATAATATCGGACATCCCTAATAATTATTATTATTATTTTTTAATAATCTTTTTTTAATTAAAAACGAAGGTTCGAACGTCCGTTTGAAAAACCCTGACGAAGTTTGAATCCCAAAAACAGGCTTCGGGACAGCCTACCAAACATTATTATTTATATTATTCAAATGGAACTCAAACATGTTCCGTTGTGATGTCACAGTATGATGTCATAATAGAACATTCTAGAACATTTGTATCTATTCAACAATTCTCTCAGAAGATCTCATTGTGCATCTTGAACCATGACTATTATGACATCATACTGTGACATCACAAATGTTCTAGAATGTTCTATTATGACATCATACTATGACATCACAAATGTTCTAGAATGTTCTATTATGACAGCATACTGTAACAACACAACTGTTCTAGAATGATCCATTATGACATCATACTGTGACATCACAAATGTTCTAGAATGATCTATTATGACATCATACTGTGACATCACAAATGTTGTAGGATGTGCTATTATGACATCATACTGTGACATCACAAATGTTCTAGAATGGGTTATTATGACATCATACTGTGACATCACAAATGTTCTAGAATGGTCTATTATGACATCATACTGTGACATCACAAATGTTCTAGACTGATCTATTATGACATCATACTGTGAAATCACAAATGTTCTAGAATGGTATATTATGACATCATACTGTGACATCACAAATGTTCTAGAATGTTCTGCCATTCATTCCTTATGACCAACATCGAGTTGGAACAAGCCGTTTTTTTTTTTTTGTATCCACTTTTTCTCCCATTTCTTTTCCATTTTTCTCCCATCCCAATTTCGCCTCGCCAATTCTCCCTTCAATTCTCCCCTCCCCTGTCTCGAACGTTGCTAGACCATGCCTCCCACTGGTCGGCTGCAGTGATGACAAAGCCTTGCATCACATGTCCCCTCCGGTACACGAGGAGGCAGCTGTTGCATCTTTTCACCTGTACAGCGCAATCTCTGTGGCGAGGAGTAACGTGTGGGAGGCTCACGCTGCCCCCGTTACTTCCCGATTCTGCTGTACAGGCGCACCAACAGACCTGTAGGAGTCGCTGTCCACAACGTCCGATCCCCACCGGCTTTCCCACCCCCTAATACTGCCAATTGTATTAGTATGAAAGACCAGCCAAGCCGGAAGCAACGCCGAGAGCTGGGCTCGAACCCAGCATCTCCTGCGTTAGTGGCAAGCGCCTTGCCCACTGCACCACTTAGCTGCCCTCAAGCCGGTCGTTTTGGTACCTTACACTTGTGTGTGGTGTGAAAGCTCTGGCAGGAGTTACTGGACAAAAATCGGCAGAATAAATAATAAATAAATAAAAATAAATAGTATAGATTACAATAGTGTGGGTGGTCACCTCACTGTAATCAATGTGGATGGCCACCTCTTTCTCAGTAAGGCTCTCCTTGAGTGACTTCAGCCTCTGGAACTGGTGCTGGATGTTATACACATGAATGGCCAGTATATTTACATGGTCCTGAGTGGGGTCAACAAGTTTGTCGATAGATGTGTGTGTCTTCTCCAGTGCTGTGTTTTTGACATTCGTCTCCTACAGTGCACCATCTTTTCCCTTTTTTGTGATTTTACCTGTCCGGGTAACCCACTGGTCCCAGGAAATTATGTTTCCCTTGGTTGATGGATCAATAGTGGTAGGGAAGGTTTTGCCTTGGCATTGAATGCACCTTCTGTACATGCATTCCATATCACTTGAGCTGCAGACACAGGACTCAACTATTTCAGTTGTGGAACAATCCCAAGCTGGTGAAGCTTCTTGATTTTGAATTGGAAATTCTTGTGGATTTTGCAGGCACAGGTTTCTCTTTGGGAAACGGGTCTCACGGTCCAAAGGGGCTTCAGTCTGCAGAACTGAGCCCTTGAGAGTTTGTAGCGAGGATGCTGACTGAAAAATGTATGTAGTCTCTCCATAGTGTCAGTCAGTGCCCTCTTCCTGAACACTTGTCCTTTCTTGCGGACTTCCCCTGTTTTGCCATTGATGACGGTTGAGTTGTCATCCTGGTGCAAGAAACGACTCACAACATGTCCCATCAATCGTCTCTGGCTGTTGTTGGGCAGGGTCTTGGGCTCTCCGGTGGGTGGCTCTCTTCTCAATGGTGCCTATCAAAGGTGCTGGTGCTTTTTTGTTTTTTCTTGTAGCCTTCTAAGCTGCTTCTTTAGGTTAGAGTATTTTCGGGACTGGATTTCCAGTTGATCTTTTGTCGCCCTCAGTTTTGACCTCAGTGAGGTTATGGTTGCCTTCCTTTTTCTTCCTGCTTTGGGGGTGGAGGTCTGCTCTGGTGTTGGGCAGTTCAAAGGTGGCTCGGGAGGGCTTGGTACTACCTGGACATCCTGCATCCTCCTTTTTCTTCTTGCTTTGGGGGTGGACGTCTGCTCTGGTGTTGGGCAGTTTGATGGCAGTTCTGGGGGGCTTGGTGGTACCGGTAGGCCTCCATCTTGCTCCGGTACCTGTGCGGCATCTGGCTCATTGATGGAGGGAGGGGTCAAATCCAAGATGGCATTCAGTGTTTTCTTTTTAGTATAATGCCTGTTCGAATTTTCTCTCCATTGTTTTTGTTTCCTTTCATATTGTTTGGAGGTAAGATCTTCCATTTTCTTGATCTTACCATTTTCCTTTCGTTTTTGATATCTAGAAATGGAAAGGAAGCATACCATAAAATTAGGAAAAACATATATGGACAGACCCTACACTAGTGTGTGTGCATATGTGTGTCCTACAGTAGGGTTCTCCCTGTGTGTGTGTGTGTGTGCGTGCGTGTGTGTCCTACAGTAGGGACTGAATGGCTTACAAAGTGCGCGTGTGTACACATCCTCTAGTAAGGGCCAGAAAGCTGGACATCCTATCAACTAAATGGCTTGTACAGTATGAGGCTTCCTATAAACTAGCATGTTTGCTAATGACTGTACCATTTCCAACCCCCCTAACCTCTCTCTCTCCTTCCTTCTGTACTCGTCCAGCAGGTCAGGGTTGTTGTAAACCTTTTCTCTGAATTGTGCTAGCCTAGCCTTTGCTAACGCTTTCTTTTTCTCAGTGGCTGACTGTCTGCAATACACATTTTATTATTACTATGTAATTACAACCTTATGAACACTTAATGTTGAAGTGTTACCAACTATTACTATTTAATGACAAAGTTATGTGACGTGTTACCAAATTCTCATTGCAGAAAGAGAAGTTATCATTACCGAAACACCCATTAAAATGTTGCGGTATATGAGAAGTGTTGCGGAGGATGAGATGAGTTAGCATTTTTAGCTAACCAATGGAGAAGCCATGATGACATCGGCAAAAAAATGTCATGGTACATGTTAGGAATGTATTAACCTTTGTATTGATCAAATATTGATGTCAAAACTTTTTTCAAACAAGTAATACTTCATGTTTCAGTAGTGAGAATCAATTTTGTCGTGTACAAGGGCTGAAGCGGGAAGTTAGAACTTTTAAGTGTTAACCATTGAGGTGACTTCACTTACCTTGTAGCCATCTTCTAGCTTGTCTTCTTTGTGATGCATCATGGGTAGGGGTGGGACGATACATCGATCCAGATCGATACATCGATGTAATTATCAATGATCGAATCGGATCGATGCGATGTAATAAGATCGATTCATATCGATACTCTTATTTTGAAAATCCTGTGGCGAGTCTCATATCCGCCCAAGAACAACAGCAGTAGCTCCGTGTGTGTAGATGTTACAGCATAGCATTCTCCCTTTCTGTGTGTGTGTGTGCGTGCGTCTTTGGAAAGACCAGATGAGGTCAGAGGAGTTTGATGTTTAAATGTTATTTAAACATAAACAATATAATACATAATAAATGTAGGCCTATACATGATCATGCAACATCAACAAATTGTTGTAGGAACGGTTTGGGAGAGGGAGGTAGGGAGGGGTTTTAGGTTGTGAGTTTTGAGTTCCAAAAATGTTTGCTTAAAGTTTAAAGCTCAATATATCAAAACGTGGCACTTTACAGTGAACGGGAGGTCTATTTGTATTAAAAACAATATTGATTTTCTTTTAAATGTCTGGAAGAGCTCAAAAATACAAATGTCAAATGATATTTTCATTACCTTTTTTTGGTTGATCTAAATGTTACTGATTGTGTTAAATGGGCATATGATATCATCTCATATCGATTGCAGGCACCTGAATCTAATCGTATCGTATTGTATCGTGAGAGACTTTGTGATATCGGCAAATATCGTATCGTTGTCCAAAGAATCGATATCGTATCGTATCATGATGAAACTGGTGATTCCCACCCCTAATCATGGGACAATAAAACTTTATTTAAAAAAATACTGTAGTCTTAACAGGAAGGTGAAAACTGTTGCAGAGAATGAGAACTGCATCCAAAGACATTATGTTTTCCACAAAAAAATCATTAATTTGTAAATTTAATTGTATAATTCATCAGAATTTCCTTCATGAGACAAATAAATAAACAATATTAATAAAGTTTTAGAGAAACATTTTGAGTTTATTAAATATAAAATTAAGTCAATGGTCCATAGAAATCAATGTGGATGCATTGCGCTAATCAGAATTTAAGCACAAAATGTACTAAAATAATTAATTGTTATGAGTAAACAACTCATTGTACAAGAAAGAGCAAATTTGTATCTTTAATATTATGTTTTGTTTACTTGAATAAATGGTAACCTTTATTTAGAAAAGATCACGGCCATGGTAAATCATTGATTTCATGAGAATGACCCATTTATTTGTTGACATGTTTGACCGAATATTGTTTTTGGTGACACACTTAAAACTGCTATTTGTATGTGTAATATATATAAATTAAAATGTATACAATGGCAAGCCAATCCCCTTTTAAAATGTAAAGGTAACCTTGTCAGTTGCTTAAATTCTCATCAAATCTATGTGTTTTGTTATTCTGACTGATTATTACCCATTACAAATACAATGGGCTACTTTTTAGTAATTTCCTACCCATCCCGTCCTCCTGAGGTACCCTGAGTCTGGACCCATCTTTTTACAAGATTCTGTCTCCAGGGCCCCTATCCGACAGGATTTTTGTTGTTAAATATGGGGAACTACATCCAATTTAAGAATTCATGTGTTATTCCTTTGGTCCATGATAGTCCAAAAATATTAGTGAGAACAAAGACTTTTTCCCTAATATCCCTAGTGTCGAGTGCTAAAACTCAAGTTGTGATATGAAGTATACTGTCTGGAACTGCTCCATAGACGAGATGTTATAGGTAACAGAGCAGAGTGTGCTTACAGTCACTTTACCACATTGCCTGTTGATGCTACATTTAAATAGGGATAGGACGGATATATCTCAGTGTTTTCAAGGCATGAAAGTCATTTATAAAAAGTGCAGAATAATCATATTATTCTTGTTACCTATAACAAAGCACTGTTTAGAAACATACTCTATGACCTAGCGTTAGCTAGGCTTAAATACAACTTCCATTTGGCTCGGTTAGCTAACTTAGCTGTAAACGTGGTGTAACTAAGCCATCTATAATGTACAGTGTTATAAAATAAAAACAATTAATTTATCTGACTCTTTTTATTCATAGAATGACACATCCGAAACCAAAAGCCAGTTCACGATAAACAAGTTTTAAGTTAACATCTGTTTTTATTAGGGATGCTCGATATTGGCTTTTTTACCTATACCGATATTGTCCAACTCTTAATTTCCGATACCAACCGATACCGATATATGCAGGGTTTCCCTCCCCAAAAAATGGAATAATTTCAGGTAATTAACATTACATATCTCTTGTTGTGGAATTAACACAACATTATGCATACTTGCATACAATAAATAAAATCAGAATTTGTTCTTACTTGCTTGCCTGGGTAAATAAAGGTCATAGAAATGTAAAAAAAAAAAAAAAAAAAAAACAGATACTGATATTTTCCGATATCACATTTTAATATCGGACATCCCTAGTTTTTATGCACGCAACACTTTTTTTCTGTTATTGTGTAAGTGAGAAGTAGCCTACACTATGCACTTAAGTTCTCTCTTTCAATTGAGTTGTATTCTTTGCAATAATTTCTCTTCATTTTGTCTTTGTCTATATGTTATAATTTTGTATTGCATTACAGATGTTATAAAAATTAAATGATGAAGCAGTTTGAACTACTTTTTCTATGTAACTTAACCCAACTATATTATCTTGAGGGTAGCTTTGCTGTAGTTCAATTTCTGTGAAGTAATTGGTTGCTTGTAAAACTATGTTTTCAGAGTAGCTTCCTCAACCAACACTGCTGGTCTTTTTTCATTTGCTGTCCATATGTCAGAAAAAAATATTTGTCAATTTGTCAACTTGTCAATTCAGTGATGCTAAACTGTCCTGCCAATAGGTGGTGAGTGCTTACACACAAGATGTGCCTTGTTGTTGAAGGTGTGGGTTCTTTAATGTATGTGGGAGGAGGTGTATCTTGGCCTGGGTTAGGTACAATTTCAGGTCAATTTGGCACAGGACACATCAGCAGTGTTCCCTTGTATCATTGGGTGTTTCGGCCTTACAACACTATACACCCTCCGCAAAAGCGCCAGCACTATGAATTGAGAATGGGGGACCCTGATGTAAACAAGATGAAAGTCTTTGGTCTGCATTTCCTTAACAATTGTGTGTATTGAGCCGTACTGTATTGTACCCATTCTACAATCTGTTAATAAAGTTTTCAATCAATCAATCAATCAGCTGCATCACCTGCAGGGCCGGACCTAGCACATTTGGTGCCCTAGGCAAGCTTCACCCTTGGCGCCCCCTCGCCCAAATAAATGTTATGTTAGATTTTTTTTTTTAAATGTCAAAATATTGGTTGCAGATATAGAAGGGGCGCAAAAACGTCTGCCCAGCAACACAAATAATAAACAATATTAATCATATATATATATTTTTTTGGATGCAGTTTTTCACGCCCCCTATAGGAAGCTCCGCCCCTGCATGAGTGCATACATTTTTAGCATAGCAGGTCCCAGCAGGGGGTTGAAGCCCCTACTTCTTACAGTGTCAGATGTATTTATCCGATTTATTTCTAGATGGCCAGTGTGCCAATGATTACCCAGGCCACGTTCCGATGATGGCGTGCAGCATGCGGCCGAGCCCCTGCTCTGATCCATGGAGATACTGCAGGTACACAGGTACTGCATTTCTGCTCTGTGCCAAGCTACCTTCACAAAATTACTTCCAATATGTCAAAAATAATCACAGCCATGAAACCAGAGGTAGAGACACAAACATAGTCCCTTTTAGATTTAAACTTATTTCCTACGGCCAGCAGACCGTCCTCTATTCAGCTGCAGTTCTGTGGACCAGCCCGCCCAGCAGCATCAAACGGGCCCCTAGGCTAACCGGCTTCAAAAAGTCTGTACGAACATGGCTATGAATGAATTAATGAAAAATGGGCTTTTTCTCTGCCGATTTAGTTCTGATCGATTAGGAATGGGTCACGCCGTGTTCAGGAGATTGAGGCGCATAAACGTCTATTGGATCATGTCTCCAGCACCCCCACAGCCGTATCTGCAACCACTTACATCAAGGCTCTCGTCCACATTCATTCATATGCTCCCCCCGCTATCTCCTCCCCGATCCCAGAAGTGTAGCGGTGGTCTATGGTCTACCCGACACGCAAACTCATAAACAATGTTTCTGTACTGGAGGTGTACAGTATTTCAATAGGCAACCCTGAAAGGATTATTTTTCTAGAAGAGCAACACAGCCAAAACATAGGCATTGTATGTATAAAAGGGGCAAAAGCTAAAGTTAAGTGACTGTTACTTTTGTAGCAGTAGTTTAATTTGATAGTTAGTTTATTTATTTTGATAGGGACAGCACATGTTAATGAACATCAAGTACAAAATACAAAATGTAAACATGCAGGGTTGTAGCAAGAGCTAATTTACACACATGCACGCACACAGTACAAATATACATTTATTTTAGAAAAAAATATAAACTCTGTTACTTGAAATATTTTCACTGTGCTCCTAAATATTTTTGGGTGCTCCTAAATATTTTTGGGTGCTCCTAAATTTTCACATGTGCTCCTTGGGAAAAAGGTGAGCGTAGAGCCCTACAATTAACTCTGTCTCGCAGAGACGTTTCAAAGGTCCTCACAGTTGTACTTCTCGTACAAGTATCACAGAGACGTTTCAAAGGTCCTCACAGCTTCTGGTACAAGTATCACAGAGACGTTTCAAAGCGAGACAGAGTTAATTGTAGGAACATGATACTTGTACGGTTAGAGTTAGAGGACCTTTGAAACGTCTCTGTGAGACAGAGTTAATTGTAGGAACATGGTACTAGTTGTAGGAGAAGCGTCTTGATGGAGAAAAGCGAGACAGAGTTAATTGTAGGAACATGTTGAACATTATTGTGGATTCACTCGGTGCATCACATTGATTGATTGATTGAAAAGTTTATTAACAGATTGCAGAATGGGTACAGTACAGTTCAATACATACAATTGTTAAGAGGATGCAGACCCGAGAAAGACTTTCGTCTTGTTTCCATCAGGGTCCCGTGTTGTGTATGTGAATCACAACGGTGTTCACCGGGCCTTTAAGATGGCACGGTAATGTTGCGACACTGCTGTGATATACCGTAAAGCGTTGTGGTAACGGGAGATGGTGTGTGTGTGTTATGCACTGGTGGAGCGGATTAAATAAACCGTCAAACGTCAAGCCGCAGTCCGGTGCGTTATTTGAATACACAATATTGGCGACGAGGATGGGATTATGGATTCCCTACTTGCACCTCTCTCTCCGTTCCTCGCCCTGCCTGGTGAGCCACCGGTTCCGTGGATTCACTGGCTGGAGGCGTTTAATACGTTCATAATAGCCGTCGGGCTCGCCGACGCTAACGCTGCTCGGAAGAGAGCCCTGCTCATTCACAACCTAGGAACCGAGGGACAACGGATCTTTAGGACTCTCGGAGCTGCACCGAGTTATGCGGACTGTGTCACACTGCTGTCGGGACATTTCGCTGCTCCACAAAACGTCATGCTCCGGAGGATCGTTTTCCGTCAGCGACGTCAACAAGTGGGTGAGTCGATCCACCACTATGTAGCTGACCTACGGGGGCTGGCTAGCCTCTGTAAATTTGGAGTGATGGAAGATGAACTGATACGGGATCAGCTAGCTGAACATACTAACAACCCTAAGCTCAGGGATAAGCTATTAATGATGCCAGATGAATTGACATTGACAAAGGCTGTTAATATTGCTTTCCATCTCGAGTCAGCAGCAGGTTTGGCAGCACAGCTAGCACCCTGTAATGTTTTCCCCAAACCTCTGATGTTGACTCAAACAGTGGCGCCGTCCGGGGAGTTTCCCGAACCGGTTTTCCCGGATGACAGCCTGGAGGTAAATTTCGCTGCACGCCGGGGTACGGCCGCGTCAACAGCACGCCGGGCTGTGTGTGGAAATTGTGGCTCCTCATCACACCCCAGCCGGGCTCCAGTTTGCCCTGCCAGGGGACAGAGGTGTCAACGCTGTGGCAGGCAGAACCATTTCGCCCGGGTCTGCCGCTCTGCTCCCGGTGCTGATAGCACGCCGCCACGCTCGCCACGTCCACCTACGCCGACAACCATCCATTCAGTGGACGCCACCTCTCGTGCATTTAAATGGTGCACGGTGGAACTGGACGGGGTGGTTCTCCCACTCCTGTTGGATACGGGGGCCTCCAAGTCACTTTTGAACATTTCCACGGTTCGTCGACTTTTCCCGCGCCGGACGCTCACCGCCAACGCAGAGGACCTGTATGGGTATGGACACTCTAAGATAGGAATGGCAGGCACAATCACCTTCACTGTGTGCTATGGGACCAAGGCCCTTCCCTCATTCACTTTCCAAGTGTCTCATCAGGGAGCCGACCTCATGGGCTACGATTTGTTTTGTGGGCTTGGGTTCTCCCTGGTGGACAATACAGGGGCTGACATTCTGTCTGTGGGTTCGCCCTGGCACCAGCGCTGGCCTGCTCTGTTTAGTGGCTTGGGCTGCCTCACTGCGTTTCACCACCAGCCTCTCCTCATCCCGGAGGTGCGTTCGGTGATCCAGCCGCTGCGCCGCCTGCCCCTCGCCCTACGCGACGATGTCACCGCCGAGCTGCAGAAGCTTTTGGATGCGGGCATCATCGAGCGCGTCGACGCTTCACCATGGGTTTCCAACCTGGTGATAGTAAAAAGGAAATTAGGGGGACTGCGTCCATGCGTCGACCTCAGGCAGGTGAACAAAGCGGTGATTCCGGATAAGTACCCATTGCCCACAGTGGAGGAACTGGCGGCACAGTTTTACGGCTCCTCAGTTTTCACCAAACTGGACCTTCGCCAGGGCTACCTGCAGGTTCCACTGCATCCTGACAGTCGCTACCTTACGGCTTTCGTGACACATGTCGGAGTGTTTAGGTATACCCGCATGCCTTTTGGTCTCAGCTCAGCCCCCAGCTGTTTTCAAAAAATAATGGCCACCATCTTCGCCGGCATCCCGGGCGTGGTCGTTTTTTTGGATGACATAGTGGTCCATGGTGCAACATCAGCCATCCACGACGAGCGCCTGGCGAGGGTGCTGGACGTCCTGTCCGGTCACAACCTCACGCTGAATGGGGACAAGTGCACCTTCTCTGTCCCAGTCATCGAATTTGTGGGGTTCCGCCTGTCTGCTGATGGCCTCAGCCCGCTCCAGTCTAACGTGGAGGCCGTGCTGCGCCTGCCTGAGCCGTCCTGCCCAGCGCAGCTCTCGTCATTTCTAGGGATGACAGCCTACTACCTTCGCTTCCTTCCCCAATACTCCACGACCACCACCCCGCTTCGGAGGCTCCTGAAACAGGACGCGGTCTGGGAGTGGACCCCAGCCTGCTCTATCGCTGTTCGCCAACTTAAAACGCAGCTCACCTCACCACCAGTGCTCGCGTTCTTCGATCTGGCGAGCCCGACGTTTGTCACCTGTGATGCGTCCAATACGGCGATCGGGGCTGCGCTGTCTCAGGTCCAGCGGGGCGTGGAGCGCCCAGTGGCGTTTGCATCCCGCGCTCTCTCCCCAGCGGAACAGAAGTACTCGGTGGGGGAGCGCGAGGCTCTGGCCTGTGTCTGGGCGTGTGAACGGTGGCACATGAGCGCACCTGACGGAGGGTCTGCCGTTCTCAGCCGCTTTACTCCGCACTCTGCTGCACTACAGGGCAACGCCGCACACAACTACGGGCAGTTCCCCAGCCCTCCTGATGATGGGACGCGAGTTGCAGCTTCCCCTGGATCGGCTGAGGGTCCCGGCAAGTATCGCGCCGGCAGTGATACCCTGCCAGGGCACTAGGGTCGCAGATGCTCAGCGTCGAATGAAGCAGCGGTTCGACAGGAGGCGGAGGGTGAAAGCGCCTTCCTTCACAGAAGGAGACTGGGTCCGGATTCGTCGTCCCCACCGGGACCACAAGCTGCTCTCCTTCTGGTCGGCACCGATACGGGTCACGGCCCGGCTGGGCCCGGCCACCTTTCGTCTGGCCGATGGATCACGGTGGCACGCAAACCGGCTTAAGAAGGTGGCAAACGACCCCATCTCGGACCCAGAGTCCAGGGAGGGTTCAGAGCTGGACATTGAGGACTGGGTTTTGCCAGATGAGCCGCAGCGGGGCCCGCCATTGCCGGCCGAGCCCCAGGTTCACCTGGAGGCCTCTCCAGACCGCGCCCAGCGGGGCTCACCATTGCCATTGCCAGTCGAGCCCCAGGTTCACCGGGACGCACGGCCAGTCCGCGTCCGGAATAGACCGGCCTACTTGAGAGACTATGTTACTTGAGAGATAGACTATTTATGTTACAGATTATTTATATTTATTCATTGACCGGTTTAGTCAGAGCATAGTCTGTTGCGTGGCAGAATAATCCACAAGACTATGTCGGTGACTGGCAGTCTACCCGGTTCACCTAGGTAGGCTGCAGGGACTGTTAGTATGAATTAAATATGAATTAAACTGTATGGGGATGTTCTTCGGGGTTCCCTGTGGGGGGGGGGAATATGTTGTGTATGTGAATCACAACGGTGTTCACCGGGCCTTTAAGATGGCACGGTAATGTTGCGACACTGCTGTGATATACCGTAAAGCGTTGTGGTAACGGGAGATGGTGTGTGTGTGTTATGCACTGGTGGAGCGGATTAAATAAACCGTCAAACGTCAAGCCGCAGTCCGGTGCGTTATTTGAATACACAATATCCCGGTCCCCCACAGTCACGGAACATAAAACCTTACAACCAAATCCACGGATAACAAAATAACCCTATTCAAAATAAGTGTCAAGTGTTCAGGGCCCCAGCATTGAACAAACATATTTCAATATACAAAATGATAACAGCGTCTTCAGTTGATCGCGTGACAGTCGCCATTTTCTAAACACGCCGCTCTGCGCCGCTCGTACTTTTTACACTCGATATAAAAGACTCACCAGTTATCAATACTCATGACATACATTCACATTCACGCCACATAACGTTCAGCTGTTAAGATGTAGTGTTTCCACAGAGTTTACTGACCTGAACAACATGGAAGTATCACGGAGTGAAGACACGTTGCTTTCTCTTCCAGAACTCCTCTGAGCGCACGTGACGTGACTCTCTGAGGGAAGAACTCAGGGACCGGATACAGAAATACGTCACGCCTACACCTCTGTAGTCCTCCAAATAATATCCCTTAACCGATACCTCCCCCTGGTGGGGAAACATATATATTGCATATCTATGTTTAATCCTCGGTATAAGGCTGACATTATAACAGTACCCATTCTGCAATCTCTTAATAAAATGTCTATTATGACAGTATAATGCAGTCTATATGACAGTATAATGCAGTCTATATGACAGTCTATATGACAGTATAATGCAGTATGACAGTATAATGTAGTCTATATGACAGTCTATATGACAGTATAATGTAGTCTATATGACAGTCTATATGACAGTATAATGCAGTCTATATGACAGTCTATATGACAGTCTATATGACAGTCTATATGACAGTATAATGCAGTCTATATGACAGTCTATGACAGTCTATATGACAGTCTATATGACAGTCTATATGACAGTATAATGCAGTCTATATGACAGTATAATGCAGTCTATATGACAGTCTATATGACAGTATAATGCAGTCTATATGACAGTATAATACAGTCTATATGACAGTCTATATGACAGTATAATGCAGTCTATATGACAGTATAATGCAGTCTATATGACAGTCTATATGACAGTATAATGCAGTCTATATGACAGTATATATGACAGTATAATACAGTCTATATGACAGTCTATATGACAGTCTATATGACAGTATAATGCAGTCTATATGACAGTCTATATGACAGTATAATGCAGTCTATATGACAGTATAATACAGTCTATATGACAGTCTATATGACAGTATAATGCAGTCTATATGACAGTCTATATGACAGTCTATATGACAGTCTATATGACAGTATAATGCAGTCTATATGACAGTATAATGCAGTCTATATGACAGTATAATGTAGTCTATATGACAGTATAATGCAGTCTATATGACAGTATAATGCAGTCTATATGACAGTATATATGACAGTATAATGCAGTCTATATGACAGTATAATGCAGTCTATATGACAGTATAATGCAGTCTATATGACAGTATATATGACAGTATAATGCAGTCTATATGACAGTCTATATGACAGTATAATGCAGTCTATATGACAGTCTATATGACAGTCTATATGACAGTCTATATGACAGTATATATGACAGTATAATGCAGTCTATATGACAGTATAATGCAGTCTATATGACAGTATAATGCAGTCTATATGACAGTATAATGCAGTCTATATGACAGTATAATGCAGTCTATATGACAGTCTATATGACAGTCTATATGACAGTCTATATGACAGTATATATGACAGTATAATGCAGTCTATATGACAGTATAATGCAGTCTATATGACAGTATAATGCAGTCTATATGACAGTATATATGACAGTATAATACAGTCTATATGACAGTCTATATGACAGTCTATATGACAGTATAATGCAGTCTATATGACAGTCTATATGACAGTATAATGCAGTCTATATGACAGTATAATACAGTCTATATGACAGTCTATATGACAGTATAATGCAGTCTATATGACAGTCTATATGACAGTCTATATGACAGTCTATATGACAGTATAATGCAGTCTATATGACAGTATAATGCAGTCTATATGACAGTATAATGTAGTCTATATGACAGTATAATGCAGTCTATATGACAGTATAATGCAGTCTATATGACAGTATATATGACAGTATAATGCAGTCTATATGACAGTATAATGCAGTCTATATGACAGTATAATGCAGTCTATATGACAGTATATATGACAGTATAATGCAGTCTATATGACAGTCTATATGACAGTATAATGCAGTCTATATGACAGTCTATATGACAGTCTATATGACAGTCTATATGACAGTATATATGACAGTATAATGCAGTCTATATGACAGTATAATGCAGTCTATATGACAGTATAATGCAGTCTATATGACAGTATAATGCAGTCTATATGACAGTATAATGCAGTCTATATGACAGTCTATATGACAGTCTATATGACAGTATATATGACAGTATAATGCAGTCTATATGACAGTATAATGCAGTCTATATGACAGTATAATGCAGTCTATATGACAGTATATATGACAGTATAATGCAGTCTATATGACAGTATAATGCAGTCTATATGACAGTATAATGCAGTCTATATGACAGTCTATATGACAGTATAATGCAGTCTATATGACAGTCTATATGACAGTCTATATGACAGTATATATGACAGTATAATGCAGTCTATATGACAGTATAATGCAGTCTATATGACAGTATAATGTAGTCTATATGACAGTATAATGCAGTCTATATGACAGTATAATGCAGTCTATATGACTGTAAAGTCAACTCTTGCTTTCCACTCCAAAGGACATAAGGAAACAACTCCAAGTTCCAACTCCAAGTCACTTTTTATTTTCAACTTTTCAACAGTTTTTAGTTGCAGTTGATTCTTGACTGATTGGTTCTTCATATAGGTTGAAAACCTTCGAAAACAAAGAAAAAGGTTTTAACAATGCAATAAACATAAACAATAAACAACAATAACCATCTTTTCAAACCAATACGTTCTTTTTAAACATGGTTGATTTTAAACATTAAATATATATTTTAAATAATCAAACGTCTTTTAACGATAGTGTTTACACAATGAATGCCAAAATGTAAAGTATTAAATTACCTTATAAAGTCGACATTTTAACACAGTCTTAAATTAACTCGACATTTTAACCCAATTATTAAAGTAATTTTCAATGAATCATTTCTGAATTGTAACCTTTAATAAATGATTCAAGTTAGTAAACATTTGATTCAAGTCAAGTAAACATTTGGTATTTTAAATTGAATAAGTGAAGAAATATAGCTAAACTTTAAGCTTGTAGATCAGCTCTGATTGAACAAGGCATTTTAAACCTTTAAACATGAGTTGTCGACCTTTTTAGTAGTCTTTCAAATTCTTAAATCATTTTAACATTTCTAACTTGGTCTTAACTTGTAAAGATACTTTTAAACATAAATGAAAACCAACTCTCAAGCAAGTGAATGTGTAGACTGAAACAGTTGGAGCTACTAAACACACAATTGAATTAGCCTGATTTTAACCACATTTAAGCAGAAGTATAAATAAACAGTAGAATAAGTAGAACATAACCGACCATTGGCGTCTTTGGGGGTAGAGCTCCTTGGGTCGACCTTCAGCTTGCTTTGTTTGTTT
Organism: Notolepis coatsorum; assembly: GCF_963971535.1. NCBI lineage: Eukaryota > Metazoa > Chordata > Actinopteri > Aulopiformes > Paralepididae > Notolepis > Notolepis coatsorum. The sequence goes on along the minus strand of NC_140166.1, from coordinate 230,337,005 downwards.
GTTCTGTGAGTGTCTCCACCACCTTCAGCTTGCTTTGTTTGCTTGTTCTGTGAGTGTCTCCACCACCAGCCTTTAACAGCTGTTCAATCAGCCAACGGCAGCCATCTTGCAGTTGATGCACTCTGGGAGATGTAGTTGGTAGTTGTCTGAGGTGTCTTGACATGCTCCACTCATGAGTTTTAACTCAACACCTCCCACTTGAGCTCCTGGGTTCTTAACCACAGAGGTCACTCAAGTCCTTCACGCCTCTGTTGTTCTTCAGTAGGAAGTAGAATGACCAGCCGTCTGACATCTCGATGCAGAATTGTGGCCGGGATTTTGTTTTTTTCACTATTTGATTTTGTGGGCTTTCCTTTGTCATTTGCTTTCGTGATGGGGACAGGATAGCTGGGAAAGGTCCTCACCAGCACATCTCTTACGATGCCTTTGCGGTCAGCGTTGACACTGACTACTCTAGCCAGCTTGTACTGTCCTCTCAGGGCATTTTGGTCAGCCAACCAGACCACATCTCCAACAGCAACATTTCGCTCTTTGGTGTGCCATTTGTTCCTTATGAACAAATCAGGACCGGCCAATTGGCTCCATTTCTTCCAGAACTTGCTGACTTCTGCCTGAATATTCTGAAGTCTTTTGTATGGGTAGCCATCAAACTGAAAGTCTCCAGGGTCACCTTTAGGATGGGCACGTCCTAAAAGCAGAGAGTTTGGAGTGATGTACTCTATGCAGTCTTCCCTGCTTTGAGTTCTTGCATCGATGGGTCTCTCATTAGCAAGGTTGGCTGCCATGAAGAGAAACGTTTGGAATTCTCCCCATGTGAAAACACGTTCTCCACCAAGGTTGCTTAAGGCCCGCTTCACTATTCTGACAGCTGCCTCTGCTGCACCGTTCCTGTGGGGAGAGTCTGCGGGGTGGATCTTCCACGACCATTCTGTGCCATGTTTGGCAGCTCTTCCTTCAAGTTCAGGCCTGTTCAGTTGGTCAAGGAATTTGTAAAGCTTTTCCAGAGCAGGCTTGGCTCCCACAAAGTTAGAGCCAGGGTCTGACCAGAGTTTCCTGGGGTGTCCTCTCAGCGAAGTGAACCTTTGATAGGCGAGCAGGAATCCTTCGGATGACTGGTCACTCACCACTTCAGTGTGCATGGCTCGGGAAGCCATGCAGCAGAAGACGATTCCCCATACCTTGAGTCTGGTCCTCTTTTTGACCTCATCCTTCACTTCATAGGGGCCGAACAGGTCCATGGTGGTGAATTCAAAGGGTGCAGCTGGGCCTGTTCGCTCTGGAGGCAGGTCAGCCATGATTTGTTGACACTGTTTTACATTGTTCTTTCTGCAAACGACACAGCTGTCAACCACCCTCTTGGCAAGTCTCCGGCCTTTTATCACCCAAGCCTTTTTCCTCATGCGAAGAAGGGTTCCTGCTACTCCCTCATGGTTTGCTTTGTGGGATTCTTGTGCCAGCAATGTAGACACCCACGATTCAAAAGGTAAGACTGGCACTGCAGTCTTCACTTCGTTGAACATCTGGATTCTGCCTCCACAAAGTAGGAGTCCAGAGTTCACGTCTTTGTACACTGCCAATCTGCTTAGAGTCGTCTCTGGGAAGGCTATAGCTTCTTGAGCAGCGAGGAAAAGGTCTTCAGATGCGTTGTCAATTTCTTTTACAGTCAACCCAGCTTGTTTGGGTGATGCCTCCCACTTTGACTGCCCTGGCACCTGGCACTTCCTCTCTAGCCACTGCTTGACAGCTCGATAGACCCAGGCGATGACTCTCACCAGTTTGGACAGGTTGCTGAATCTTCTTATTTCCACAAGATCTTTGACCCAGCCAGTGGGCTTCCTTCTTAGAGGAGTTGGCATTTCCTTTTGACTTTCCTGTGTGGTCAGAGGGTCGTCTTCCTGCGGACTGATTTTAGCTTGAGCTCGTGTGATTGCAGCTGAAAATGCCTTCCTTTGGAGTCTGTTTACGCTCTCCCTGGCCTGGGCAGCTACCTCTCCAGCTGATTTAATGGGCCACTCCTCCACTGGCCACTTCAGGAAATCTGGTCCATTTTGCCAGGTGGAATCCTCTTTTAAATCTTCAGGAGTGCCTCCTCTTGTAATGATGTCAGCTATGTTCAGACCTCCACGGATCCACCACCAGTCCTGCACTGGTGCAGTCTTTTGGATTTCACCCACTCTGTTGGCAAAGAAGCTTTGGTACCCATAACTGTCTCTCTGGATTGCCCCAAGGACCGTCTGACTGTCCAGCAGATGGAACCATTTCTCGATCTTCATTCGAGCATGCTTTTCCACATACTTCCTGATTCTGGCTGCGAAGACTGCTCCACAGATCTCAGCTTTTACAGCTTCTCCCTTTTGATCCAGAGGTGTCAGTTTGGCTTTTGATTCCACAAACCGAACTTCAATGCCATGACATGTTTCCCACCTTAAGTACATCACAGCTCCAAAGGTTTTGTCACTTCCATCAGAGAATGTGATGCCCCAAGGGTTTCCTTTCCAGTCAGCTGGTGTGAGGCTTCTGTAGAATTTCACCTGACCAAGCTGTACATATTCTTCAAAAAGCTGTATGGCTTCTTCTCTGATGCTTTCCGAGAGTGGTTTGTCCCAGGTTTCTTGGGTCAGCTTGCCACCTCCTCCCTCTTGGAATGCCTTTCTGACAAGAATTGCTCCCTTCTGCTTGACCGGTGCTACTAGGCCAATTGGGTCGTACAGCCCGGCTACTTGGCTTAGGAGAGCCCTTCTAGTCAGTGGGTTTGGTGTTTCGGTTCTCACCTCTTCTTTGAGGAGATCTTTGCCAACTCTCATTTTCTTCTTTCTTTTGGAAAAGTTAACAGAGGTCAACATGTAGAGCTTGTCTTCGTCCACTTGGTAGCCGATGCCTAGAGCTTTGTTGTCTTCTTCCCTCATTTGATTTGGGAGAATGAAGGTTTTCCCTTGTTCCTCTTTTAGGACTTCCTTCTCTGTTCCTTTCCTCCCACTTTGCCCTGACCGGACCCATGGTTTGAGGAAGAAGCCTCCAGCTCCCAAAATCTCTTCAACTTTTGCAGTGATTTTGTCGAGTTGATCCAGGTTATTGTGGGAGGTCAAGAGGTCGTCCACATAACTGTCCTCTTCAATGACTCTGCGTTCATCTTCCAAGTGAACAAAGCTGGGCAGGCTCGCCGTTTCTCTCATAGCCAACTGAGCGATGCAACCAGCAGGTTTGTCCCCGATGTTGACTCTGGTGATTGCATATTCACTGATCTCCTCTTCTGGGCTGTCTCTCCAGAGGAATCTGTGTAGATGCATCTCACGCTGCTCCAGCCACACAGAGTTGTACATCTTCTTTATGTCTCCTAGAGCTGCATGCACACCTTCTCTGAACCGTAGCAGTACAGCTCTAATAGGGTTGAGTACATCTGGTCCCTTAAGAAGGATGTCATTCATGCTCACGCCTTTGTACTTCTGGCTGCTGTTCCAGACAATACGAACTGGTGTTGTCACTGAATGGGGGTTTGGCGCCACCAGGTGGCTCACATACCACACTGGTCCAGTCCACTTGTCAATGATGTCATCGGTGAGTTTTATGGCTGCTCCTCGTTCGACCATTTCCTGGATTTGGGTTGTGTATGCGACTTTCCAGTCTGGTTCTTTGCTCAGTTGTTTTTCCATCCTTAAGAAGCAGGCCTGGACTGCACTTTTGTTGTAGGGGAGAGAGACAGGATCTACGGTCCAAGGATATTTTGCATCCCAGTGTGGAGATGGGGTGTGAGCATCCTCCTCTTTGTAGGTGAGGCCTCCTTTAATGATTTCATACTCCCTCTCCTCTGCCAGGGTCATTTCTTTTCCTCCTGGTGGACAGTTTCCACAGCGACATCCTCCACATTTTGGTTCACATGCAGCTCCGATGCTGTCCCAGTGCCACCACTCAAGGAACTCACGGTTACTGGCAACTGTGAATGTCTCTTGATATTTGACTGCTGCTGTTCTCATGGAGCGAGCAAAGTGAGTTCTTGATTCATATGCTTCCACGTCCACCTCTTCATGCAGATCAGGATGTGCTCCGCCCACCGTCTTCCCCAGTGGACTCTCCCATAAGACAAGGTCTCCAACTACTTTTACTCTTTGGGGAGCAAGTCTTCCCTCTCGGTGGCTTATGAGTAGTTCAACCTCTTCTGGCCTTTCCAGCTCTTCAAGCTTGACCTCCGGGAAAAACCTTTGCAACCTCTCTGGTTGAATCACTTGATGGACCTTGGCGATTTCATCTAGGCCGTAGCAGACTAGTTTGTGGGCTCTTTCAGTGCCTGTAGGAGTCTTCACTCTAACTTTGAGGAGGTATCTCTGAGTGTCCACCTTCATGGCCATTCCTCCAACCCCATGCACAATCAATGTTATCTTCTCTCTTCTCAACCCAAGTCTTTCAGCAGCCTTATGGGTGATGTAGTTTGTAACTGACGCTAGGTCAATCAATGTCCCAATTTTCTGACCAGCGTTTGCAGTGACTTTCATCAGCATCATGATGACAGGAAGCTCGGCGAGACCATTTCTTCGCAGTAGTTCAGACTGGCCGGAGGTTTTGAGTGCCACTGTAGTTTTGTTAGTAAAAGCCCTTCTGCCTCGATCTGCCATTTCAGAGGAGAGTTCAGACAAGAACGACTCTTGTTCCTCTGTGAGTTTGCCTTGGTTGCCGTCTCTTCCACCTCTTCCTTCTTCCCATCGAGGCTTGAATTCTCCTTTTGGGCAGAGGATATAGTGGTGGTCTGCAGCATTTCCTCCCTTCTTACAGTCTGCATTTCTGCATAGGAATGTCTCTCTGCAGTATGCAGTTCCGTCATGGCATCCGAGACATTTCCTGCATGCTCCCAGCTTCTTCAAGGCAGCCGTCTTCTCCGAAAGCTTCAGTCCCTTGAACTTCCGGCAAAAGAACAGTTTGTGGTTATGTCCACTGTCGCCACAGACAACACATACGTCAAGCTCTAGTCTCCTTGTGTTCTTTGTCGAGGCAAACTTTCTTTCATTCTTTTTGTCCGGGCGATCTGGCTTGTCAGTCTTCTCCACAATTCTTAGTTGATCAAGCCTCTCCAGTATGTCTTCCTGGTTCTTCAAATATTTCAAGAGCATGTCAAAATGGTTCTCTGCTGTGACATTGCTGCTGGGATCTACCATGAACATCAACCAGTCTCTCTTGATAAAGTCAGGTAACTTGCTTTCAATTGATTTGATCACAAGTGCGTTGTTCATGGCCCCAGAGTTGCCCAATTCAGTGAGATCTGACAGAGCCTTCTCCACAGTTTGTATAAGGTCGATGACCTTTCTTGGCTAGTTTCCTTTTACATATGGTATCCTGTCGAGCTCTTCAAGGATTTCCACAGTGATGCTTGATTTATTTCCATGCCTGTTCTCTAAGACTCTGAAAATGTCTCTGGCTGTAGTGTAGGTAGAAAGTCTGAGTTCTTTGGAGATTTTCTCCTCCACGCTGTCCAAGAGCTGGATCTTTTTAACTTCAGGGGATCCGGATGGCTCTCCCTGCCTTTGCAGGCTTTCCCAATCTTTTCTCCATCTGTGATATTCTCTCTTATTTCCAGAGAAGGTAGGTAGGGTGGTTGGCTTTATCCTCACCAACGGTGTCGTCGGATGGTGTGGTGCAACTCCTGTGCCTTGCTCAGCATTCCTCAGGCTGCGTGCAGATGTAAACTGAGGTTTCCTCATCTTCAGCCTGAGAAGGGTGTCTTCTAGCTTCTTGAGCCTCGCATTCAGTTCATCTCTGGATTCGTCAGGTATCCATTTCTCCCACGTGGACATTATAGAGATGGCCTTGTCTCCCATCTCGTCTGAGAGCGTTAGGTGCTGTTCATAGCACTCTAAGGATTCAGTCCTCACTGGCACAGTTCCTGCTGCTTCACTTACTTTCTCAGCTCCATCAATAGCTGTTTCCAGCTCATGTTTTCCATATTTGGACCACAGGATCAGCTGCACAATGTCTTTGATCTCTCCCATCTTTGTTTCGGCTTCTTTTGAAGTATGTTTGAGGTCGTCCTCTTCCTTCTCGTCAAGCCCTTCATCCTCAGGTTTTACTTCAGCCTCCAGCCCAAACCTGAATTCATCATTTGCCTCAAGCACGGCTCTATAACAGAGTGAGAGTGTGCTGAACTCATCCATCAGCTCGGATCGCAGCATGGTGTCTGCTCCTCTGGCAATGTGGTTGGCTTGTTTGGTGAAGCGGCGTTTTGCTGTGGTCCTCTCCTTCTTTAGTTCTTTGACCTCCGCCATATCTTCAGCCATCTTTCCCTTCCGTGTCAGCAGTATTGGGTCGAAGCAGTTTTATCCTCGTCCTCCACTGCTAGCACTTGGTTTTCAACTGTAAAGTCAACTCTTGCTTTCCACTCCAAAGGACATAAGGAAACAACTCCAAGTTCCAACTCCAAGTCACTTTTTATTTTCAACTTTTCAACAGTTTTAGTTGCAGTTGATTCTTGACTGGTTGGTTCTTCATATAGGTTGAAAACCTTCGAAAACAAAGAAAAAGGTTTTAACAATGCAATAAACATAAACAACAATAACCATCTTTTCAAACCAATAAGTTCTTTTTAAACATGGTTGATTTTAAACATTAAATATATATTTTAAATAATCAAACGTCTTTTAACGATAGTGTTTACACAATGAATGCCAAAATGTAAAGTATTAAATTACCTTATAAAGTCGACATTTTAACACAGTCTTAAATTAACTCGACATTTTAACCCAATTATTAAAGTAATTTTCAATGAATCATTTCTGAATTGTAACCTTTAATAAATGATTCAAGTTAGTAAACATTTGATTCAAGTCAAGTAAACATTTGGTATTTTAAATTGAATAAGTGAAGAAATATAGCTAAACTTTAAGCTTGTAGATCAGCTCTGATTGAACAAGGCATTTTAAACCTTTAAACATGAGTTGTCGACCTTTTTAGTAGTCTTTCAAATTCTTAAATCATTTTAACATTTCTAACTTGGTCTTAACTTGTAAAGATACTTTTAAACATAAATGAAAACCAACTCTCAAGCAAGTGAATGTGTAGACTGAAACAGTTGGAGCTACTAAACACACAATTGAATTAGCCTGATTTTAACCACATTTAAGCAGAAGTATAAATAAACAGTAGAATAAGTAGAACATAACCGACCATTGGCGTCTTTGGGGGTAGAGCTCCTTGGGTCGACCTTCAGCTTGCTTTGTTTGTTTGTTCTGTGAGTGTCTCCACCACCTTCAGCTTGCTTTGTTTGCTTGTTCTGTGAGTGTCTCCACCACCAGCCTTTAACAGCTGTTCAATCAGCCAACGGCAGCCATCTTGCAGTTGATGCACTCTGGGAGATGTAGTTGGTAGTTGTCTGAGGTGTCTTGACATGCTCCACTCATGAGTTTTAACTCAACACCTCCCACTTGAGCTCCTGGGTTCTTAACCACAGAGGTCACTCAAGTCCTTCACGCCTCTGTTGTTCTTCAGTAGGAAGTAGAATGACCAGCCGTCTGACATCTCGATGCAGAATTGTGGCCGGGATTTTGGTTTTCAACCTATATGAAGAACCAACCAGTCAAGAATCAACTGCAACTAAAACTGTTGAAAAGTTGAAAATAAAAATTGACTTGGAGTTGGAACTTGGAGTTGTTTCCTTATGTCCTTTGGAGTGGAAAGCAAGAGTTGACTTTACAATGACAGTATATATGACAGTATAATGCAGTCTATATGACAGTATAATGCAGTCTATATGACAGTATAATGCAGTCTATATGACAGTCTATATGACAGTATAATGCAGTCTATATGACAGTCTATATGACAGTATAATGCAGTCTATATGACAGTATATATGACAGTATAATACAGTCTATATGACAGTATAATGCAGTCTATATGACAGTATATATGACAGTATAATGCAGTCTATATGACAGTCTATACGACAGTCTATATGACAGTATAATGCAGTCTATATGACAGTCTATATGACAGTATAATGCAGTCTAGATGACAGTATAATACAGTCTATATGACAGTCTATATGACAGTATAATGCAGTCTATATGACAGTCTATATGACAGTATATATGACAGTATATATGACAGTATAATGCAGTCTATATGACAGTATAATGCAGTCTATATGACAGTATAATGTAGTCTATATGACAGTATAATGCAGTCTATATGACAGTATAATGCAGTCTATATGACAGTATATATGACAGTATAATGCAGTCTATATGACAGTATAATGCAGTCTATATGACAGTATAATGCAGTCTATATGACAGTCTATATGACAGTATAATGCCGTCTATATGACAGTATATATGACAGTATAATGCAGTCTATATGACAGTATAATGCAGTCTATATGACAGTATAATGCAGTCTATATGACAGTCTATATGACAGTATAATGCAGTCTATATGACAGTCTATATGACAGTCTATATGACAGTATATATGACAGTATATATGACAGTATATATGACAGTATATATAACAGTATATATGACAGTATAATGCAGTCTATATGACAGTATAATGCAGTCTATATGACAGTATAATGCAGTCTATATGACAGTATAATGCAGTCTATATGACAGTATAATGCAGTCTATATGACAGTCTATATGACAGTCTATATGACAGTATATATGACAGTATATATGACAGTATAATGCAGTCTATATGACAGTATAATGCAGTCTATATGACAGTATAATGCAGTCTATATGACAGTATAATGTAGTCTATATGACAGTATAATGCAGTCTATATGACAGTATATATGACAGTATAATGCAGTCTATATGACAGTATAATGCAGTCTATATGACAGTCTAATGCAGTCTATATGACAGTCTATATGACAGTATATATGACAGTATAATGCAGTCTATATGACAGTATAATGCAGTCTATATGACAGTATATATGACAGTATAATGCAGTCTATATGACAGTATAATGCAGTCTATATGACAGTATAATGCAGTCTATATGACAGTCTATATGACAGTATAATGCAGTCTATATGACAGTATATATGACAGTATAATGCAGTCTATATGACAGTATAATGCAGTCTATATGACAGTATAATGCAGTCTATATGACAGTCTATATGACAGTATAATGCAGTCTATATGACAGTCTATATGACAGTCTATATGACAGTATATATGACAGTATATATGACAGTATATATGACAGTATAATGCAGTCTATATGACAGTATAATGCAGTCTATATGACAGTATAATGCAGTCTATATGACAGTATAATGCAGTCTATATGACAGTCTATATGACAGTCTATATGACAGTATATATGACAGTATATATGACAGTATAATGCAGTCTATATGACAGTATAATGCAGTCTATATGACAGTATAATGCAGTCTATATGACAGTATAATGTAGTCTATATGACAGTATAATGCAGTCTATATGACAGTATATATGACAGTATAATGCAGTCTATATGACAGTATAATGCAGTCTATATGACAGTATAATGCAGTCTATATAACAGTATATATGACAGTATATATGACAGTATAATGCAGTCTATATGACAGTATAATGCAGTCTATATGACAGTATAATGCAGTCTATATGACAGTATAATGCAGTCTATATGACAGTCTATATGACAGTATAATGCAGTCTATATGACAGTATAATGTAGTCTATATGACAGTATAATGCAGTCTATATGACAGTATAATGCAGTCTATATGACAGTATATATGACAGTATAATGCAGTCTATATGACAGTATAATGCAGTCTATATGACAGTCTATATGACAGTATAATGCAGTCTATATGACAGTCTATATGACAGTATAATGCAGTCTATATGACAGTATATATGACAGTATAATGCAGTCTATATGACAGTATAATGCAGTCTATATGACAGTCTATATGACAGTATAATGCAGTCTATATGACAGTCTATATGACAGTATAATGCAGTCTATATGACAGTATATATGACAGTATAATACAGTCTATATGACAGTATAATGCAGTCTATATGACAGTATATATGACAGTATAATGCAGTCTATATGACAGTCTATATGACAGTCTATATGACAGTATAATGTAGTCTATATGACAGTCTATATGACAGTCTATATGACAGTATAATGCAGTCTATATGACAGTCTATATGACAGTATAATGCAGTCTATATGACAGTATAATGCAGTCTATATGACAGTATAATGCAGTCTATATGACAGTATAATGCAGTCTATATGACAGTATAATGCAGTCTATATGACAGTATAATGCAGTCTATATGACAGTCTATATGACAGTATAATGCAATCTATATGACAGTATAATGCAGTCTATATGACAGTATAATGCAGTCTATATGACAGTCTATATGACAGTATAATGCAGTCTATATGACAGTATAATGTAGTCTATGACAGTATAATGTAGTCTATATGACAGTATAATGTAGTCTATATGACATTATAATGTAGTCTATATGACAGTATAATGTAGTCTATGACAGTATAATGTAGTCTATATGACAGTATTATGTAGTCTATATGACAGTATAATGTAGTCTATATGACAGTATAATGTAGTCTATGACAGTATAATGTAGTCTATATGACAGTATAATGTAGTCTATGACAGTATAATGTAGTCTATATGACAGTATAATGTAGTCTATATGACAGTATATATGACAGTATAATGCAGTCTATATGACAGTATAATGCAGTCTATATGACAGTATAATGCAGTCTATATGACAGTCTATATGACAGTATAATGCAGTCTATATGACAGTATATATGACAGTATAATGCAGTCTATATGACAGTATAATGCAGTCTATATGACAGTATAATGCAGTCTATATGACAGTCTATATGACAGTATAATGCAGTCTATATGACAGTCTATATGACAGTCTATATGACAGTATATATGACAGTATATATGACAGTATATATGACAGTATATATAACAGTATATATGACAGTATAATGCAGTCTATATGACAGTATAATGCAGTCTATATGACAGTATAATGCAGTCTATATGACAGTATAATGCAGTCTATATGACAGTATAATGCAGTCTATATGACAGTCTATATGACAGTCTATATGACAGTATATATGACAGTATATATGACAGTATAATGCAGTCTATATGACAGTATAATGCAGTCTATATGACAGTATAATGCAGTCTATATGACAGTATAATGTAGTCTATATGACAGTATAATGCAGTCTATATGACAGTATATATGACAGTATAATGCAGTCTATATGACAGTATAATGCAGTCTATATGACAGTATAATGCAGTCTATATGACAGTCTATATGACAGTATATATGACAGTATAATGCAGTCTATATGACAGTCTATATGACAGTATATATGACAGTATATATGACAGTATAATGCAGTCTATATGACAGTATAATGCAGTCTATATGACAGTATAATTTAGTCTATATGACAGTATAATGCAGTCTATATGACAGTATAATGCAGTCTATATGACAGTATATATGACAGTATAATGCAGTCTATATGACAGTATAATGCAGTCTATATGACAGTATAATGCAGTCTATATGACAGTCTATATGACAGTATAATGCAGTCTATATGACAGTATATATGACAGTATAATGCAGTCTATATGGCAGTATAATGCAGTCTATATGACAGTATAATGCAGTCTATATGACAGTCTATATGACAGTATAATGCAGTCTATATGACAGTCTATATGACAGTCTATATGACAGTATATATGACAGTATATATGACAGTATATATGACAGTATATATGACAGTATAATGCAGTCTATATGACAGTATAATGCAGTCTATATGACAGTATAATGCAGTCTATATGACAGTATAATGCAGTCTATATGACAGTCTATATGACAGTCTATATGACAGTATATATGACAGTATATATGACAGTATAATGCAGTCTATATGACAGTATAATGCAGTCTATATGACAGTATAATGCAGTCTATATGACAGTATAATGTAGTCTATATGACAGTATAATGCAGTCTATATGACAGTATATATGACAGTATAATGCAGTCTATATGACAGTATAATGCAGTCTATATGACAGTATAATGCAGTCTATATGACAGTATATATGACAGTATATATGACAGTATAATGCAGTCTATATGACAGTATAATGCAGTCTATATGACAGTATAATGCAGTCTATATGACAGTATAATGCAGTCTATATGACAGTCTATATGACAGTATAATGCAGTCTATATGACAGTATAATGCAGTATATATGACAGTCTATATGACAGTATAATGCAGTCTATATGACAGTATAATGCAGTCTATATGACAGTATAATGCAGTCTATATGACAGTATATATGACAGTATAATGCAGTCTATATGACAGTATAATGCAGTCTATATGACAGTCTATATGACAGTATAATGCAGTCTATATGACAGTCTATATGACAGTATAATGCAGTCTATATGACAGTATATATGACAGTATAATGCAGTCTATATGACAGTATAATGCAGTCTATATGACAGTCTATATGACAGTATAATGCAGTCTATATGACAGTCTATATGACAGTATAATGCAGTCTATATGACAGTATATATGACAGTATAATACAGTCTATATGACAGTATAATGCAGTCTATATGACAGTATATATGACAGTATAATGCAGTCTATATGACAGTCTATATGACAGTCTATATGACAGTATAATGTAGTCTATATGACAGTCTATATGACAGTCTATATGACAGTATAATGCAGTCTATATGACAGTCTATATGACAGTATAATGCAGTCTATATGACAGTATAATGCAGTCTATATGACAGTATAATGCAGTCTATATGACAGTATAATGCAGTCTATATGACAGTATAATGCAGTCTATATGACAGTATAATGCAGTCTATATGACAGTATATATGACAGTATAATGCAGTCTATATGACAGTATAATGCAGTCTATATGACAGTATAATGCAGTCTATATGACAGTCTATATGACAGTATAATGCAGTCTATATGACAGTATATATGACAGTATAATGCAGTCTATATGACAGTATAATGCAGTCTATATGACAGTATAATGCAGTCTATATGACAGTCTATATGACAGTATAATGCAGTCTATATGACAGTCTATATGACAGTCTATATGACAGTATATATGACAGTATATATGACAGTATATATGACAGTATATATGACAGTATAATGCAGTCTATATGACAGTATAATGCAGTCTATATGACAGTATAATGCAGTCTATATGACAGTATAATGCAGTCTATATGACAGTCTATATGACAGTCTATATGACAGTCTATATGACAGTATATATGACAGTATAATGCAGTCTATATGTGACCGCGACCAGTGCTTTAGCCCACATGTCTATATTTTCATTTTCCAGATTTTTCCAGATTGTGAAAGTACAGAATGTAAGCTTTCAAATGATGTGTCATACTTTGAAATCTGAGAATGTTTTGAATATCATATATTCATTTAAATCTTGTAAAGCAGTCTGTTGTCTAGATTACTCAAGGGGAGAAAATGCCTCTTAAAGATGTTCACATTTCAGCTAGTTTGGGGGGGGGGGGCGTGGACAACTACCCTCACCTGAATGCGTCCATTGTTAACGTTAATGACTCTCTCTGTGTGAATGCCTTTACCTGGCTCAGTGAATCTGAATCCCAACGCGCAGCTCTATTCAGATGCTAAAATGTACCCAGCCCCCACCTCTCCTCTGTGGAGAGAGGACAAACTGTTTCAAACCAGCCTTTTTTAAACACAGAATTCTTACAATTAGAGTTATTATATCTGTTCGCTGTTATACTAAATATGTTCTTCAACTCTCGAACTGTATTTATATAAAAAAAAAACACAATTTTTTATTTTTTTTTTGTATTGTGTCTGTCTGTCATTTCACCCTGGCGACTTGTAGGCATCATCACCAGACTGGGTCACATATGACAGTATAATGCAGTCTATATGACAGTATAATGCAGTCTATATGACAGTATAATGTAGTCTATATGACAGTATAATGCAGTCTATATGACAGTATATATGACAGTATAATGCAGTCTATATGACAGTATAATGCAGTCTATATGACAGTATAATGCAGTCTATATGACAGTATATATGACAGTATATATGACAGTATAATGCAGTCTATATGACAGTATAATGCAGTCTATATGACAGTATAATGCAGTCTATATGACAGTATAATGCAGTCTATATGACAGTCTATATGACAGTATAATGCAGTCTATATGACAGTATAATGTAGTCTATATGACAGTATAATGCAGTCTATATGACAGTATAATGCAGTCTATATGACAGTATATATGACAGTATAATGCAGTCTATATGACAGTATAATGCAGTCTATATGACAGTCTATATGACAGTATAATGCAGTCTATATGACAGTCTATATGACAGTATAATGCAGTCTATATGACAGTATATATGACAGTATAATGCAGTCTATATGACAGTATAATGCAGTCTATATGACAGTCTATATGACAGTATAATGCAGTCTATATGACAGTCTATATGACAGTATAATGCAGTCTATATGACAGTATATATGACAGTATAATACAGTCTATATGACAGTATAATGCAGTCTATATGACAGTATATATGACAGTATAATGCAGTCTATATGACAGTCTATATGACAGTCTATATGACAGTATAATGTAGTCTATATGACAGTCTATATGACAGTCTATATGACAGTATAATGCAGTCTATATGACAGTCTATATGACAGTATAATGCAGTCTATATGACAGTATAATGCAGTCTATATGACAGTATAATGCAGTCTATATGACAGTATAATGCAGTCTATATGACAGTATAATGCAGTCTATATGACAGTATAATGCAGTCTATATGACAGTCTATATGACAGTATAATGCAATCTATATGACAGTATAATGCAGTCTATATGACAGTATAATGCAGTCTATATGACAGTCTATATGACAGTATAATGCAGTCTATATGACAGTATAATGTAGTCTATGACAGTATAATGTAGTCTATATGACAGTATAATGTAGTCTATATGACATTATAATGTAGTCTATATGACAGTATAATGTAGTCTATGACAGTATAATGTAGTCTATATGACAGTATAATGTAGTCTATATGACAGTATAATGTAGTCTATATGACAGTATAATGTAGTCTATGACAGTATAATGTAGTCTATATGACAGTATAATGTAGTCTATGACAGTATAATGTAGTCTATATGACAGTATAATGTAGTCTATATGACAGTATAATGTAGTCTATATGACAGTATAATAAAGTCTATATGACAGTCTATATGACAGTATAATGTAGTCTATATGACAGTATAATGTAGTCTATATGACAGTATAATGTAGTCTATATGACAGTATAATGCAGTCTATATGACAGTCTATATGACAGTATAATGTAGTCTATATGACAGTATAATGTAGGGGTGGGACGATACATCGATCCAGATCGATACATCGATGTAATTATCAACAATCGAATCGGATCGATGCGATGTAATAAGATCGATTCATATCGATACTCTTATTTTGAAAATCCTGTGGCGAGTCTCATATCTGCCCAAGAACAACAGCAGTAGCTCCGTGTGTGTAGATGTTACAGCATAGCATTCTCCCTTTCTGGGTGTGTGTGTGTGTGCGCGCGTCTTTGGAAAGACAAGATGAGGTCAGAGGAGTTTGATGTTTAAATGTTATTTAAACATAAACAATATAATACATAATAAATGTAGGCCTATACATGATCATGCAACATCAACAAATTGTTGTAGGAACGGTTTGGGAGAGGGAGGTTGTGAGTTTTGAGTTCCAAAAAATGTAGCTTAAAGTTTAAAGCTCAATATATAAAAACGTGGCACTTTACAGTGAACAGGAGGTCTATTTGTATTAAAAACAATAGATTGATTTTCCTTTAAATGTCTGGAAGAGCTCAAAAATACAAATGTCAAATGATATTTTCATTACCTTTTTTTTGTTGATCTAAATGTTACCGATTGTGTTAAATGGGCATATGATATCATCTCATATCGATCGCAGGCACCTGAATCTAATCGTATCGTATTGTATCGTGAGAGACTTTGTGATATCGGCAAATATCGTATCGTTGTCCAAAGAATCGATATCATATCGTATCATGATGAAACTGGTGATTCCCACCCCTAGTATAATGTAGTCTATATGACAGTCTATATGACAGTCTATATGACAGTATAATGCAGTCTATATGACAGTATAATGTAGTCTATATGACAGTATAATGCAGTCTATATGACAGTATAATGTAGTCTATATCACAGTATAATGCAGTCTATATAACAGTATAATGCAGTCTATATGACAGTATAATGCAGTCTATATGACAGTCTATATGACAGTATAATGTAGTCTATATGACAGTATAATGCAGTCTATATGACAGTATAATGTAGTCTATATGACAGTATAATGTAGTCTATATGACAGTATAATGCAGTCTATATGACAGTATAATGTAGTCTATATGACAGTATAATGCAGTCTATATGACAGTCTATATAACAGTATAATGCAGTCTATATGACAGTCTATATAACAGTATAATGCAGTCTATATGACAGTCTATATGACAGTATAATGTAGTCTATATGACAGTCTATATGACAGTATAATGCAGTCTATATGACAGTATAATACAGTCTATATGACAGTATAATGCAGTCTATATGACAGTATAATGCAGTCTATATGACAGTCTATATGACAGTATAATGCAGTCTATATGACAGTCTATATGACAGTCTATATGACAGTATAATGCAGTCTATATGACAGTATAATACAGTCTATATGACAGTCTATATGACAGTCTATATGACAGTCTATATGACAGTATAATGCAGTCTATATGACAGTATAATGCAGTCTATATGACAGTCTATATGACAGTATAATGCAGTCTATATGACAGTCTATATGACAGTCTATATGACAGTATAATGCAGTCTATATGACAGTCTATATGACAGTATAATGCAGTCTATATGACAGTCTATATGCCAGTCTATATGACAGTATAATACAGTCTATATGACAGTCTATATGACAGTCTATATGACAGTATATATGACAGTCTATATGACAGTCTATATGACAGTATAATGCAGTCTATATGACAGTATAATGCAGTCTATATGACAGTATAATACAGTCTATATGACAGTCTATATGACAGTATAATGCAGTCTATATGACAGTATAATGCAGTCTATATGACAGTCTATATGACAGTATAATGCAGTCTATATGACAGTATAATGCAGTCTATATGACAGTATAATACAGTCTATATGACAGTCTATATGACAGTATAATGCAGTCTATATGACAGTCTATATGACAGTATAATGCAGTCTATATGACAGTATAATGCAGTCTATATGACAGTATAATGCAGTCTATATGACAGTCTATATGACAGTATAATGCAGTCTATATGACAGTCTATATGACAGTATAATGCAGTCTATATGACAGTATAATACAGTCTATATGACAGTCTATATGACAGTCTATATGACAGTCTATATGACAGTATAATGCAGTCTATATGACAGTATAATGCAGTCTATATGACAGTCTATATGACAGTATAATGCAGTCTATATGACAGTCTATATGACAGTCTATATGACAGTATAATGCAGTCTATATGACAGTCTATATGACAGTATAATGCAGTCTATATGACAGTCTATATGCCAGTCTATATGACAGTATAATACAGTCTATATGACAGTCTATATGACAGTCTATATGACAGTCTATATGACAGTATATATGACAGTCTATATGACAGTCTATATGACAGTATAATGCAGTCTATATGACAGTATAATGCAGTCTATATGACAGTATAATGCAGTCTATATGACAGTCTATATGACAGTATAATGCAGTCTATATGACAGTATAATGCAGTCTATATGACAGTCTATATGACAGTATAATGCAGTCTATATGACAGTATAATACAGTCTATATGACAGTCTATATGACAGTATAATGCAGTCTATATGACAGTACAATGCAGTCTATATGACAGTCTATATGACAGTCTATATGACAGTCTATATGACAGTCTATATGACAGTCTATATGACAGTATAATGCAGTCTATATGACAGTCTATATGACAGTATAATGCAGTCTATATGACAGTATAATGCAGTCTATATGACAGTCTATATGACAGTATAATAGTCTATATGACAGTATAATGCAGTCTATATGACAGTATAATGCAGTCTATAGGACAGTATAATGCAGTCTATATGACAGTATAATGCAGTCTATATGACAGTCTATATGACAGTATAATAGTCTATATGACAGTATAATGCAGTCTATATGACAGTATAATGCAGTCTATATGACAGTCTATATGACAGTATAATACAGTCTATATGACAGTATAATGCAGTCTATATGACAGTCTATATGACATTCTATATGACAGTCTATATGACAGTATAATGCAGTCTATATGACAGTCTATATGACAGTATAATGCAGTCTATATGACAGTATAATGCAGTCTATATGACAGTCTATATGACAGTATAATAGTCTATATGACAGTATAATGCAGTCTATATGACAGTATAATACAGTCTATATGACAGTCTATATGACAGTATAATACAGTCTATATGACAGTATAATACAGTCTATATGACAGTATAATACAGTCTATATGACAGTCTATATGACAGTATAATACAGTCTATATGACAGTATAATACAGTCTATATGACAGTATAATACAGTCTATATGACAGTCTATATGACAGTATAATACAGTCTATATGACAGTATAATACAGTCTATATGACAGTCTATATGACAGTATAATACAGTCTATATGACAGTCTATATGACAGTATAATACAGTCTATATGACAGTATAATACAGTCTATATGACAGTCTATATGACAGTATAATACAGTCTATATGACAGTCTATATGACAGTATAATACAGTCTATATGACAGTATAATACAGTCTATATGACAGTCTATATGACAGTCTATATGCCAGTATAATGCAGTCTATATGACAGTCTATATGACAGTATAATACAGTCTATATGACAGTCTATATGACAGTCTATATGACAGTATAATACAGTCTATATGACAGTATAATACAGTCTATATGACAGTCTATATGACAGTCTATATGACAGTCTATATGACAGTATAATACAGTCTATATGACAGTATAATACAGTCTATATGACAGTATAATGCAGTCTATATGACAGTCTATATGACAGTATAATACAGTCTATATGACAGTCTATATGACAGTCTATATGACAGTCTATATGAGGATATGTCTCTGCTTCTCTGAACTCCCCATTTGTTTTTGGTTCTTTGGTCGTTTGGTTGCTTTCTTTACTTTTACAACATTCATGCTGCTCATTATACTGACTCCAGACCAGGGGTGGGATATATTAAACTGTTCTCAGATCAGTACTGTTCTACATTATACTGACTCCAGACCAGGGGTGGGATATATTAAACTGTTCTCAGATCAGTACTGTTCTACATTATACTGACTCCAGACCAGGGGTGGGATATATTAAACTGTTCTCAGATCAGTACTGTTCTACATTATACTGACTCCAGACCAGGGGTGGGATATATTAAACTGTTCTCAGATCAGTACTGTTCTACATTATACTGACTCCAGACCAGGGGTGGGATATATTAAACTGTTCTCAGATCAGTACTGTTCTACATTATACTGACTCCAGACCAGGGGTGGGATATATTAAACTGTTCTCAGATCAGTACTGTTCTACATTATACTGACTCCAGACCAGGGGTGGGATATATTAAACTGTTCTCAGATCAGTACTGTTCTACATTATACTGACTCCAGACCAGGGGTGGGATATATTAAACTGTTCTCAGATCAGTACTGTTCTACATTATACTGACTCCAGACCAGGGGTGGGATATATTAAACTGTTCTCAGATCAGTCCTGTTCTACATTATACTGACCCCATGTGAGACACCTCCTGCCTGAACCGTGTTCCCCTGCAGAGGAAAACACGATGGAGCACTGAACCTTTTCATCTATATTCCCCATTCCCCCCAAACCCTAGTATTCGTTGAAAAAACACATTATTGTTACTTATTGTTAGTGCAGTCTGGGCACCGGAACGATGTGGATTCAAATTCGGACCATGCGCAGCAAGCCTCACACGGGGCAAGCCTGTGGCAGCGACAGACCGCGCGCTGATTGGCGGAGAGGGGACGTCACTCCACATTGGGCCTAGCCCCTCCCCCTTGACCAGGCTCGGTTGAGACGTGCGGCTGGAGAGAGTGAAGATCCGACAGATGAAATAGCGAAAAGAAAAGAGAGAGAGCCCCCCCCCCCCCTCATCCGCATGCGCACTCCAACAAATACTTGTCGTAAACGAGAGAGAGAGCGAGCGAGAGAGCCCCCCCCCCCCCCCCCCCCCTCATCAAATACTTGTCCAGGCCACAATACTTGTCCACGCCACGAAGCCCCGCCCAGACGTTGGGCTCTGTGGCTCTGCAGATATACCCTACTCCCTTGCGTAGCTGACCTGTATGCGTGTTGCTTTTTAACAGCGGAGCAGTGCAAGAATGTGACAATTTGACCATGTGACCGCGGCAACGCGGGAGAGCGGCAGTGCGGAAATAGGCTGTCTCTAAGACAAACTCTAACCTTAACCAGCTCCTTAACAGCGCCTAAACTTAACCGTTCTAACCTTAACCAACTCCGAAACAATGCCTAACCTTAACCTTAACCTTAACCATGCCTAACCTTAACCATAGAAAGAATATTGCCATTCTCTAAGACAAACTCTAACCTTAACCAGCTCCTTAACAGCACCTAAACTTAACCGTTCTAACCTTAACCAACTCCGAAACAATGCCTAACCTTAACCTTAACCTTAACCATGCCTAACCTTAACCATAGAAAGAATATTGCCATTCTCTAAGACAAACTCTAACCTTAACCAACTCCGAAACAATGCCTAACCTTAACCTTAACCTTAACCATGCCTAACCTTAACCGGCGAAAGAATACACGTTAAAAAAAAAATCACGTTAAAAAAAAAAATCGATGGGATTCGAACTCGTCAACAACGGACCGCAGGATCGCAGGACCGCTGCCGCGCGGCACCCTGGAGTAGTTGGCCTTAACGTCCATTCACTCGCTCTTAACAACGCTCCATTCCCTTAACGACCATCCACTCCCTGTTTACAAAACCATGTATTATTTTGGCCATTAGTGGCGCTGTTGCGAGTTTGTGGATGGCTGCTGCGCCGCTGTATCCACATTTAGGAGAAGAAGAACAGAAGAAGAGATCCGTTTGGCAGAGCTGGAGAAAGTAGCGTTTAACTTTAACCTGTTAAAGTTTGAAGGTGAGTTTAAACTACTAAATAAGATCCGATTCCTAAACACTGTCACAACAGCAGTCATATTGTATATTTTCAACAATACGTTTGTTTACCAATAGGTTATTTGGTTTGTGTTGCCGCTGTTTAAAGAGACTCCAATTGAATTGATTTACCGAGTGACTGAGTTCGTTTTTTCTCAAATGTAAACTACAGTATAAGATCCCAACAATGTCACAACAGCAGTCATATTGTATATTTTCAACAATACGTTTGTTTACCAATAGGTTAAACTGTTTTTTAGCGTTTGTGTTGGCAGTTTCAACAGTTGGATGTACTCTGTGAAGCTGACTGAGTCGTGTTTTGTTTCTGATCTATCTATCTGCTATGCTTTTATTTTTTACTCCGTTTATTTGATCAGGGACAGTGCATATCAATCAACAGTTATACATTTATAAATGAATACAAATTAAAAACTGTAAATATGCCAACATTAGCAGGGTTGCTAGTTTTCAGTTGTAGTCCCTGGGCTAGATTTTTAAAGCCCAACCTCCAGGTTAAACCCTACTGATCAATTATGGGTAGTTTACATCATTGGTATATAATTATATATATATCTGTACATATCTCTTACCTACTCTTACTAGTTACACTGCTGGTCAGAATGACTTACTACCATAGTGTCTTTATACCTGTATCACTGTACATATTAATACTATATCTATATCTGTACATATCTCTTACCTACTCTTACTAGTTACACTGCTGGCCAGTATGACTTACTACCATAGTGTCTTTATACCTGTATCACTGTACATATTAATACTACAACTCTGTACATACATGTAGTACTCATAGTACTAATTTATATATGTTATACCCAGTTTAACCACCTGTACAGTGTATATTACTATTTCACGTTACTGCTACATAGTCACTCTGGTTGGATGCCAAACCTCTTTTAGTTGTACTGTACTTGTGCTGCATGATGACAATACATTACAATCTGCACTGAATTAGTCACAGAATGTTTTGGGACTAGAAGGTTTACAGGGTTAACCGGCTGTCGTGTGGCAGTGAAAGGGTTAACCTTCTGTGTATTGTTGAAGGTTTAGTCCACATTGTTTATTGAACAAAAATACAACATGAAGGTTGGCCTTTAAGCCAGAAACAATAGTACTGTTACATTTGTGACATACGATATGCAAATATACAGTAAGGAACCTGACGCAAACTTTGCCATCACAACCATTGAACTATTATAATAGTTAGGATCTATGGGTAACTGTTGTGAAGGATCAGATTAAACCGAATATGTATATTTATTTATATATATATATTTAATTGTATTTGTATATCGTTTGATATCCCCTGTATATTCCTTGTACAATATGCACTGAATATCCCTTTAGTCTACTAAACAGCCCATAATAGTTTCATTCTACCATTGGACGAGAACCTGGCGCCAGGTTGCCATACCCCTAGGTCCAAGTTCAATCGTGCCGCCTAACATGTCGTGGCAAGCCCCGGTTCCGCGCAGGAATATGTCGGGCGAAATACGAATGGTACTATTTGTTCATAGCGCATATATATATGGCGCAAGTAAAGTAGAACTTCCCTTTTAGTCCAGTTCTTTACCCTCCAACAGAGTGACAGACGCAAAGCCTCCCCACGACGCACGTGTGGTGTAGTAAGGCCTACTTGGCCCAGAATAGGCATTGAGATATCGTGTAGATTAATAGTTGAATAGTCATAGTTTGGCACTATACCGTCGAGTTGGACGTATTCTATTAAGCTAATAATAGTCTATTTATGTATGGTGCATCGTTCGGTTAGAGTTCTAAAGTTATCAGTACCCCCATCGTTCCTGACGTTATCTGGACGCTTAACCAGGCTGAGCAAACCCCTAGTGGTGCTTGCATCCGAGGAGCTCCGGGCCAAGAGCGACTGGACCTGTATATTGGATTACTCTACCCGGACGACGGCGAGCCTTCCACGGCTTGGATTATGCTTTGGGTGCTTTGATTATTCCATGGATAAAGGCCAACACTGCGGAGTGTTGGAATTACCCCCCGGAGAGGACTCCAGGTGAGACGGCGCTCTACACCAGTGAGGTCGCCTCACGTCTCTCCGTTGTGGACCGGCAGCTACCGTCCACAGAGGGTCCAGCTGTATTCGTCTGCGGACCGAGGTTCTGTGGGCACCGTGTCCAAGACTTTGGATTCTCCCAAGACACCGTCGGCCAGATGGGATACCGCCAGCGGCTTCTCTAACCCCCCCCTCCTACTGTCTTACAACCAGCGGGACCCCCCCCCCCCCCCCCTTAGTGTATCCAGCTATAATCATTTAAGTACCATCGCTATCGTTTCCTAAATATTTCAGGTTGTATCGCCAGCGGCTTCTCTAACCCCCCCCCTCCTACTGTCTTACAACCAGCGGGACCCCCCCCCCCCTTAGTGTATCCAGCTATAATCATTTCAGTACCATCGCTATCGTTTCCTAAATATTCCAGGTTGTATACTTACTCCCTGCGTAACCAGAGATTGGACATTCAATGTTGATTTACCTACGAATACTCATTTGCCATAAAAGTGCATATTTCATATTTCAAATCATAAATGTAATTAAGTGAATGTTGTATATACCTTTTGCTATATAAAATATTCGATTTGGTACATTTGTGTGGATTCGTTTCATCAGGTGGGAAAGTGTTCATCATACTTATATCATGTACTGGATGGCCAGAAGTTAAAGTACAAGAGGTAGTGGTATTAAATATCATATCTAACAATACAGTCAGGGAATTGTACCCCTCAGTTACAATTGGTCCTTCGAGCCGGATGGTAACTAGTGTAATATTAATATAGTGTTATTAATATCGAAATGGCCTATGATGAACACTCCACGAAACGATCCTCCTAACCTAGAACGCCCGCGGCGCAGACGACAGACACCTCAGTACTTAGAGGCTTACACTGTCAGTCAACTACCTAGCCTTCGACAAACGGTAAACGCGGTAAAAGTAGAAAGTAAAATTATGTCTGACCTTAACGACCAGGTTTCCCCGACCACAGAGGCCCTAGTAGGTCCTAATGTAACTGACCAAGCTCACGGTGGGGACCAGGAGGGAATTGACATGCCTTTACCCCCCGCCACTACCCAAGAAGTAGTCCCCGACCAGCCCCGGGAGGAAGACAACCCTACAGAGAGAGAACTCTGCACGGAAGAAGAGGAGGAGAGCGCCGAGGAAATAGAGCTCCAGGACTCCCCCACGAGTACCCCCAGGAGCGGCTCACGCAGGAGCGGCTCACCTCCACAACCGCCTTCCCCCAGCGAAGCGGAGAGGATACTACAACAGGCGTTCCTCGTCAGCCTGACAGCCTCTACCGAACGCGATCGACTCCAAGCACAGGCGCTTAGCGAGCGCGAACATTTTACTATTGAAAGAGAACGCCTCCAAGCGCAGCAACGGAGCGAAGAAGAGCGCACACGCCTGGAGATGAGACGCCTCCAGACAGAAGAGAATATGGCAAGAGACCGGGCCGACGCCCAGCGCGCCGCTGCCGGCGCCCAAAGAGACGCAGAGCGCGACAGACTACAAGCGCAACTAATAGAGCAGCTGATCAAAAGGACAACACCCTCTCCCTCCGCCAGGGGCTCAAGGAACTCGTCGAGACAACAGTCAAGGGCAGCGTCTCCTCAACGAGCAAGCGACCCTGAACTTGACCAACAGACCGAGTCTAGACCCCCCGCAGACCCCCTTCCCAGACCGGTCCAAGCGAGACCCAGCTACAAGGAAGGAGCGGCATACACTGCGGAGAAGCTAAATAAACGATTACAGGATCTGGAAGATCTGATAGAGGAAGAAGAGGGAGAGGAGGAGAACCAAGCCCGACGACAGCACAGTACTCCACCGGACCAGGAGGTCCCATACAGTCCAGGCTATACCCCCGCGGCGCTGCGCTACAGACCCCCGACTCTACTCACGGGTGAGCACGACGCACGACCAGCCCCGAGGAATAGCACCTGGACCAGCGGGCCATGGTACCCTGCCAGTACCAGCCCACAGCGAGGCGCAAGAGGGGACTCGCCCAGGAGATCTCTCCCCCAACGCTCGCCGATGTATCAGCCATCCACGGCGTCATACAATGCCACACCGTCATTCCCAGACTTCGCCTATGAGAGTCGAGCACAGTACACGGAGCTCCGGATGTGCCTAGAGACAATGATGGTGGATGTCGCTGATGAACGCCACAAGTATGCAATATTACTGAAGCACCTGAAAGTACCGCGAGCGCACAATATAGCGCTAGCCTATGCTACCTCTTCGACCCCATACACAGCGGCCCTTGCAGCGCTGGATCAGAGATATGGACGTATATGGGATTACGTAATCCAAGAGATAAGGCATATTGATCGCCTACCCCCAGCCACAGACAATCGCTCACTAGACGACCTGTCAATCAAAGTGCAGTCCCTGGTAGGGATGCTGGGAGCGCAACGGGAGAAGGGCATGCATGAGCTATACGCCAACTCTAATGTCGAGAGGATTTTGGAGAAGCTGCCACCCGCAAGACAGGAGCGCTTCAGGCGGCAGAGAGATTACCGGGATCCCAACGGCCCCGAGCCATCCCTCCTTGATCTAGCCGACTTCCTGGCGAGAGAAGTCAGCAGCCTACGACTAGATACATTCGGGCGGAGCACGCCAAGCTCCAGAGAGGGACCCAGGAGAATAAATGATGGAAGAAGATCGGTGACTGTCATGCACCAATCAGAGTCAGTACCGAGCAGTAAGAGTCACAGCACCCCCTCGAGAAAAGAGAAGTGGAAGATAGCGTGTCCCTACTGTGAGAAAGAACACTGGCTGTCACAATGTGACCTATTCACAAAGATTAATGCAGAAGAAGTGAGTCAATGGATAAAGTCCAACCGGCGCTGTTATCGATGTGCGCGGCCCCACATGGCAGCCGAATGCCGCCTAAAGAAAGGGTGCAGCCGGTGCGATGGAGCCCATCTAGACATACTACACGATAGTAACGGAAGACGGCCTACACCTGCACCACGGAGCGGCACCAAGGCAAGTGTCATGTACATTGACCCCGCCAGCAGCAGCGGAGCCCAAGTGCTCTTAAAGGTAGTCCGTGTGACATTGAGCTACCAAGATAAAGTCATGGACACTTACGCCGTCCTTGATGACGGGTCAGAGAAGACCCTTCTGCTCGCGTCCGCTGCGGCCCAGTTGGGACTGCGGGGGAGCAAGAACGAAATGACGATTCGGACAATAAGAAGAGATTTAAAGACGATAAAGGGCGAGAATGTCTCCTTCACCATCGCAGCAAACGGGCAGCCAGAGCGACGGTACAAGATTACAAATGCTTTCACCAGCCAAGAAATAGGACTATCGCAGTACACCTACCCTGTCACCAAGCTGATGGATAAATATGTGCACCTGTGCCAATTACCTATCCCGCTCATAGACGGCGCTACCCCGACCCTGCTGATAGGCTCCGACCATGCAGAACTCATAGTCCCGATTGACCGGGTCCATACAGGCCCCCGAGGCTGTCCTGCAGCAGTCGAGACCCGCCTAGGGTGGACCCTACAAGGCCCCCTCGCTAAATCTCTCCACCGAACAGCAGCCACTAGCTGCTTCCACTCCAGAACGACAGAAGAAGACACCACTCTCCTGCAGCATGTCGAGAGGCTATGGACCCTAGAGACAATGCCCTTTAAGAACGAAAAGAAAGACATTCGCTCTAAAGAAGACATTTACGCCATCAACCTACTCGAGCAGGGGACAAAGAGAGTCACAGTCGGCGGAGTGATGAGATACGCAACTCCACTCCTGAGGTGAGAGGGAATGCCCACCTTTCACGCAAAGAAAGACGCCACGGAGCGCTATCTATTGAACACGGAGCGGCGCCTAGCCAAAGACCCCGCTCAAGAGAGTGTGTACCGCGCGGAGATTGAGAAGCTAATCACAGCGGGACACGTAACAAAGATTGACATTAAAGAGGCCGATCAGACGACCGAATCATGGTACGTGCCGCATCACAAGGTCCATCACAACGGCAAGGATCGCATTGTGTTTAACTGCAGCTACCAGATCGGATCCCAAAATCTGAATAAAGAGCTCTTGCCCGGCCCCACACTCGGCCCCTCCCTACTAGGCGTGCTACTGCGCTTCCGCCAGGACAAGGTGGCTATCAGCGGGGATATCAAAGGGATGTTCTTGCAGGTGAGACTAGTAGAGGAGGACAAGCCCCTGCTACGGTTCCTATGGAGAGAGAAGATCGGAGATGAGAACCCAGCCATCTACCAGTGGGAAGTACTCCCCTTCGGAACCACATGCAGCCCGTGCTGTGCTACATTTGCACTACAGAAACACGTCACAGAGGACCCAGCAGCAGATGAAGAGGTCCAACACAGTGTGAAGAACAGTTTCTACGTGGACAACTGTTTACAAAGCGTTTCGACTCAAGAAGAAGCCGAGGCTCTCCTAATCAAGTTACGCGCCTCCCTGATCAAAGGCGGCTTTGATCTCAGGCAGTGGGCCAGCAGTGACCCGCACATATTGCGCAGCCTCTCCTCCGCGGACAAGGCTGCCAGCAGCGAGACCTGGATGGCGACGATCCCAGGAGAAGCCCAAGAAATGACACTAGGACTAGTCTGGCGCTTCAAAACAGACTCGCTCCACTATAGACACAAACCCTTGGCTCCAGAGCAGGGAAGGTCGGCGGCGTTACCGACCACCAGACGGAGTGTGTACAGAACACTCGCCAGACAATATGACCCGTTGGGATGTATTCTACCTTACACCACCAGGGCAAAGATGATTGTACGAGCACTATGGGACAAGGACCAGGGCTGGGACGACCCAATACCCGCACACCTTGCCTCAACATGGAGAGAGTGGGAGACGGAACTCAATATACGCCGCAGCTACTTCCCATCCACAGTGAGGCCAGAGACATGCAAGATCGATCTACACGTCTTCAGCGACGCCTCCGAAGTAGCCTACGGATCGGTGGCCTACCTGCGTGCCCAAGAGAAGGGAGGAAAGATACACACTGCTTTCATCCTGGCCCGCTCAAGAATAGCCCCCCGAAAGCAACAATCTATCCCGCGTCTAGAGCTCTGCGCAGCCCTCGCAGGAGCGCATCTAGCCACGTTAATCCAACGTGAACTCACCATTCCGGTGCACAGAACAATCTTGTGGTCAGATTCCACGACAGTACTCACATGGATCAAGTCTGATTCATGCAGATACAAAGTCTTCGTGGGAGTCAGAGTCACCGAGATTCAAGAGTTAACAGAAGAAGCGAGCTGGAGGTATGTGGACACCAAACACAACCCAGCTGACGTCATCACCCGGGGAATGTCTCTGGATGACCTAACCCGTCGCAACATCTACAGTGACGGACCAGAATTCCTCAAGCTCCCGGAAGGAGATTGGCCTACGCCCACCCCGAGGGAAGCAAGTAACGAGGAGGCTGAGAACAAGAAACCTATGTTCTGTGGACTGAGCACTGTCGCCTCCACAGACCCCAACATAGATGACTGCATTACCCTAGAGAGTGCGCAGCAAAGAACATTCCTGCGGCACCACCCAGAGATTCAGTCCACTACTGACATGTCAGCAGCTGACTACGAAGAAGCAGAACTTCTTCTACTACAACGAGCCCAGAGAGACTCGTTCCCCGATGAGCTAGACTGTCTACAGGGAGGAAACCCCGTCCCATCAGACAGCAGACTGATTCACCTGGCACCAGAGAGTGACGCCCATAATCTCATCAGAGTGGGTGGTCGCCTGCGGAGAGCCCCCGATCTACCAGATGACATTAAGTACCCGATCGTCTTGAACAGCCGACACAAGGTCACAGAGCTGATCATAAAGAAATACGACGAGGATGTACACCACGCAGGAGCAGAGAGAGTCTTCGCGGAGATCAGACGTCGTTATTGGATATTGCAAGGGAGAGAAGCAGTACGGCGCTTCCAGCGAACCTGTCTAGACTGCCGTAAGTGACGCGCGCAGCCCAGCATACCACGGATGGCTGACTTACCCCCCTGTCGCCTCCGAATCGGCGACAAGCCATTCCACTCCACAGGCATGGACTGCTTTGGCCCGTTGTATATAAAGAGAGGAAGAGGCACCGAGAAGCGGTGGGGTATTGTATTCAAATGCATGACCACCAGAGCGATACATATCGAGCTCCTTCCGACCATGAGCACAGACTCATTCCTTATGGCCTTCCGAAGATTCACATCACGGAAGGGAAAACCGTCTACATTGTTGTCTGATCACGGGACCAACTTCAAAGGCGGAGAAAGAGAGCTGAGAGAGAGCTTCCAAGCTATGGGCCCAGAACTTAAGACCCACCTCGCTCCATCCCAGATTGACTTCCAGTTTAATCCCCCGAACGCACCCCACTTCGGTGGAACCTGGGAACGAGAAGTACGTTCTATAAAGACAGCCCTGTACGCCGTACTTGGAGCCCAGACTGTGGCGGAGGAAGTCCTAATGACCGTCCTCACGGAGATCGAGGGAGTATTGAACTCAAAGTCCCTCGGTTACGTCTCCAGTGATGTAGCAGATGTCGACCCAGTCACCCCCAACACACTCCTAATGGGGCGGCTGGACCCCGCGCTACCCCAGACAATGTACAGGCCTGAAGAAGCGAATGGCCGAAGAATGTGGAGGTACAGCCAAGTACTAGCTGACAAGTTTTGGAGCAGCTTCCTACTTCACTACCTACCGTCTCTACAGACCCGCCAGAAGTGGGTAAAAGAGAGAGACAATTTGACAGAAGGAACAGTCGTCATGATTATTGACCAGTCACTACCCAGAGCTATGTGGCCGGCTGGCCGCGTAAGCAAAGTGATCACCGGTGCCGATGGCAAGGTCCGAGCAGCTGAAGTACTCGTCCAAGGGCGCACTTACACACGTCCCGTGGCGAGGCTCATAGAACTGCCCCGACTCCCAGATACTATCGATGATGACCATGACCCCATGACTTTGTGAGTTGACTGACCCTTACAGCGGACCTTGAGTGGTAGACAGTGCGGTTAATCTGTCTCTGCTTAGCTAATTAGGTGGGACTAATTAGGGGGCGGCTGTTGTGAAGGATCAGATTAAACCGAATATGTATATTTATTTATATATATATATTTAATTGTATTTGTATATCGTTTGATATCCCCTGTATATTCCTTGTACAATATGCACTGAATATCCCTTTAGTCTACTAAACAGCCCATAATAGTTTCATTCTACCATTGGACGAGAACCTGGCGCCAGGTTGCCATACCCCTAGGTCCAAGTTCAATCGTGCCGCCTAACATGTCGTGGCAAGCCCCGGTTCCGCGCAGGAATATGTCGGGCGAAATACGAATGGTACTATTTGTTCATAGCGCATATATATATGGCGCAAGTAAAGTAGAACTTCCCTTTTAGTCCAGTTCTTTACCCTCCAACAGAGTGACAGACGCAAAGCCTCCCCACGACGCACGTGTGGTGTAGTAAGGCCTACTTGGCCCAGAATAGGCATTGAGATATCGTGTAGATTAATAGTTGAATAGTCATAGTTTGGCACTATACCGTCGAGTTGGACGTATTCTATTAAGCTAATAATAGTCTATTTATGTATGGTGCATCGTTCGGTTAGAGTTCTAAAGTTATCAGTACCCCCATCGTTCCTGACGTTATCTGGACGCTTAACCAGGCTGAGCAAACCCCTAGTGGTGCTTGCATCCGAGGAGCTCCGGGCCAAGAGCGACTGGACCTGTATATTGGATTACTCTACCCGGACGACGGCGAGCCTTCCACGGCTTGGATTATGCTTTGGGTGCTTTGATTATTCCATGGATAAAGGCCAACACTGCGGAGTGTTGGAATTACCCCCCGGAGAGGACTCCAGGTGAGACGGCGCTCTACACCAGTGAGGTCGCCTCACGTCTCTCCGTTGTGGACCGGCAGCTACCGTCCACAGAGGGTCCAGCTGTATTCGTCTGCGGACCGAGGTTCTGTGGGCACCGTGTCCAAGACTTTGGATTCTCCCAAGACACCGTCGGCCAGATGGGATACCGCCAGCGGCTTTTCTAACCCCCCCCTCCTACTGTCTTACAACCAGCGGGACCCCCCCCCCCCCTTAGTGTATCCAGCTATAATCATTTAAGTACCATCGCTATCGTTTCCTAAATATTTCAGGTTGTATCGCCAGCGGCTTCTCTAACCCCCCCCCTCCTACTGTCTTACAACCAGCGGGACCCCCCCCCCCCTTAGTGTATCCAGCTATAATCATTTCAGTACCATCGCTATCGTTTCCTAAATATTCCAGGTTGTATACTTACTCCCTGCGTAACCAGAGATTGGACATTCAATGTTGATTTACCTACGAATACTAATTTGCCATAAAAGTGCATATTTCATATTTCAAATCATAAATGTAATTAAGTGAATGTTGTATATACCTTTTGCTATATAAAATATTCGATTTGGTACATTTGTGTGGATTCGTTTCATCAGGTGGGAAAGTGTTCATCATACTTATATCATGTACTGGATGGCCAGAAGTTAAAGTGGAGATGAAGCAGTGAGCAATGTGATCCTAGTTTGTTTGTTGTGTACCTTGTGTAAGACAGGGTTCTATAATCAAATGTGAAATCTATCTTATTTGTCTGAAAAATATAATATAATATCCCTGTTTTCAACATGGGCGCCGCCATTTTGTTGCTGACGTCATGGCTGACGTCATGCCGGGGGTTGGGTGTATACACTCTGGTTAGCTGCCTATATTGAATGGGTCAGTCAGCAAATAAAATGTTGCCTACAAAACAACGGGACCGCGGTGGTTCTGTTTGTATTGCTCCTGGCTGTTCAAACTAATTTTACCATGTGAGAGAGAGGAAAGTTGGTTAATTTCCACAAACTACCAGTGAAAAAAACAGTGATGTTGGCTCGGGCTGTCTGCACTCAGGCGGCGCGACCAGCCTGTTGGACAGGGAAGGAGGATCTGCAGCGAACACTTCATTGCCTCGGATTATGTTGTTGGGGTGGGATGTTTGTCCAGAAGACCACTAATCAGCTGAAGCCGGACGCGGTTCCCTCGGTCTTCGACAGACAGACCGGCGTTAGCTCTCGGGAGCGATCGCTAGCTAGTTGGCACCAGCCGGGGCCCGGCGTTAGCTCTCGCTAGCTAGTTAGCGTTAGCAACCGGAGCGTCGCGGAGCATTCAGCCTGCTGGCTACCTAGACCCACTTCAACCAGCGTCGCGGAGCATTCAGCCTGCTGGCTACACAAGCTGTGTAGCCAGCAGGCTGAATGCTCCGCGACGCTCCGGTTGCTAACGCTAGCTAGCGAGAGCTAACGCTGGCTACACAAGCTGTGTAGCCAGCAGGCTGAATGCTCCGCGACGCTCCGGTTGCTAACGCTAGCTAGCGAGAGCTAACGCTGGCTACACAAGCTGTGTAGCCAGCAGGCTGAATGCTCCGCGACGCTCCGGTTGCTAACGCTAGCTAGCGAGAGCTAACGCTGGCTACACAAGCTGTGTAGCCAGCAGGCTGAATGCTCCGCGACGCTCCGGTTGCTAACGCTAGCTAGCGAGAGCTAACGCCGGGCCCCGGCTGGTGCCAACTAGCTAGCGATCGCTCCGTCCGGCTTCAGCTGATTAGTGGTCTTCTGGACAAACATCCCACCCCAACAACATAATCCGAGGCAATGAAGTGTTCTCTGCAGATCCTCCTTCCCTGTCCAACAGGCTGGTCGCGCCGCCTGAGTGCAGCCAGCCCGAGCCAACATGTCAACAACAC
Organism: Notolepis coatsorum; assembly: GCF_963971535.1. Classification (NCBI taxonomy): domain Eukaryota; kingdom Metazoa; phylum Chordata; class Actinopteri; order Aulopiformes; family Paralepididae; genus Notolepis; species Notolepis coatsorum. The sequence goes on along the minus strand of NC_140166.1, from coordinate 230,303,620 downwards.
TGTTTTTTTCACTGGTAGTTTGTGGAAATTAACCAACTTTCCTCTCTCTCACATGGTAAAATTAGTTTGAACAGCCAGGAGCAATACAAACAGAACCACCGCGGTCCCGTTGTTTTGTAGGCAACATTTTATTTGCTGACTGACCCATTCAATATAGGCAGCTAACCAGAGTGTATACACCCAACCCCCGGTATGACGTCAGCAACAAAATGGCCGCGCCCATAATGCTAAATGCTTCAGAAATGTACACAACAAATCGTTTTTTCTTAGAAACTGCTTATTTTTATAACGTGACTTCTTCTGTGGCTTATCTAAATACTAATGTGATGCTATGAATATGTATTTATCGCACTGCTTCATTTCCACTTTAAAGTACAAGAGGTAGTGGTATTAAATATCATATCTAACAATACAGTCAGGGAATTGTACCCCTCAGTTACAGTAACAGTACTGTATATTTGCATATCGTATATATGTCACAAATGTAACAGTACTATATACCTGTATGTCATGTATGTCCCTATGTCATAAATGTCATGATGTCATGTATGTTGTGTGTGTCATAAATGTCACTATGAATTGAAAATAGGGGACCCTGATGTAAACAAGACAAACGTCTTTCTCTGCTCTGCATCCCCTTAACAATTGTGTGTATTGAGCCGTACTGTATTGTACCCATTCTGCAATCTGTTAAATAAAGTTTTCATTCATTCATTCAGTGAGATGCTGGAGAAGCAGCAGCAGCAGCAACAACAACAGCGGCGCCGGCTCCCCAAGAGGACACACACCTGCCTCGCCTGTGGTCAGCCAAAGTCCCGGTTCCTCAGAGATGGCTCCACCATCCACTTTTTTTTTTATCAGACTGGAGCGGTGAGATACTGTACTTCTACTGCTCCACTAAGGTCTTCCAGACCTATGCAGCAGAAGGACTCACCAATCCCAGGATGCCATTCCAGGACTTTGTTGAGACAGAGTTTTTTCAGAGGGAGTTGGAGGCCTGGAGGGATGTCTTTATTCTCCTTTATTTTATATATCAGAGGATTTTATAGTATGTCTGCACTTTATGTGCTCATTTCATCATTCATGTATTTTACATTCTACTAAAACTGAATCAAACCATAAACAAGGTGGCCCTAAAGGATGTTAGATCCTAATGTGAAAAACTGTGATTTTATATGTCTGCTCATTTGACTTATTTCTACTTTTATCTTTACGCCCCACTATCTGCTGGGTGCATACTATAACCTTATCATGTTTTGTAACAGATTACAGAAGCATATTGGAACGTGAGGTTCTGATATGAATTGATTAATATATCTGCATTATTTTATCCCACTTTATGCTTTGCTCTTGCTGCTTGTTTTACACTGATTTTATGTTTTATTTCTTACTGATGTAAAGCACTTTGAACTGCAATCCCCTGTATGAAAGGTGCTATACAAATAAAGTTATTATTATTATTATTACTGAGACGCAGTTCTTTCAGATAGATAGTTTTTAAACCAGCTCAAAGACGTTTTTCCAAGACCTATATGCAGCCAAGCCTCTGCAGTAATGCGTGATCCACAGAGTCAAACGCTTTAGACAGATCAACAAACAATGCTGCACAGTGTTTTTTCTTGTCTAGTGCTTCAATTATGTCATTTGAGACTAGCATAGTCGCTGAAGTACTATGGATCTGAAGCCTGACTGAGACTTGTTAAGAATATTATGGTCAGCTAGAAACTCTTTCAGTTTGTTTACAAGAGATTCAAAGACTTTGGCCATTACAGACAATCTGGAAATAGGGCGATAATTATTTAGGTCAGAGGGGTCTCCGCCCTTTAACAAGGGGAGAACCATGGCCGACTTCCATGAGCTAGGTAATTCACCAGATATGATATGAACATTTCCTGATGACGCTGCCATTTTAGCTCTAATTAAGAATGACAGTGACCTAGCTGACTATTATTTGGAAATCCAGTGGTTTGTAAACTGGTGCGACAATAACTGTCTGGTTTTAAATGTTAAGAAGACTGAGGAGATGGTGTTTGACCCCAGAGGTGTTGGGGACCACAGGCCCGTGGTCATCCACACACAGTCCTGTGCATAAATTAAGAAACATGATTTAAGTTGACAAAAACCTCTGCCGCTACAATCTAATGATAATCTAAATATGTGCAACAAGGAGAGACGGGGACAGAATTAATGAATGAAAACTTTATTTAACAGATTGCAGAATGGGTACAATACAGTACGGCTCAATACACAAAATGTTTAAGGGGATGCAGACCAGAGAAAGACTTTTGTCTTGTTTACATCAGGGTCTGCCATTTTCAATTCATAGTGACATTTATGACATACATGACATTTATGACAGGGACATACATGACATACAGGTATATAGTACTGTTACATTTGTGACATATGATATGCAAATATACAGTAAGGAACCTGACGCAAACTTTGCCATCACAACCATTGAACTATTATAATAGCTTTACTATTATAATCTAAATCTGTGCAATATTCATGTTTATTTAGTGATATTCATGTTTATTGATTCAACATAGCTGTTTATCTTTGATAATGTATGACAGGCTTTTGCCCCGACCGGGATTCGAACACGGCTGCACGAGAGCAGTTCAGCTCCTTGGACAGCGTGACAAATGCACCCCATTTCATTGGCTGTCAGTCTGTTACACCTATACACGGCTGGCCCTGCCCTGCCAGGTGAGCTGAAGCGCCGAATGAAAATCATGGAGGACGGTTACATAATTCCGCTCGCTCTGCCGCTCCGCTCGCTCTGCCGCTCCGCTCGCTCTGCCGCTCCGCTCTGCGGTTGCCGCGCCTGCCGCGGGGCATGGCGCAGCCAATCAGGGAAAACGCGGAAGCAAAAGCAGCACTGCTGCGCTGTTATTAAGCAATAGGCGACCTGTATGCGTGGGTGCCTCCCTCTTAAAGGAACAGACCATAATCTTATAACACATACAAGATATACAGATAGACAGTACTGTGTAGTAAAAAGAGATCATAAAAAATATATACATCTGAAGGGGAAGAAACTGTACATTGCCATTGGTAAACAAGACGAAAGTCTTTCACTGTATTGTACCCATTCTGCAATCTGTTAATAAAGTTTTCAATCAATCAATCAATTCCTTAAAATTGTGCAGACGTGCGGGAGTGCCTTTGCCTTTGGGAAACATTATTCTGTGTGGGAGGACGCCCGCCTTGAATGAATGAATGAATGAAAACTTTATTTAACAGATTGCAGAATGGGTACAATACAGTACGGCTCAATACATACAATTGTTAAGGGGATGCAGACCTGAGAAAGACGTTTGTCTTGTTTCCATCAGGGTCCCCCATTTTCAATTCATATAGACATTTATGACATACATAACATACATGACATTTATGGCATAGGGACATATAGGTATTTAGTACTGATACATTTGTGACATAGGCGGTATTCAAATATACAGTACTGTTACCCCTAGATCCTGACAGAGTATATACATATGATGGGGAGGGGACTGTACATTAGGAGGGGGTGGGTGGGTGGGAGGGGAATATACATACGGCGGGGAGGGAATATATACATGCGGTGGGGAGGAGACTGTCTATTAGGAGGTGGTGGGGGTTTTGGGCATTTACGGTGGCCAGTTTCGAATTGCAGCCTCCCGTAGGTGCTCTTTAAGGGCGGTTTTGAATGTGGGCAGGGATTCACATTCCTTTACAGCTTTGGGTAGGGCGTTCCACATTGTTGTGGCATAATTGCGAAACGTGTTTAGTCCCTTGTTTGAGCCGAATCTGGGTTTAACATGATTTGTTGAGCTTCCTCTGGTGTAGTGGTTGTGGTATTCACTGACCTTTGGGAAGTATTTTGACATGTACATGGGCACCCCGGTCGTATAGTGTATCTTGTAGACCAGGCCCATTGCAAGTTGCTGTACTCTGTCGTCTACTCTAAGCCATCCTAGGTTGGCAAAGTGGGCAGGGGTGAGGTGGGTTCTGGGGTTCAGGTCAAGTAGTAGTCTGACCAGTTTGTTTTGTGATGTTTGTAATTTTGTTTTAAGCGCCTTTGAGGTGCTTTGGTACCATGAGGTGCACGCATAGTCATAGTACCCTTGAATGAGTGCTCCTGCCAGAGTCCTCAGGGTATTCTTGTTTACCAGAGAGGAGATCCGGTACAAGAATCTAGTTCGTTGGTTGACTTTTTTTATTACATTGGATGCCATTTTGTCACAGGAAAGATTTGCCTCTAGGATGGAACCCAGGTAGGTAATTTCGTCTTTCCTTGTGACAATATTGTCACCCACTGTAACTGAGAAGCCGTCGGTCTTGCTGAGTTTGTTATTTGAACCGAAGAGAATGGACTCTGTTTTGCCCATGTGTAATGATAGTTTGTTATCAGCGAGCCATATGCAGATTTTGCCTAGTTCCGTGCTGAGGGTTTTTTCAACCTGCAATTTGTTCTTGTCAGAGACCAGCAGGGCTGAGTCGTCCGCAAACAGGAACAAGTTGCAGTCACAGGCCTTCTCTCTTTTCTTTTCGCTGTTTCATCTGTCGGATCATCACTCTCTCCAGCCGCACGTCTCAACCGAGCCTGGTCAAGGGGGAGGGGCTAGGCCCAATGTGGAGTGACGTCCCCTCTCCGCCAATCAGCGCGCGGTCTGTCGCTGCCACAGGCTTGCCCCGTGTGAGGCTTGCTGCGCATGGTCCGAATTTGAATCCACATCGTTCCGGTGCCCAAACTGCACTAACAATAAGTAACAATAATGTGTTTTTTCAACGAATACTAGGGTTTGGGGGGAATGGGGAATATAGATGAAAATGTTCAGTGATTGCAGAATGGGTACTGTTATAATGTCAGCCTTATACCGAGGATTAAACATAGATATGCAATATCTATGTTTCCCCACCAGGGGGAGGTATCGGTTAAGAGATATTATTTGGAGGACTACAGAGGTGTAGGCGTGACGTAATCCGTATCCGGTCCCTGAGTTCTTCCCTCGGAGAGTCACGTCACGTGCGCTCAGAGGAGTTCTGGAAGAGAAAGCAACGTGTCTTCACTCCGTGATACTTCCGTGTTGTTCAGGTCAGTAAACTCTGTGGAAATACACAAACACTACATCTTAACAGCTGAACGTTATGTGGCGTGAATGTGAATGTATGTCATAAGTATTGATAACTGGTGAGTCTTTTATATCGAGTGTAAAAAGTACGAGCGGCGCAGAGCGGCGTGTTTAGAAAATGGCGACTGTCACGCGATCAACTGAAGACGCTGTTATCATTTTGTATATTGAAATATGTTTGTTCAATGCTGGGGCCCTGAACACTTGACACTTATTTTGAATAGGGTTCTTTTGTTATCCGTGGATTTGGTTGTAAGGGTTATTTTGGCCGCGTGGGGCAGGGAGTGGCGGTGGAGTTTGGAGTGGGGGGTGTTAATATAAGCCCCTCGGTGGTAGATCCAGCCGGGGCTCCGTGGTTGTTAGAGTGGCCTGAGGTGGATTGGAGGATGATGGAAGTGAAGAGGTCAGGGGAGAGGGTGGAGGTGGTTAGTGCTTGTGAGGGATTGATGCGTGAATCGCATGGGGACTTTACAGCTGTATATACAGATGGTTCAAAGGATCCGGAGACCGGGGTGACGGGGTTTGGAGTGGTGGTCCCAGGGAGGGGAGTGGCGGTAAGCCGGAGGACACGGTGGAGATGGTGGCTGTGCTGGCGGCGCTGAGGTGGGTGGAGCAGGCTCGGGTGGTGATATGTAGTGATGCAGCGTCGGTGTTGGCTAGCCTGAGGTCTTTTCGATCCAGTAGCCGGCAGGATCTGCTGTATGAGGTTTTGATGAGTGTGACTAGGTGTGTGAGCCGAGGGAAAGAGGTGAGATAAAAAAAAAAAAAATGATTTTTATTTTATTAATTTCTTTTTGCAAAATCAACTCTTCCTCTCCTACAACAAGCAATGCTGTTTGTTATTTAAAGGTGCTATGCAGTGCTATTCCTAGCACTATTTGGGCAACTTTACACAATTCCTGTTGGTCTATTGAAGACATTTGTAAGTTTTTTTTCAAAAAAAATGCATTGTTTTATATTTCTAATCAAGTACTCGAAACCATCATTTTTCAGCCTCTAGAAATCAGGCTGTTATGGCCTGGCTCCGCCCATAAGCACTTTGAGTGACAGTGCCACACAGTCTGCACTGGTAGAGGGAGGGAGGGAGGGGGGGAAGAGAGAGAGAGAGAGAGAGAGCGAGAGAGGGAGGGGGTGGGAGAGAGAGAGAGAGAAAAAAAAACAGTCCGCCGGCAGCTTGTTTTTTTTCTTCTTTCTTTCAATCTCCCGTTTGCGTGTGTGGCTCGCTGCAGGTCCCCCCCCCCCAAGTGCTCTCTATCTCTCTCCCTTTCTCTCCCTCTCGAGTATGAGGAAATGTTTTTCTTTTTTTCTTTCTTTCAATCTCCCGTTTGCGTGTGTGGCTCGCTGCAGGTCCCCCCCCCCCCCCAAGTGCTCTCTATCTCTCTCCCTTTCTCTCCCTCTCGAGTATGAGGAAATGTTTTTCTTTTTTTCTTTCTTTCAATCTCCCGTTTGCGTGTGTGGCTCGCTGCAGGTGGGGGCGGGCATTAGCTCCAACCACAGAGCCAATCGCATCACTGTGTCTATCCACAGCGCCCAGTGACATGCTCAGGGACTTCAAATCAAAATGACCCGATTTACTAGAGGCACAGAGGGGCTGGGCTGAAACGGAGGAATTCGCCAATTTTGTATTTAGACCCTAAAACACATTGATACGAACTCCTATTACTATAATACAATGCTAGAGACTGAAAAATGACATTTATAATGCATGGGACCTTTAAGATGAGGTCGGACTCGGCACTGACAGATTTGTGTTCATTGTGCTGCTTTTATAAAGCCTCAAATGACTGCTTACAATATTTCATGGAAGCAAAGTCTTTAGTTTGTCTAAGATTTAAAAAGGTTTAAACTTTACAGCACTGACAAAGTTGAACAAAGTGCTGTACAAGCCCCCCCCCCCCAAAAAAATAAAAACGACAATACAAAAACAAAATGTATTAATATTTTTTTTTAGTTTCAAAGCTTCGAATTCAAATCGAATCTCGGCCCCGAAGCTTCGAATTCCAAGAAAAAATCGAAGGTCAGCCCTAGTATCGGAACATCTCTAGTCGAGACCATAGATATATATCTATGGTTGAGACGACAGACTATTCTGGCACATTGAGCCTCGCTAACCCATACGCTACACTGCCCCAGGTCGCTGAGAGACCACAAGCATTCCGTGAAGACCCGCCCTACTCTGCCTCTGATTCGCACACTGGGTGGGGGAATGTGATTAGACCAAAGCAGAGTAGACAGACACACAGACAGTGGAGCAGACAGACGCTGCTTGCAGTTGAGATAGCGGAGAATTTTGACCTGTTGGCGCTGTCTCGCAGATAATACAGATAATATTACATATGAAAAGTATAATTTGCTCAGAGTCCAGAGACAGTTGTGGTTCGGTCTGGACCGGAGTCCGGACTTTGAGAAGGCCTGTGTTAGACCTAGGGATCCCCCCCGAAACCCGGTTCTAAACGGGAACCGGTACTAAATTAGAAAAAACAGAGTATTGATAATAGGGGTGCAACTAACGATTATTTTGGTAGTCGACTAGTCCAGGGGTTCCCAAACTTTTCAGGCCGCGGCCCAAAAAATAAGGCATCAGAGAGCCGCGGCCCAATGCACATCGTCAGGCTTTTTTTTTTTTTTTTTTTGCCATGCGACCGATTTTTTAAGCCAAATATCACTTCAATCCTATTAAGTTAGTTCAAGTTAGTTATTCATTTATATGTGCAATTTATGAGAGGGCTAACTTGTTGCAAAATAATAATGATAATAATAATAATAATAATAATAGCCTCATTAAAATACTATTTTGCTTCGGTTGTTTTCAGCGTTTTATGTGCATAGTTATTTAGTTTGAAATATTTCGTTGAAATAAGTAGATTTTTCGTTTTTGTTTATTTATTAAGTTAATATAAAACCATATAGTCACATTTTAGAATGTGTAAATGCATGCTTTTAATGTTTTTTAAGTGGCGAGTGACTTTTTTTGTTATTGCAGTCGCTCCCCTTCCGTCTGCTTTGGGATAGGACTCAGGAGCAGAGGTGGTTGAAACGCGCAAACTTCACACGCACTAATAAGCATTGGAGGCTATTAACAGTTTCACTATTAACAAGTTTCACCTGAAGAAGGCAAACGCGAAACATTGGTGACAATAAACAGCAAAGATACAATTGAGTGTGCAACTTTCTTTATCGTTTTCAGTACGTTCTGTCAGTCTGCACCTCTTAAACGTTTTTGGGTGTGCTCCACCTTGTGCTATTAACATGCACAATAACTACACACAATAACAAAAACAACACAATAACCAAACAACCATGAAATGAATATAGGCCCTACATATAGATTCTATGATTATGAAAAACGTGTAGGCCTATGTACTTCAGAAAATGAACTATTTAAAAGCATCACAGTAGTTTGCTATATATAAAAAGATTATTATCACTTGCAGACTGATTGTCACAGATTCAACTAATATTATTTTATCATTCATCATGCTGCATATTTATTGCGTGGACTTGGGCTGTCTCTAACAAAGTGTGATGCCATGCTGTCACGCAGTCTGTCAACCCTCTCTCCTGTGGTGCGTTTATGGACGCCTGCATCACACCTGAATGAGAGTATAACAACGATGTTATGGTTCTGACCGTTTCCCCCCTGCTCACAGACATAGGAGGTGGTTGTGAAACATGCAAACGTTACGCAGTAATAAGCATTGGATGCTTTTAACACGCACAATAACTATACACAAAATAACACAATAATCAAACTATAAAATTAATACATATAGCGCGTTTAATTTAGTATAGGCGCCGCTAATGTTCAACTCACCTAATGAGATGGATGGGCACTATGCTTGGAGCACAACAAGTCCAGTCTGGGCTTGATTTTGGAGACAGCGACTCGGAGATCATCCTCCACATTCAGACGTGATCTGTACTTGTTTTTTATATAGGTCAGGGCAGAGAATGTTTTTTCGCATAGGTATGTCGATCCAAATGGCAACAATACATCCATTGCGGCATTGGATAGCTGTGCGTATTCCCCCTCAGCGGATATCCAGAACTCAGCCAGCGGCTTGGACTGAAACTCCGTCTTTAAGGTTCGGTCGCTTGACAGTTCAACAAGCGCGTCCTCCAGGTCGGATGGCAGGTGTGATGCTGTTACTGTGAATGGGGATCTTATCCAGTCATGCTGTTCTGGTGCTGTTTCCTCGGGGAAATACTTTTTAAATCGTTCAAGAAGGGCTTTGAGGTGACTGGTTATGGACATCTTCACTGTGTTCACACTGAGTTCATTTTCCTCCATAAACTCATCCAGCTCTGGAAACATATCAATCCTGCCCATTGCTACCCGTGCAATCCAACGCTCGAGTTTCCTCATGAACGCCAGTATTTTGTCATTGAGCGACAGGATGCTTGTATTTTCACCCTGTAGTGAGAGATTAAGTCCATTCATTTTATCAAATATGCCAGACAGATAGGCTAGCCTTGTTATCCAGCCAGGATCGGAGAGGTGGGCAGCGAGCTGGGGCGCATTCTCCGCCAGAAACAAGCGCACCTCATCCCGCAGCTCAAACAGGCGCGTGAGGACATTTCCTCGTGAAAGCCACCGCACCTCAGTATGGAACAGCAGGCCTTCATGCTCAGAGCCCATTTCGTTGCAGAGAGATGCAAACAGCCTGGTGTTGAGTGGACGAGATTTTATATAGTTGACTATTTTTATGGCTGTGTCAAGAACACCTTTAAGCTCTGCATCGAGCGTTTTGCCCGCAAGAGCTTCTCTGTGAATGATACAGTGTGTGAACTTCACGTGAGGTGCCACTTGCAAGACTCTGGCTTTCAGTCCTTTATTTTTCCCCACCATCGCCCCAGCGCCGTCGGTACACACACCAACACACTCGTTCCAAGACAGTCCCTCCTCTTTCAGTTTCTCATCCAGTTTTAGGAAAACATCCTCACCTGTGCATGTTCCCTCCAGTGCAGTGCACACAAGCATGTCCTCCTCCAGCTTCCCATCAAATGTGTACCTCACAAATACAAGCAACTGGGCACAGTTCGAGATATCTGTCGATTCGTCTAGTTGCAAAGCATATTTGCCTTGCTTCACTCTGTCAATAAGCTGACACTTGATGTCCTGGGCCATATCTGTGATGCGCCGGGCAATTGTGCCGTTCGAGAGCGGCACGGATTCAATTTCACGAGCCAGTTTATCCCCATGCATATTCCGACTCAAAGCTATAGCAGCGGGTTTGATGAGAGTTTCCCCGATTGTGTGTGGCTTTTTTGCCCGAGCAATTAAATATGCCACCTCATATGAGGCCTTTTGCGCTTTCGCAGGGACTGATGTTTGTGTATATATCACCTTGTTTTGGCCTAGCAACTCTCGCTCTTTTCGGCGAAAAAAATCAACGTGTTTCTCAGCGAGAGAGGGGTGCTTTGTTTTTAAATGCTGTATCATTTTGGAAGGCTTTAAGCTTTCATTTGAAAGGACGTCGGCACACACGACACATTGAGGAAGTTGCACCTCGTTCACAACTTTACATATGAATCCATGTTGGATATATTCCTCACGATATTTTCGATATCTATAGGTAGGCTGTCGCTGGTCCAACTTTGGGTCGGTGCTTCTTTGTGTCGCACTTGGCCCTGGTCCCACATCATCCACATGGCTACTTTGACTATCACCTCCTCCCAATCCCGTGTCAGTTGATGGCCTTTCTGGCGGTGGAACTGCTTCTCGACTCTCCTCCGCTGGCTTCTCTGCTTCTCTGCTTTTTGCCGCAATTAACCAACGTTTCATTTAGAATTTGAGCTAGCTAGCAACAAGTATACATTTGCAACCGAAATTCAAATAACCACAGTGTGTGTCGCTAGTGTCTCGCCGTACCTCAAGTCAATCAAGAGTTTTATTTGTCACGCATACGAGTATACAAGGTGGTCTTGCCCGCAACGATTGTGCATAATAATATATAATAGAATCCAATAATACCTGTCACGTGCATTATGTATACGGACCATGGAAATTCATAGGCTGAATATTATTTATTATCATTTATTAGCATTTCTTTTTACCAGTAATGTAATTTTTTTTTTTTTTTTATTATTATTATGGGACATTCTGGAAATCATCTCGCGGCCCTCCCGTGGCTGCTCGCGGCCCACTTTTGGGTCGCGACCCCAACTTTGGGAACCACTGGACTAGTCTGTCGATTATTTCTGTCACACCCTCCATCTCTGCTTCCTGTGGGCGCGGCTCCTGTTCCGGCTCCAGTGCATGTTTTACCTCATGTTAGGGCTGAACGATTAATCGATTTTTAATCGAAATCGTGATTTTAAATGATGCAATAAAAAATCTCCAAGCCTGCAATTAAAAAAAAATTATTTTAATTTTTTATTTTATTTAACCAGGAAGTCCCATTGAGATACAATATCTCCTTTGCAAGGGAGACCTGGCCAAGATGACAGCAATAGCATTTGCAATACATCACATGTAAACGCAAAGCAGAATAGTCTACATGATAGTAAAGGTGTATAATACAGGGTAATACAGTAATTTTGCAGTTGGGACCCGACTACAGAAAGCAGCAACATTCTTCTTGTAGGAAATTATGTAATACAGATTTAAATTCACCAAGAGAGACCGGGGTGTCTAAGTGGATAATGGTCCTGTAGCCCATTCCATGCCCAAGGTGCGAAGCTTGAGAAAGCTGTTCCTAGCTAACCCAGCTCAAGACAGAAAACATCTGAGCTGAGTAAGGAAATGGTGGGGGGGAGCGGGGGGGGGGGGGGGGGGGCATCTCTCTCTCTACTGGTTCAATTAATGTAGAAAAGTAGAAAAACTTTGCACTATAAAAACGAACTGGATAGTTGATGATAATAAACATTTAACTTCATTAGCTGAAGTATTATAAAATAATTTAAACCATTCTCCTTTTCTGTGTGTGTGCACGCGTCTCATATCTGGTCTGACATCAGAGGAGTTTGATAGTATTTACTGAGGATTGCCAGATAATGTCATCTAAACACAAAAAAAATTATAATACAAAATAAATATACATGATCATGCAACATAAAAAAATTGGTGTAGGAACAGTTTGGGAGAGGGAGGTAAGGGGTTTTAGATTGTGTGTTGTGGAGTTTAGACTTCAGAGAGGGAGAGTAAAGTACAGAAAAAAAAGGTACCGTTGGGTACCGTACCGGTATCGATTCCCAGGTAAAAAGAAACATTTTCAGACTCTGTGTTCCGAACAGACCCACCGCGTAGGCCAGATGCAAGCCGCATTTTACAATAAACCTCTGTGGGGCTGCTTAAAAAAAAATTATAATCTCAAATGTAATCGCAATCGCAATATCTGTCAGAAAGTTCGCACTTCGATTATTTCCCAAAATCGTGCAGCCCTACCTCACATGCTCAAGTCTACACACCTGTGAATGTCACCCTGTTGTCCCTCTGCCTTAATTAACATAACATGATCCCATAGCAAATTAAAATAATGACTCATGAAACATTTGAATTTGGATCTTAAGCTACTTGCTTAATCAAATGTATTTTAATAACAAATACAATAATCAATCATAATGAGAACCAATTAAATAATACAAATTAATGTGCAAGTTTAAATGTAAAGATAATGTGCAAATAATGTTTTAAAAGTAACTCAAAGTAGTAGCCTCTGCCCCAGCACTGTGGTTCTGATGGGGCTGTTAACCTGCTCCAGGAGGGTGACGTGGATCCACTCACTAGGCTCCACCATCTCCAACAGCTGTAGGGGAGAGGAGAGGAGGATGAGTCGGATCAGACAGACTTCTAGGCCTTTTGTTTGCTGTGTGTGAGTGAGAGGAGCGTTTGCTGTGTGTGTGTCTTACTCTGATCTCCTGCAGGGGAACACACAATTTACAAATGACAGCATCCATAAAGGAACCTGTGATTGCATTGCTATAGCTCAAACTTATAAACCATCAGATATAAGATAGCTAGCACTAACGTTCTCTGTCTCTGCAGTCTTGCCTGCGCTTTAGCCCAAAAAGTTCATATTTTTTCAACTGAGAAAAAAAAGCAGCCTAGAGACCATGGTGCTATACAGACAGTGAAAGTTGGCACTAGCTATCTTAACTTACCGGTAGCTAATTAATACTCCAGTAATACGACACTCTGTGCTAATTGACAGAGCTGTAAACACCGGTAGCCTAGCCAAGCTCTAGTGTATGCTCTAAGCTTATGGCTCTTATAATGGCTGGGGGTTTGATGCATGCAGACAAATACAGACCGGTCTCCAATATAAGGTCGCAAAAAATGTTTATTTTTTTTATTTTTCGTGACGTGGCATAGAATGAGAAACTCTTGCCAATGCAAATAAAGTGCTGCCTCCCGCTACACTGACTACCGTACATTAACATTTCCCTCTGGTTGGTGTTAGCTTTAGCGCTAGCTAACGTCAGCTGGGTGACGTTGACTTCCTTAGCAAACGTTAACGTTCGCTATCTATATGGCGTTGGCAGGCGAGGCTGGCGTTGTCCAGTTGACACATTATTTACAGATCATGATGCTATGATAGCGTTAGTAGCTAAAGCTATTGCCTGCATGTTATCAACAAGATAGTAGTCGAGAAGGTACAACACGCAAAATGGTCCGTGCGGACCCCGCAACCTATAGACTGTTCCAACTTCAGTGTGTGAATTACGTAATCCACCACAGTTTCACAATTACTCAACTGCACTCAATATTTAAATACCAATGCTAGTCTAAATAAATGTAGACAGACAATGTACGTATTAAAAAAGTCTGAAAATGAAGGGATTATGTCCATGAGTGTCATCTTTTTAAATTAAGGCCTGCCTCTTATATAAGCCTCTCTCTAATAAAGGCCTGGTGCTCTTTGCAGCTGAGGTAAATACAAGACCCGTCCTATATTTGAGGATTTACGATACGTTGGTGGACACAGCCTCAACATATTAACTGAAATAGCGTTCGCTTAGCATTATCCCAACATGTAAGCTAATGTAAACATTACAATACTATGGCTAACTAGCTAAAAACGTACCCATGATCCGAGGTAGCTGTCATCACGGTTCCAGGGTGCACTGTTTGCTCGTGCATCGCGGTCCAGCTGCAGACCCGGAGAAGCCGTAGTGCTGCAGTTTTGAATGAAAGTTTCATACGCCCCTCGACGCTAAAATTCCGCGTCAACTAGTTTTTATGATCGACATCGTCGATTATGTCGACTAATCGTTGCAGCCCTAATTGATAAGCTCCAACGTTATCGGTTCTGCTATCGGTAGTCTAGGAGCGGATTAGCTACGGAGCTAACGGAGTGTACCATCCATCTGCGACGCAACGGTGGCAGCAACACTGGAAACTCCATGGACTTAATTAAACACTTCATGGAAACGGAGTAACGTTAACGTTATGTCGAGTTCATACTACACTACACGCATGAACTCGACATAGCGTTAACGTTACTCCGTTTCCATGAAGTGTTTAATTAGCAGCAATCTTGTTGAAAATGTAACGTTTAGTTAGGTATCCGACGCCTTCGCTCCGTGCATTGCATTGCACCGGAAATGCGAGGACGGGAAGCTGTCATGAAATCGTTGTAGTCATATTGTAGTCTTTTAGTCTTATTAACTAAAAGATTTTAACAAAATAAAAAGCAGCAGCACTATTGCATAACTGAGTCATGTTTGCTATGTATTTCTTCCTTTAGGCAGGGCTGAACAGTGCAAGATATATGTTGCTCGTGCTACAGCAACATCGGTCTGTGCGATGAATGGATTTACTTCAGTAACACCCGTGCGATGGGCATTCGGTTCATATCGATACTGAAAATCCTGTGGCAAGTCTCATCTCTGCAGAAGCGCAGCTCCAGCCATAATAAGTATGGCTCCGGCAGCTAACAATGTTCGGTTCATATCGATATTCTTATTTTGAAAATCCCGTGGAATCGACTCGTATCCGCTCGGCTCACAGCACAGAAGTAGCATCTGGAACGCGGACATTGCAACATAGCAAGGCTATTGTGCCTATTTTGCGACCCAAAACAAGTCCCTGCTGTTTTATTCCGCAATGGGTCAAATGCATCTAACATGCTTTGCAATCCTTGTCATTCCTTTATGACCACGTCGTGTTAAAGGCCGAAATTAACGTTACGTTAGCGTAAGCTAACAACAAGCTAACCCTCTTCAGAGCCATAGAGAGAACAGCAGACGGGCAGAGTGAGGAGGAGGGGGGGGGGGGCAGGCAGGCAGGCAGGCGGGCATTCTCCCTTCTGTGTGTGTGCGTTTGAAAAGATCAGATGAAGTCAGATGAGTATATTATATTGATAGTAAATGTACTGAGGGTGGACAGATAATGTTGATATTTAAACATAAAAAATACAATACATAATAAATATATTCATGATCATCATGCAACATTAAAAACAATTGCAGGAACGGTTTGGGAGAGGAAGGGGTTTTAGGTGTGTTGTGAGTTCCAAATAAAAGTTTAAAGCTCAATATATCAAAACGTGGCACTTTACAGTGAACAGGAGGTCTATTTGTATTAAAAAACAATGGATTGTTTTTCCTTTTAAAAGTCTGGAAGAGGTAAATAATAGGTAAACATTTTTTTTATATAATTTGTATGGATTAATTTAGGAGTGAAATGCGAATGAAGAGTTGAAATCACTACTCGCAAGGTTGCCCCCAAATATTATTTACCACTCGCACGGGCCAAATTAAGGGGCAATTTGCGATAACCTCGTCGCAGTGTACAGCCCTGTAGTGAATTTGGTAATTCAGGGCTGTACACTGCGACGAGATGATCGCAAATTGCCCCTTAATTTTGCCCGTGCGAGTGGAAAATTATATTTGGGGGCAAGCTTGCGAGTAGTGATTTCAACCCTTCATTCGCATTTCACTCCTAAATTAATCCATACAAATTGGATAAAAAAATGTGTGTCCATTTAATTTTGTATTTCTTTGATCTCTATCGTTGGCGTGTAGTTCAGTGCTAAAGTCTGTGTCTTCGTCACGTTGACTCTATACCCTGAGTAATATCCATATTCTGTCAGTAAATCCATCAGTGTCGGAAAGCTTATGTCTGGTTGCCTCATATACTATCACGCAGGGTTAAAAAAAAAAAAAAAAAAAAGGGCTTTTTTTGCCCCCCTTAATTGATTTTCGGGGGCTTTTTTTGTATTTCGGGGGCACTGAATTTTTTTATGATAAACTGTAGGGGTGGGACGGTTCACAAAATGGACGGTTTGGTTCGTATCACGATTTTGGGGTCACGGTTTTCAGTTCGATATACGTTAATTTTTATTAAAACAAAATTGAACACTCAAATCTAAACATGCTTCTCATTTATTAAAAATAAAATAAAAGGTTTACAGTGTTTACAGCCTTAAATAATGTTTGGCACACAAAGACCGAACTGACTGAAAAATATAGGCTACATTTGTCAAAGTAGTAACTTAGTGCAAACAAACAATATGCTCAGCCAGCACTAGACTTTCCTTTCTTTAATTAATATAAACACACAAAAACAATGTCAACCATGTTTAAATTCCCTGATTGTCAGTTCTTAATGGAAAGATTCGTTTTCTATGATTGATATCGATTGATATGAATAGCGCGTTACGTTAATATAGAGATGAAAACAATACGAGGAAATGGGAGAGGACTATTGATGTGAGCGATGAAAACAATACGTTATTTATATATTGATGTGATATCGATTGATATGAATAGCGTGTTACGTTAATATAGAGATGAAAACAATACGAGGAAATGGGCTACGTTAATATAGAGAGATGAAAACAATAAGAGGAAATGGGCGAGGACTTGGGCTGTGGAACTGAAAGCTAGGCGCAACGCGATTGGGCACTGAGAGAAGCGTCAGTGGCCAGGCCGCGTGTAGCTTTATGCCAAGCAAGCAGTGCAAAAACTTACCGTAGTGGCATGCAGTAATGCGCCTTTCATTTTCCGCCGCCCAGCGCCCAGGTCGCGCGGAAATAGGCTGTCTATTGCCATTCTCTTTGACAAACTCTAACCTTAACCAGCTCCTTAACAACGCCTAAACTTAACCGTTCTAACCTTAACCAACTCCGAAACAATGCCTAACCTTAACCATAGAAATTATATTGCCATTCTCTTTGACAAACTCTAACCTTAACCAGCTCCTTAACAGCGCCTAAACTTAACCGTTCTAACCTTAACCAACTCCGAAACAATGCCTAACCTTAACCGGCGAAAGAATACACGTTAAAAAAAAATCACGTTAAAAAATATTTTCGATGGGATTCGAACTCGCCAGCAAACAAGCCATAGGATCCACAGCCATGTGTCCTTGCCAATTGAGCTAGTGCCAGATAGTGAATAAGAGGCGGTGACTTATATATATTGAGCTCCAACCAAGGCGGGATCTCATGCGCATGCGCGGGCACCTCGCGCGAGCACGCCGGCGCACGCACGCACCTGAGCGAGCACGCCGCCGCCGGTGCACGCACGGTAGCATTTGTCTGAAAAGAAGGGCGCTTTACCGCACTAGCGTGCGGTGACGAATGCGGAAGCATTTTTGCACTGCTTGCTTGGCATTAACGTACAGGCGGCCAGGCCGTGCAAACCGAACGCGGAAGGACAACCACCTTGGGGAAAGTATTCACGCGTCCTGTCCGCCTGTATTCTTAACCCAAATGGTGCATGCTTCCGCGTTCCCGTTTTGCGCTCTGATTGGCCACTGATGTTTCTGGTCGCACCAATCGTGTGACGGCAAGTTCTTTCCCCGGTTAAGCTTAGGCACTCTTTTGAAGTTGGTTAGAGTTTGTCTTAGAGCATGGCGATAGAACGGTTAGGGTTTGCTGCTGGTCGAGGCGGAAATGGGCGCGTCACGCGATTGGGCGCACATGTCACATGACCAGAAACGTCAGTGGCCAATCAGATTAGCAAAACGCAGGCATTAAAACGTTCCGTCTTGAGACGGATATCCGTCCATTTGATTAGGAGATTCCGTCATTTGATTCGGAGTCGTGACGGAATTTAACCTGAGCCTATCGGAGGCGTCAAATATAAAAAAAAATTCTACCGCGGCCGCGCCAAGCAGTCATTTGCGAGCAAATTCTCAGGCAAATGCAACCAACCAGAAGACGAGATTGTTCTGAGTTACAGTGCTAAATCTAGGTAACGTGAACGCCACAAAACAAATGCCTTTTGTTAATCAGAACGTTATTTACGCAACAACAGGTGTGTTGTTGTTGCGTGTGTGTGCTTGCGCCGCTCGATTTCCGTGTATGATAAATGTATGAATGTTGATAAATCTAGGTAACGTTAATGCCACAAAATGAATGCCTTTGTTAATCAGAACGTTATTTGCGTTATCAATTGTTTTTAAGCTCAATAAACTCTTGACCGGAATTTCTCCCATTTGTCCGGGAGATTGAAACAAGACGAACGTCTTTCTCTGGTCTGCATCCCCTTAACAATTGTGTGTATTGAGGCGTACTGTATTGTACCCATTCTGCAATCTGTTAAATATTGATTGATTGTTATTAACAGATTGCAGAATGGGTAAAATACAGTACAGCTCAATACACACAATTGTTAAGGGGATGCAGACCAGAGAAAGACTTTCCTCTTGTTTACATCAGGGTCCCCCATTTTCAATTCATCATAACATATATGACATGCATGACATACAGATAGATAATACTGCTACATCTATACATTTATGACATACCAGATTTACAAATACAGTATTGTTTGTGATACAATAAGAGTCTAAAAAAGAGAGTATATACATTTGACGAAGAACTTTACATTGGAGGAGGTTGGGTAGGTTGGGTGGAGGGGGGGGGGACTGTACATTGGAGGTGGTTGGGGGGGGGGGGGGGGGTTGGGGGGGGGCGTAACTGTACATTGGATTATCGACGAAACCGAAACAAGTAGGCTCCCTTAAAACGCTACCGCTATTAAAAAAAAATACAGTGGAGGTTAAAATAAGAATATGACTTGGCCTGAAAAAAAGTTCAGTCAGGAGATTTTTTTTTGGCTTTAATCCCTGAAAACGCATGAACCGGTTGGCTTAAGCATAGACTCATCCCGTCCTCCTCTTCCAGGGTTCCCACGGTACCTGGAAAACATTGAAAACATGGGATTAATTTTTTCATTTTCCAGGTATGGAAAGGCATGGAAACTGAGCAAAAGTGACCAATTACATGGAAATAGAAACAGTTGTCCTGGAAAATTCTATTGGATGATGTGTAATACAATTTAACTATTGAGCACAGAATTATGAGTTTATAAAAACCCTTTACATGTGAACCGCTTTTACTGTAGATAGAAATGGATGATCCCATGTTGTAGAGCATGCTCTTGGCATCCTATATGGTATATTGGATGTTGGAATTTGATGCAGGCAACTTGGTGAGCCAAGGGAGCCTTGGCATCTACAGTGAAACTTGAGTGAAACTTCTTATGCAAGTTTATCCTCAAATGTAAGTAGCTGTGTTTTAACTGTGTGGTAAACCTGGGTTTATCAACGTTGGTTAGTAAGCAGTGCAATCTTGCTAACTAGCTAGCCAAGATTGCGTTCGTCACCAACGCCGGAGATGCTGGATTCGCGTGTTCGAATCCAGCTCCCGGCGTTGTCACCAGCTTGGCTGGCCGTTCACACTAATACAATTGGCAGTATTAGAGGGTGGGAAAGCTGGCGGGTTTGGACAGCGACCCCTACAGTTCGGTCGGGGCGCCTGCTCAGCGAGGGTAGGATCTGGAGAGAGGTAGGGGTGGGAATCACCAGTTTCATCATGATACGATACGATATCGATTCTTTGGACAACGATACGATATTTGCCGATATCACAAAGTCTCTCACGATACAATACGATACGATTAGATTCAGGTGCCTGCGATCGATATGAGATGATATCATATGCCCATTTAACACAATCAGTAACATTTAGATCAACAAAAAAAAGGTAATGAAAATATCATTTGACATTTGTATTTTTGAGCTCTTCCAGACATTTAAAGGAAAATCAATCTATTGTTTTTAATACAAATAGACCTCCTGTTCACTGTAAAGTGCCACGTTTTTATATATTGAGCTTTAAACTTTAAGCTACATTTTTTGGAACTCAAAACTCACAACCTCCCTCTCCCAAACCGTTCCTACAACAATTTGTTGATGTTGCATGATCATGTATAGGCCTACATTTATTATGTATTATATTGTTTATGTTTAAATAACATTTAAACATCAAACTCCTCTGACCTCATCTGGTCTTTCCAAAGACTCGCGCACACACACACACAGAAAGGGAGAATGCTATGCTGTAACATCTACACACACGGAGCTACTGCTGTTGTTCTTGGGCGGATATGAGACTCGCCACAGGATTTTCAAAATAAGAGTATCGATATGAATCGATCTTATTACATCGCATCGATCCGATTCGATTGTTGATAATTACATCGATGTATCGATCTGGATCGATGTATCGTCCCACCCCTAGAGAGAGGTAGTGCGGCCTCCCACACGTTACACTCTCCCAGTGAGAATCTGCGCGGCCAGGCTGGAAAGCATGTGACAGTCTCCGGTCTCTCGGACCAACAGTAGGGGAAAGTGCGCAACAACCAGGAATGGTGGGATTGGAGAAAAATCGGAAAAAGAAGGAGGGGGAAAAAGATAAAAAAAGAAAAAACGTTAGATCTCATAACGAGCCAGTTAGCCAGCACCAGGTACAGTAGCTAGCCAACGTTAGCTCTCATAACGAGCCAGTTAGCCATCGCCAGGTACAGTAGCTAGCCAACGTTAGCTCTCATAACGAGCCAGTTAGCCATCGCCAGGTACAGTAGCTAGCCAACGTTAGCTCTCATAACGAGCCAGTTAGCCAGCGCCAGGTACAGTAGCTAGCCAACGTTAGCTCTCATAACGAGCCAGTTAGCCAGCGCCAGGTACAGTAGCTAGCCAACGTTAGCTCTCATAACGAGCCAGTTAGCCATCGCCAGGTACAGTAGCTAGCCAACGTTAGCTCTCATAACGAGCCAGTTAGCCAGCGCCAGGTACAGTAGCTAGCCAACGTTAGCTCTCATAACGATAGCCAGTTAGCCAGCGCCGGGTACAGTAGCTAGCCAACGTTAGCTCTCATAACGAGCCAGTTAGCCAGGAAGAGAAGAGGCCGCGAAGATGGAAGAGGAGGATGACAGAGGAAAAGGGAGAACAGTGGAGAGGAGTTGAGAAGAGTAGGAAGAGAAGACAGGAGCGGACACGAGGGGAGGTGTAGAGAGAAGAGGACAGGATGAGGGCGGAAAACTTCAGGGGCCTATAGATCATCACTTAATATGGTACCTGGAAAATCAGGAGGTAGTATGGAAACAAATTTCAAGGCAAGCGTGGGAACCCTGTCTTCCTCGTCCCTCGGCCCTGGTCCATCTTCTCGCCTTCTCCAACCTCTGCATCAGCGTCGGTCTCTCCTCTTCTCCTCCCGGCACCTTCCATCCTCTCCGGTCCATGTCCCTCGTCATGTCGTTGTACACCTTTATGCCTTCTTTCCAATGAACCTTCAGCGTGGTCATTGGTGATTGAAATCTGATTCCTTTCTCTTTCAGTCTTTTTTATCTGAACATAGCTCCGATGCTTTTTTACAGCCACCTCTGTTGAATAGTCATGGTCGAAGGTTATTCTCTGCCCCTCCACCTCCATCTTCGTCTGCCAGGCTGCTCTGAGAATGTTTTCTTTGACTTTGAATTTCAAGAAATTAACTATAACTGCTCTCGGTGGTCTGTTTATCTGTGGCTTCGGCGCTAGGGTCCTGTGTGCCCTTTGATCTTGGCGAGGTCTGACACTTCCAATTTTCCTCGAATTAGGTTGTCTACATATTTGGTCATCGAGTCTCCTTCTATCCCTTCTCTCAGTCCCCATATTCGTATATTATTTCTCCTCGACCTCCCCTCCAAATCTGTTAGCTTTTCTCTCAACATATTTTGTTGTTTGAGCGTCGCTGTTAGAATTTCTTGTATTTCTGTATTCCATTCCTCTGTTTCAGCTGTCCTTTCTTCTAGCATCCTTATGTCCTTCTCTTGTTCCTGTAGTTTTCCATCAATTGTCTCGAGTCTCTTATTTATTTCTTCTCTGAGCTCGTCCTGACCCTTCTTTAATTCTTCCCTGAGTCTGTCGCTCCGAATGTTCTGCGTGTTGGCTTGGCCAGCTATTGCGCTAGCTTGTATGCTAGTCTGTATGCTAGCTTGTATGCTAGTCTGTATGCTAGCTTGTAGCTCCGCTACCCAGGTGGGCATCTCTGGTCTGTCGCCCTCCGTCATGCTAGCTTGAATTACCTCCTGCGCCACCTCCTCGTGTCGATAACTTTCCTCCGGTGTTTGTACTTCTTCTGGGGTCCCTTTTCTCTCGCTTTTTCTCGTGTTCATCCTTCCTTTTCTCTTATATCCTTGAATTGTCAATTTTTATTTTGTTTTTAGATAGTTGTACTTCCTTTTTTCGATATTCTTTGACCGGGAGCTCTTTTCTATGGCTGCTCACTCGAACCTGATATCCGCTCCATTCAGACACAGATTTTTTCATAGCATGTGCGATATATGTCTTTTGGTCCAAGTTGGCCCTGGCTGTTCTCAGACCAGCCTCGTGGCCCTGAAGGCAGTGTTCTGGGCCCTCAGTAACCTGGCTGTTCTCAGACCAGCCTCGTGGCCTGCCCTGAAGGCAGTGTTCTGGGCCCTCAGTAACCTGGCTGTTCTCAGACCAGCCTCGTGGCCTGCCCTGAAGGCAGTGTTCCGGGCCCTCAGTAACCTGGCTGTTCTCAGACCAGCCTCGTGGCCTGCCCTGAAGGCAGTGTTCTGGGCCCTCAGTAACCTGGCTGTTCTCAGACCAGCCTCGTGGCCTGCCCTGAAGGCAGTGTTCTGGGCCCTCAGTAACCTGGCTGTTCTCAGACCAGCCTCGTGGCCTGCCCTGAAGGCAGTGTTCCGGGCCCTCAGTAACCTGGCTGTTCTCAGACCAGCCTCGTGGCCTGCCCTGAAGGCAGTGTTCTGGGCCCTCAGTAACCTGGCTGTTCTCAGACCAGCCTCGTGGCCTGCCCTGAAGGCAGTGTTCTGGGCCCTCAGTAACCTGGCTGTTCTCAGACCAGCCTCGTGGCCCTGAAGGCAGTGTTCTGGGCCCTCAGTAACCTGGCTGTTCTCAGACCAGCCTCGTGGCCCTGAAGGCAGTGTTCTGGGCCCTCAGTAACCTGGCTGTTCTCAGGCCAGCCTCGTCGCCTGCCCTGAAGGCAGTGTTCCCGGCCCTCAGTAACCTGGCTGTTCTCAGACCAGCCTCGTCGCCTGCCCTGAAGGCAGTGTTCCCGGCCCTCAGTAACCTGGCTGTTCTCAGACCAGCCTCGTGGCCTGCCCTGAAGGCAGTGTTCTGGGCCCTCAGTAACCTGGCTGTTCTCAGACCAGCCTCGTGGCCCTGAAGGCAGTGTTCCAGGCCCTCAGTAACCTGGCTGTTCTCAGACCAGCCTCGTCGCCCTGAAGGCAGTGTTCTGGGCCCTCAGTAACCTGGCTGTTCTCAGACCAGCCTCGTGGCCTGCCCTGAAGGCAGTGTTCCGGGCCCTCAGTAACCTGGCTGTTCTCAGGCCAGCCTCGTCGCCTTCCCTGAAGGCTGTGTTCCCGGCCCTCAGTAACCTGGCTGTTCTCAGACCAGCCTCGTGGCCTGCCCTGAAGGCAGTGTTCTGGGCCCTCAGTAACCTGGCTGTTCTCAGACCAGCCTCGTGGCCTGCCCTGAAGGCAGTGTTCTGGGCCCTCAGTAACCTGGCTGTTCTCAGACCAGCCTCGTGGCCCTGAAGGCAGTGTTCCCGGCCCTCAGTAACCCATGGACTTCCCCTGTCAGCCATGGTTTCCGATTGGCCCGTACTGTGATGGTCTTGGTCTCTGTGATGTCATCAATGCATTTAATCTAATTAATCGCATGATTGTCCATAGTTAATCGCATATTTTGTATCTGTTCTAAATCTACCTTAACCTCTTAAGCCCTCGCCCTATTTTCTGAAAATCTGCCTAAAAATACCTAAGTAAATGGAAGATTGCTCCACTTCTACAGGGTACATCTTCATGTTCTTGGTATCTAGCGACCTCTATGGACCTCAGGAAATGTATTCCCAGTGTCAGAAATATTGTGTCTGTTACTAGGCTTGAGTAAATTGTAATGAACCCACCGTGTAGGCCAGATGCAAGCTGCATTTGACAATAAAGCTCCATTGGGCTGCTTTACAATTTTTATTGCAAATTGAATCGCAATCGCAATATCTCGGAAAAATGGCAATTCGATATTTTCCCCAAATGGTGCAGCCCTAGACGTGAGCACTTAGGGATAGGGACCACACGGGAAGTTTTCCACAATGTAGGGACTTTCTGCAGAATCTGAAGAGGTGGACTTTCCTCAGTCTCCTCAGGAAGAATAGATGCTGTTGATCCTTCTTGACCAGTGATGAGGTGTTGATCCTTCTTGACCAGTGATGAGGTGTTGATCCTTCTTGACCAGTGATGAGGTGTTGATCCTTCTTGACCAGTGATGAGGTGTTGAGGGTCCAAGAGAGGGCGTGCGCACGTCTTCCTGAACTCCACGATGAGCTCCTTGGTGTTGAGCGCCAGGTTGTTGTCGGTGCACCACGCCACCAGGTGCTGGACCTCCTCCCTGTAGGCCGACTCATCGGTGGGTCATCTGCAAACTGGATAATGGTGGTGTTGGTGCCGTGTACAGGAGTTCAGTCGTAGGTGAAGAGGTATTCAGTACATGGTTCTGACACTGGGTCTGTAGTAAGAAACATGAGCATCACTTTCTGTTCAACTTCCAAAGTCACCTCCAAATAAAAGGAGAAAAGACAAAGTGCCTTTCATTTTTTTTTAGTACTTGGTAGTCGTGGATTATGTGGTTATTTTGTAGACCAATGTTTCATCCAATTTACAGAAAACATACTATATCGTGTAGGGGTGCACCGATGTATCGATTAATCGAAATGCTTTGATTCTAATTAGGGCTGGGCAATTAATCGGAAGAAAAATCGCGATCCCGATTCATAGACCTATGCAATCTCATTTCTAAATTATGAAAAAATAAGAATCGTGAGAGAATCATGATCTCAATTCTTAGAGAAAAATCGTGACACATTTTAGCAAGAATCGCCCAGCCCTATTTCTAATGTGACGATTCAACTGCATCGATTTGAAAATGTTAGAATCAGTTCCCCCAGCCACATTTGTGTATTCGAATTTTTTGGGGGAATTAACTGATAGAAAATTTAGCGAAAATGTATCTAATCGAATCGTGGTCAAATGAAGAGATTTCATGATGCATTGAATCGTTGCTTGAATAATCGTAATCGAAATTAATCGTTGTGAGGTCGCATCCATACACCCCTAAAATTGTGATATATATCTTATATATGAAATTTCCCATAGCGTGATATAAGATTTTATCCACAAGGTGTCACTTAGGCCGTGTTCACACCTGAAAGTCTGCGGATAGTCTGGACTTTCTGGTGGACCAAATGTGAAAATGATACATTGTTTGATTTTGGTCTGCGTTCACACTGCCCTTTTTGGTGCGGACTATAGCACTCACAAAAGTAAACAGTTGCCGACAGTAGGGATGCCCCGATCGATCGGCCAGCGATTGGTATCGGACGATATTCAGTATAAATATGAGATCGGTGAATTCCGATAATGCTTTATTTTCGCCGATCGTGAAAACCGGTCGATGATCCAATTCTCTGCGGAGTTCTCACTCGCTCTTCTCTCACAGCCACACTCTGCTGCTGCACGTATTGCCCCTCCTCCTCCTCCTCCCCCTCCCAGACCCATCTCATGTCAACAAACTCTTCGGCAAGACTCGACTGCATGAGCACCGCAGAGCTCCTCTTTCAACATAAGCATTAAATAAAATGGCCCAGTCATCTATTAACTTTTGTTTAATACATGAGGCGTTGTCTAATGTTATCTAGCTACTGATAGCTCCTGATATCAATGTCTGATATCATCAGTTTGGTATTCGTTTTCGCAAGTGCTGGGCTGGCTAGCGTTGGCTAACTAGCTATCGCTTGTGAGCTAACGTTAGCCACCAAGCTAACATTACTGTTTAAACAAAACTACACAGTCAACTATTCACTTTAGTTTAATACATGATGCATTGTCTAACTGGCTCACTACTGATAGCTCCTGATATCAACAAATGCGCATTTCAGTTTAAGAATGATAGGGATGCGCCAGCATGAGACCTCCGTTAGCTAGGTAGCTCACGTTAGCTCACGTTAGTTTTAATGAAATGACCCAGTAAACTAAATAGTTCACTTTATTTTAATACATGATGCATTGTCTAACGTCATCTAGCCGGCTAGCAGTAGCTACAGATGGCTCCTGATATCAATGTCTTATAACATAATTGACATTATTCATTTTGGAGCTGAACATTGGCTAATTAGCTATCATGCTTCATAACACGTTTCAGACCCTGTTGAACTATCGCTCTGACTCAATAGTATCCATCTGCAGAACGTCAGCCCCAGCACTCAGGCCCCACGTTGAATGTGATTTGACCAAAGCAGAGTATACACACAGACAGTGGAGCTGTTTGCAGATAGCGAGCATTTTGACTTGTTGCATGGTGGCGATGTCTCGCAGACGATACAACTACAAGTATAATTATATAATATATATATTTTATATAAAAAAATATATATATTTTTTTTATATATATAAAACCAAAAACGATCGGTATCGGCCGATATGGCTCATAGACGATCGGTATCGGTGGCAAAAAACGTGATCGGGGCATCCCTAGCCGACAGCGTAAAGAGCGAGAGAGATACTGTTATTACGCATGCGGCGCAAGTCGACGAGAGAGAGAGATAGACTGACCGCGTGCCGTAGCGAGTCTAGAGAGAGACTGTCATTACGTGAGCGGCACGAGTCGTCTAGAGAGAGAGAGACTGACCACGCGGTGCGAGTCTAGAGAGGAGAGACTGTCATTACATGAGCGGCACGAGTCGACTAGAGAGAGAGAGAGAGACTGACCGTGCGGTGCGAGTCTAGAGAGGAGAGACTGTCATTACGTGAGCGGCACGAGTCGTCTAGAGAGAGAGAGAGACTGACGCACGGTGCGAGTCTAGAGAGGAGAGACTGTCATTACGTGAGCGGCACGAGTCGACAAGAGAGAGAGAGACTGACCGCGCGGTGCGAGTCTAGAGAGGAGAGACTGTCATTACATGAGCGGCACGAGTCGACTAGAGAGAGAGAGAGACTGACCGCGAGTCTATCAGTCTAGAGAGGGTCTAGAGACACGCCCTTAAATCTGTCATAACCTGAGACTAAAGGGGCTTTAGTCCTGACTAAATTTAAACTGACCTTAACCAAAGCCATGATGTAACCACTCCTGCTCCAGAAACTGTTGACTAACTGGTGCTTGAAACAAAGTGGTTTAAGTCTAGAACTTACATTTACATTTACATTTAGTCATTTAGCTGACGCTTTTATCCAAAGCGACTTACAAGTTCTGTACGACAAGCCATCAGGAAGGGCACAACTCTATCAGCTGAGTAACAATGTTCATCAAAGTGTTGAGTGCTACAGTGTAGGTTAGTTTATTAGGACAAGTGCATGACAGTATGGTTAGTTAGGGTTAGATCATTTTTTATTTATTTTTTATTCAGATAATGGTTAAAGAAGTGCGTCTTTAGTCGACGGCGAAAGATTGGACGTGTTTCGGCTGTCCTAACTGGGGTCGGTAGTTCATTCCACCATTGTGGGGCAAGGATTGAGAATAGGCGACTTCTCTTTGATGACCCTCCCGGAGCTTGGATAGGAGTAGGTCTGAGGCGGCCAGAAGATGCAGAGCGTAGGGGTCTTGAGGGTGTGTAGTTAGAGACCATTGACCGGAGGTAGGCGGGAGCAGTTCCCTTTGCCGCACGGTATGCTAGGTCGAGGGCCTTGAAGCGGATTTGTGCAGCAATGGGGAGCCAGTGCAGGTCCCTAAGAAGTGGGGTGACATGGGCCGACTTCGGTAGGTTTGAGATCAGGCGGGCCGCTGCGTTCTGAATGAGTTGAAGAGGCTTAGTGGCAGTGGCCGGGAGGCCAGCGAGCAGTGCGTTGCAGTAGTCGAGGCGGGAGATGACTGTTGATTGGACGAGGAGTTGGGTGGCTTCTTTTGTCAGGAAGGGGCGGATCCTTCTGACGTTGCTCAGGAGGAATCGGCAGGTTCTGGTTGTCGCTGCGATGTGAGCAGAGAAGTTCAACTGGTCGTCGAGGACAACACCAAGGTTCTTGGCGGTCGGGGACGCGGTCACAGCTGCATTCTCGACTGTGATGGAAAGGTCGGTCAGGGGGGAGGATTTGGCCGGCAGGTGGAGCAATTCTGTTTTGCTTAGGTTCAGTTTGAGGTGGTTGGTCGTCATCCAGGCGGAGATGTCGGACAGACAGGCCGAGATCCGCTCAGAGACGTGGATATCTGAGGGAGGGAAGGAGAGGAAGAGTTGAGTATCGTCGGCATAACAGTGGTAGGAGAAGCCATGAGACATGATAATGTTACCCAGTGATTTAGTGTAGAGGGAGAAGAGAAGGGGTCCTAAAACCGAGCCCTTGCCGACAGGGTCCCTCTCCATGACACTTGGTAGGAGCGGTCATTGAGGTATGATGACAACCATGTCAGCACAGAGCCAGCCACTCCCATTCCTGCGAGGGCCGCGAGGAGGATCTGGTGGTTGACTGTGTCGAAGGCTGCAGATAGATCTAGGAGAATCAGGACAGAGGAGAGGCCTTTCGCTTTTGCTAAGTGAAGTGCCTCTGTGACCGCAATGAGGGCTCTCTGTGGAGTGACCAGTTCTGAAGCCTGACTGATTAGGGTCTAGGAGGTCATTCTGTAAGAGATAATCAGTAAGTTGGTTGGATACAGCACGTTCAAGTGTTTTAGAAAGGAAGGAGAGAAGAGAGACAGGACGGTAGTTGCCTATGACGGTAGGGTTCAGGGATGGTTTTTTTATGAGGGGCGTGACTCTGGCTTGTTTTAGGGAGGTGGGGACCACCCCCGAGTTGAGTGAGGAGTTGATGGTTGCAGTTAGGAATGGGAGGATGTCTGGTGCTATGGTCTGGAGGAGTGGGGAAGGTAGCCCGTCCAGCTGGCATGTAGTGGGACGGTTCGACGTTACCAGTGTCAGGGTCTCGGCTTCTGTAATGGGAGAGAAAGATGACAGAGTGAAGGATGAGGTTCTCGATTCAGCATTTGGAATGGGTGGGGATTGGGAGAAGGAGCTGCGGATGTTCTCCACTTTTTCCTCAAAGAAGATCGCTGTAGATGACTCTGGACTACACTGTGTTCTTAAACTATAAATTCCAGATACATACCATTATAAACCTCTTGCATAGAAACTAAAGCTGAATAAAATCACATATCTTTCTCTCCTTCCTCTGACACTCTTCTCCATCCAGATAGCTGTCCTGTCAGGCCTGGGAAGAAACCAAGAGGCTTGGATGGAAGAAAAGGTCTCTGCTGTGACCAGTGTGGAAAAAAACTTCAGTTCTAAGATGAATCTCCATAAACACCAACACATTCACACAGGAAAGAAACCCTACTCCTGTGACCAGTGTGGACAGAGCTTTAGTCGTCAGGATCATCTGAAAACACACCAGAGAATTCACACAGGAGAGAAGCCCTACTCCTGTGATCAGTGTGGACAGAGCTTTACTCATCAGAGTAGTCTGAAAACACACCAGATGATTCACACAGGAGAGAAGCCCTACTCCTGTGACCAGTGTGGACAGAGCTTTACTCTTAAGACTAGTCTGAAATCACACCAGAGAATTCACACGGGAGAGAAGCCCTACTCCTGTGACCAGTGTGGACAGAGCTTTAGTCATCGGTATAGTCTGAAATTACACCAGAGAATTCACACAGGAGAGAAGCCCTATTCCTGTGACCAGTGTGAGAAGAGCTTTAGTCATCAGAGTAGTCTGAAATCACACCAGATGATTCACACAGGAGAGAAGCCCTACTCCTGTGACAGGTGTGAGAAGAGCTTTAGTCATCAACATAGTCTGCAAAATCACCAGAGAATTCACACAGGATGGAAGCCCTACTTTTGTGACCAGTGTGAGAAGAGCTTTAATGAACTGTCTACTCTAAAAAATCACCAGAGAATTCACACAGGAGAGAAGCCACATCATTGTGGTTTGTGTGATAAGAGATTCAGTAGATTAGCATGTTTCAGAAAACATGAGAAAAATCACTTGGGAGAGAAGATTCAGGGAAATGTCAAACCTGTCAATTCACCTGCACATTCTTAGAGGAGACAGCTGTAGCCAGTGTTAGAAGAGGTCCACTCATAATGAATGTGTGGCCCAGTGTTAAACGCTTCAGTACCTCATTACAGCGATCAGTCCATCAACAATCATAAGGATTATAGTGGTAGTAATATTTGACCGTTGTTTTTAAATGGAAAACTACTACCAAGAGCGTTTGACCTGCACAGAAGCCTCTGAGAGAGAAGCAGTACTAGCATAGACACAGTTTTCATTGACAACAACCGTTGTGTTTCTGTCGCTCTGAGGAGTGAGACAGACGGTGTGGATGTTCCTGAGGAGTGAGACAGACGGTGTGGATGTTCCTGAGGAGTGAGACAGACGGTGTGGATGTTCCTGAGGAGTGAGACAGACAGTGTGGATGTTCCTGAGGAGTGAGACAGACGGTGTGGATGTTCCTGGGACAATATGTCATTGGTATGAGAGTGAACACACATTGTTCTAGTGTTTTACATACTGGGATCATAGGAACTTTCTGACCTCACTATGGGGTGACCAGCCAAAAGCCAAGGTATGGACTTATATATTTGTATGTGGACACTAGTGATGTATTGAACTAATGTCACAACGTATTGTCAACATTCCTAGTAGGACATGTTTTTTTTTGTTTTGTTTTTTTACTTTCACAAGAAGTGTTTATTTTAGTGTTCTATGTATTGTCTTTTTCTAGATGGTTTTTCTACCATCTAACTGCTTGTGGGTTTATGGGAATTGCAGAACAACCTGTTGCACAAGTAACTAACTATTTTGTCATTATTGTGTGTATATTGACGAGTAATGGCTGTACGATTGATGCAACTTATCAAAACGTTATAGGGTTGGAATCAATTCACTTTAAATTAAATCAATTAAAATCGACAAATTGTTTACTTTCTGGTGATGGGACATCTATTCACATTTACTTGTCATTAGGTTGGATAGTAAAAACGTTTCATGACAGAACTTACAAATATTTAAAATAAAATCGACATCTTGAATTAAAAAGTGAATTGATCCCAACTTTGAAGAATTCTCATTAGAATGTATGATATGCTAATAATATGGATGAATTCTAACCGTCAAGATAAGTGGGCAGGTGTGAATTGATGTCTTAGAAGTAACTGTAACTCAGAAGTATGACAATTAAATGTTACATTTTAACCTACTTTGTATGAAAGGCTTCATCTTCTGAGTGCAACAATGATATTTTTTTGAAAATCTTCTGCTATTTACTGGAAACGCCTTCAAACAATATCTGAAATAATAAAGAAATAAAATACCTATCTTGCTAATATGTCTATGTACGATGCACTCAGAGTGTAACACTCGAGCTCGATATTATTTGATGAACGACGCCACGGACCCTTGGCTGCCACAGATGTACCTCCTGGTGACATGCTCACAATCTAAGTCGCTTTGGATAAAAGCCTCTGCTAAATTACTAAATTGTAAAATGTGAAAATTCAAAACTTCATTGTCATTGTTTATTTATCCTGATGAGTCACTGAGAAATATCAAATTATTATTATATATTTTTTTAAAGAAGCCTGTACAAGGTCAAACATGTACATTCAGTTTATAAGATTGCTCCAGGTACAAAGTCAAGACCAAGTACATGAAGCAAAAGTAGAATCTAAAATCAGGTACATTTGAGGAAAATAGTGTTAAAACGGTTCAACCTTGAATTCTGGTCAGAAGGGGTCGTCTTCGAGTGAGAAAATACATGGAATCAACATTTAATATCAGCCACAGTTTAGAAAAAGGTTATTGAACAGTAAGGATTACGGCATGTTTTCAAAACTGAAATGTTGAGATATTTTATTGGAAATATATAAAGTATCACAAGGTAGAGCCCCCCCCCCACAGTTTTTTTTAAACAAACACAGTTAAACAATTAAATAAAAAATATAACAGACAAACAAAGATAAACCCACCCATCTTCAGAGAGATGCTTTAGGTTGATTATTTACCAATGATTCCAGGATTCTTGCAGACAGGACAGTTTGGTCCAGTTATTTAGGTCACATCTATCTCCACCTTTATGTAATGGAGTTACATGAGCTGTATATATATTTATAAAATGACTTCATGAACCTTTACTCTGAAACTAGAGATATGGGGCATTGAGAGGTGGATCTGTGTACATTGATGATAAAGAGGGTTTTCTGAGATGTTTTCACAAGTCAAATCTGGGACCAATTTTTGCAGGATGTCCAGATTGGTTTTTATTATATTGTTTTGTCAATTTGAAGAAGTAATTAAAAAACTTTAATGATGCTAGAGTGGTCTGGGACCCCCATGCCAAGCCTGAAGGCCTTCCAGGGGGACACCTAAACATACGCAGTATCACCCCTAAAAGTGAACAGATTAAACAACTACTCTTAGAATCAAACTTGGATTCTTTATTTGTCTCTGAAACCTGGCTTCATGACCCCAGCTGCTGCTCCGACTGTACCTGGCTATAATATATTTAGAGCGACCTGAAGGGAGATGGGGATGTGTGATGTTTTATGTTAAAGATAACACCCACTGTACCCAGATCCACTTTTCAGATAAGGAATTAGAGAGTCTCCCCAAATGTGCTTTACCCTCCTAGGGCTGTACCCACCACCAGACTCCAGAGCTATATATTCTGACCAGCTGAACACCATACTTAGAGAGTGCAACTTTAATAAAGGAAGTACTTTTGATGGGAGGTTTCAACATAAACTGGGAATATTAACATGGTAGAAAAGCCCTCAAACAGCTTACAACTAAATTAGATTTTGTTCAGGTGATTAAAGGGCCAACTAGGATACGACCCAAATGGACCTAGTGTTTAGTAACACGCCAGAGAGGATTACTAAATCATTACATTTAGTCACTGGCCTATCTGACCTTAACGCTTGTATCTAGAAAACTGTCTAAGAATGGATTTAATCTGACTACCACCAAAAAGCAGACCTACCTCAGAATCCCTAAGGCTGACCAAGGTCACTTTGAAGCAGCAATACATGGAATTGACTGGAGTGATAATGATCAGGGACTGATGTAGAAACTGACTCACCTGTTCCTCTGCACTATCAGATCTACAATGGACAGCTTCTAGGCCGTGAGCCAGTAGGGTCGGTCGTTACCATCTTGGGGGACTAACTTTCATAGTGATCTTTGGAAGCTATACTGCTAGAAAATATGTGATAGCAATGCAGCAGTTGCCTCCAAATGTGTGCTATCACATCTTTTATAACACTACCAAGCATATTTTTCAGGTCTCCTGTCCAAAATTACATGCCCCAAATGAATCATGATAGTTCCTGAACCATAAGACCTATATGCATGTTTCTGGTCTCCTTTGATGCATAATCTTAATTTAAAAGGCAATATGACCATTATAACCAATATCCCATGGATAATAATGCAACTGAATGTGTTCTCCTACTCCTTGACTACAAATGTAACTAAATGTGATGACAATACATTAAAGATACAACATTTATGATACTGTTTAAAAGGGTATACTCAGATGATGTAAATGTTTTGGCCATGGTTACTGTTTTACATGTTGACTGCAATTTTATTCCAAAACACAATTTCTTTCAATACAGCCATGTTACAAAAACATAAATCTCCCCAAAACATTGAAATAGTAATAAAAAACAATGAATATTGATCAATATGCAGCATATTCAACATTCATATTATGGGCACAAACATATCAATGTTTTCAGCTCAGTTAGACCTATACAATGATTTATTGGTTTTCAGAAAAATATTTGTTTATTTTGGAAAACTCAATACAAAACCCAGGGCACATATAATCACATCACAGATTTCTTTCAGGAATTCAAATAACTAATTACTTTAAGTTCCGTCAGTACAGACACTTCTCAGTCTCTATCCGTGTTGGCGGCGCTCTCCAATTGTCTGAGAGCCGAGACTAGTACAGACGTAAAAAACAACAACATATATAATAATAATAATAATACAAAACCTACCATACTTTGTTTTACAAATGTTAATAACCTAATAATCACAATAATCGTCCATGTCTTCCACGTCTTCATGAGAACGTTCCACACTCTCTGAGGTGGATGCCTGGTTCTCACAGTCTGCCAGTCTACACACGTCACCTGAGGCCATTTGCAACACATACATCTTGGGAGTGAAATAGTTGTTGGACCGTTACAGGCCAGTAGATCCAGGACGGCATCGGGTGCTGGCTGGCCTTCCATCCAGTCCACCACCAACTGTTCAGCTCCCTCTTCTCTCTCCATCTTCCAGCCTCTGCCAACAGGGCTTGGCACTTGTGGGTCCTTCTCCAAACATCTTCTCCATATACCAGCCTGGTAGTTGGTCAAGTCAAGAGTTTTATTTGTCACGGCATACAAGCATACAGTGAAATGCGGGGGGTCTTGCCCGAAACGATTGTGCAATAATCAGGGCCGGATTAACGACCGGGCCATCCGGGCCGCGGCCCGTGGGCCTCTAGTGACGAGGGGCCAAAAAAAAATAAAAGAAATTATTTTTAAAAATATTTTTATTTTAATTCTTTTTGGAGGCCCCTTGGCACCAACATTTTTTTTTTTTACTTTAATTTAAAAGAAATTTGGATGCCCCTCGTCACAAGAGGCCCCAAATAATTTTATATTTTTTCTTATTTTGGAGATCGGTGTCATACTGTGACACTGAAATGAAAACATATTTCATCAACTAAAATATTTAGTCAACAAAAATATTTCATCAACTAAAATATACAGTACGTCAAGACCCTGCCGTCTGCAAGTGGCTAATCTTGAGTATTTTTTCTCCTCTTCATAAGAGTTTGAGGTTTTCCGTTTGAGGTAAAAACAGCAATAAAAAGTCAAAACTTGCATCTCCACATCCCAGCCTGAATACTTTTACCAACGGATTTCCAGTTTCGCGTTCTGCGCTCTGATTGGCCACTGACGTTTCTGGTAGCGCCAATCGTGTGACGCCTCTTTCTTTCACCAGTTAAGCTTAGGCACTCTTTCGAAGTTGGTTAAGGTTAGAGTTTGTCTTAGAGCAGGGCGATAGAACACCAGCCCTGATTCCATACTCTAACCTTAACCAACTTTGAAAGAGTCGCCTAAGAAACGTCAGTGGCCAATCAGATCGCAGAACGCGAACGCGGAACTGGAAATCCGTTGGTAAAAGAATAGACACAGCCCCGACACGAATAAGGCAGATTGGGATCATTATTCATGACAGACAGCAGAGACCCGCCGGTGCTGATAGCGGATATCATCGAGCTCCCCCTAGTGACTTGGGTTATTTCTAAACCTTGCCGCATTTCTGGCAGACGCTCTCTGATTGGCACTGACTGACGCTCTCTGATTGGCCACTGACATGTTTGCCCAATCGCGTGACGAGCTGTGTCTTTGCCCATTTCCGTGTCGAACAACCTGCAAACTACCTGGCGTTCTATCGCCACGCTCTAAGACAAACTCTAACCTTAACCAACTTCGAAAGAGTGCCTAAGCTTAACCAGTGTAGAAACAGGCGTCGGCCAATCAGAGAGCGTCTTGCCAGAAATGCGGCTAGGTTTAGAAATAACGCGACTAGGGGCCTCCACTACACACTAGTAAAACAAATAAAAGAGATATGGAAAATAAAATTTGGGGGGCCTCCACAAGAATCTGGCCCAGGGGCCTCTGAAGTCTTAATCTGGCCTTGGCAATAATACAATAATAAGAATAAGACATAACAGGTATGAAGAAACACACTCCTCAATGTCAGTTTCAGTATTTAATATCTGACAAAGATGAAGACACCCTGAAACAGACCAAGACAGCAAACTCAGCTGACAACGTATAACATTAATACATAATAACACTATGGTAATACAGAAATATATATATATATATCTATATAATGCATATAATATGTATGAACAGCAGTGGTGCAGTCGTAATATGGGAAATGGTAACACGCCACGTGCACGCGCGCGCGCGTACGTGCATGCGCACAGAACTGATTTATACACACACACGCACGCACACACACACGCACACACACACAAGCGCATATACGCAAGTGCAATCTTTCTATCATAGAAGCTCTTCTTGCTCTCTATTTGTGTGAATGTGCGCGTGGAAAGCTGGCGCGCAGCACAGACGCTTGATTCAATATCATAAGCAGGTAGACCCCCATCACGAATTCCGAGCCACATTAGTATTCACCTCCACTGCCTGTGTCACACAGAATGAAGGGGGAGATGCATTCAGATAGCCAACACCCAGACACTTAGTCTACCTGCGCTTTTTGTTATGTAAAACGGTGGCCGGGTACTTAGTCACAACGAATGGATACAGCGCATTTTTGTGTGCGCGTACACGCGAGTACACATCCGTGCGCGATCGCGCGTACTTCTGCCTCAGTGATCTGGTAACACGGCGTGTAACCGGGTGTGACCACGACTGCACCACTGATGAACAGTAATGGTGCATTAAGCATCTCACGTGAATGAGTGAACGAACGTCTCTACAGGAGGCGAAGTGAAGGAATGTCCGTCAAAACTAAGATGGCCACTCAGCAATAACAGCGCAGAGCAAGGCATGTCCGGTTGGATGCTGGTAAGACGCTGCCCTCTAGTGGCCGGCGATAAACTCTTCATCCCCCCCAGACCGGAAAGCTAAAGGTCGGAATAGATTAACGGTCTAAAACCTGTATCCAGCTGCCGGCTCGTAACGTGCAGGCGGCCTCTTCACGCGGCCCGGCCGAGTAGGCTGGGGCAGCGTCGGTGGCGACTGTGGCACCGGGAGCGGCGTGCCCAGGAAGGCACCGGCAGGAGCGGTGAGGTCAGAGGCCGCCTCATCAGCAGGCGCCGTAGGGAAGGCGCCCATAGCCGAGTCGCAGGGCCCATCAGCCGGCTGCTGAGTAAACCCCTGGAGCATCACGGGCGGGGGCTGACGGGTGGGGGCTGATGTCCCAGGGCAGTAGGTGGCGGCGACGGCACAGCTGACTGCTGATGGGCGCAGGGTGTGGCCGGTGTGTGGGCGCGGAGGAAACGCTGGTTGCGCAATGTCAGACGTCCCAAACCGTCGACCCTGACCCGATACTGGTCGTGGCCCAGTGACTCCACCACCACCCCTGACCTGTCCCATTTGTGAGGGCTTGGGCCCTGCTGGTTCTGGAGGAATACTCTCTCGCCAAGTGCCAATGGGCGGAGCGGTCTTGAATGAGTCCCCAGAGACTCGGTGGTATGGGACATACGGGTCCGAAGGGCGTCCTCCTTTGCCGCCCATGCCTCGTGCCACAGCAGGCGGATATGCAGGTTCGAGAACTTCTCGAGGCGGTGCACGAAGGAGAGCGAGCCACGAAGGGGGCGGCCGAAGATGATCTGCGCTGGCGAGAGGTTGCAGTCGGGGTCAGGTGTGTTCCTCAACTGCAGCATCGCGCGCAGGAAGCGGTCCTGATCAAGGCTGCCCGACGGGCCGGTGTTGGACATCAGGAGGCGCTTAGCAGTCTTCACCGCCACTTCTGCCCTCCCGTTCGACTGCGGAAAGCTGACGGAGGACACACGGTGCTTGACGTGCCATAAGCGGAGGAAGACCTCAGTGTGGCTCGCCTTGAATTCCGGACCGCCGTCGCTTGCGAAGAACGAACGGAGGTGGTGGACCAGGCCCGCTGAGCCTGCCAGGGCAGTACCCGCCGTAGAGCTCAGGACCTCTACCCAGCCCGAGAGCCGGTCCCCGACAACTAGGTAGTGGCGGCCCCCATAGTCGAAGAAGTCCGCAAACACCGCCTCGAACGGAGTGGATGGGGGTGAGGATGGCAGGGGGGGTGTAGCCGCCTGTGACGGAGCATTGCGGTTGCAGTCTGCACACCCGTCCCTGGTGGCTTGAATGTCCCCTGACATCCCGGACCAGTAGACTATTGCTCGGGTCCCCTGGTGGGCGGCGTGGAGATGCCGAAGGATTCTCTCACGGAGGGATGGGGGAACCACGACGCACCGTCCTGTGCCTAGACGGACTCACAGACCGATGACAGGCTCGCCAGGGCGGGGTCGTTGATCCCACCCTCCTGCTCGATAAGGCGGAGGAGGTGGCCAAGGCCCTCGTCAGCCACTGTCTCCCGTGCGAGGAGGGGCCAAGAGACGGCACCAAGCTCTCGTGCATCGTCACGGATGGAGGCCATGAGTGCTGATTCCACGGCGTCAGGCCCGCTCGGCAGCCACAGTGAGATGCCGTTCGTCGAGCCCGAGGGGGAAGGGTGCCTTGAAGTGGCGTCAGCGGCATAGTTGCTCTTGCCAGGCAGATGCACAATGTCGAAGCGCCACGGGAGGGTGCGCTGCTTGAGTCTAAATAGACGCGAGTTTGTAATCTCATCCAGCGTGCGGTCGCCAAAGATCTTCACCAGCGGCTTGTGGTCGGTGACCACGACGAGGTTGTCGTACCCCTGCGTGAAGTACCGCGTCTGTTCCTGACCCCAGGCCGCGGCCAGGGCCTCTCCTTCGACAGCCGCATAACGCTGCTCCACAGGGGACAGGAAACGCGACAGATTCGCTTGATTGAAGTCGCCGGCTACGATCATGGCTGCGTCCGGATGCTTGATCTGATGGCTGTTTAGATGGACCTGTAGCTCCGCCACGGCCCTGGCGGTATTCGCTTGGGGAGGGATGTACACCGCCATCATGATAATGGCGGTGAATTCTCGGGGGAGCGCGACATTGAATGGATCGATGTTCCAGGTCCGGGGAGCATGAACTGGAGAGTATCTTAATCTTCTTAGGGCTAACCCAGCTGTTGTTCGTAAGGAGACAGACCCCCCCTCCAGTACTCTTACCGGAGGCTTCTGTACGGTCCGCTCGGAAGACGGAGAAGGAATCCGAAGGAGAGACGTTGTGATCCGGAGTTGTTGGTTTCAGCCATGTCTCCGTGAAACACATGATGTTGCAGTCCCTCACATCTCGCTGGAATCTAACCTGTGCCCGAAGATCATCCATGTTATTATCCAGCGAACGTACATTTGCCAGTACAATTGATGGAATCGCCGGTCGGTAAGCAGAACTTTTTAGCCTAATTCTGATTCCACTTCTCCTTCCCCTGTGTTTCCGTCTTGTCCCGCCGCCTTTTCCTTTGTCCTCTTCTTTGTCTCTGTCCCGTCTGATCTCCGATGGCCAGTCTTGGCAAAAGGTGTATGTTGTGT
This sequence comes from Notolepis coatsorum, assembly GCF_963971535.1. NCBI lineage: Eukaryota > Metazoa > Chordata > Actinopteri > Aulopiformes > Paralepididae > Notolepis > Notolepis coatsorum. Next base: position 230,264,084 of record NC_140166.1, on the reverse strand, counting down.
ATGTCATAAATGTCACTATGAATTGAAAATGGGGGACCCTGATGTAAACAAGACAAACGTCTTTCTCTGGTCTGCATCCCCTTAACAATTGTGTGTGTGGAGAGTCACGGCCACGTGACCCCGCAATCGCCATCTCGTCCCTCCAGTACATACGCTATTAAGACAATGGAAAATGACCGACCAGGATGACAGAGGAGGTGTAAAGTGTCACAGCCAACTAAGTGACACTGGTTAGTATGACATCCTGTTCTTATATATGATTATGAGGAATGTCTGTAGATTCTTCCTCCCACTTGTGAAAAAAACTGTGAGAACTGTGGACTCTGGAACCGTAACTTGTGTACACTACAATATCTTGCGTGATCTTGGAGAGTGGAGTCAATGGAATCAATATAAAAGGTTTATTGTATATATTTGCTATCATCTAGGCATATGTTACTATAGGTGTCTAGATGTGATATGTATTATGGCTGGTAATGCCCCGTCAGAAAGGAAACACGTTATGTGTAAACGAGTGACACTTTGTATAATATTCTTATGTTTATTATATATGATTGGAGCTATGTATATGACCTGTATATTCTTTATACACTTTAAAACTAAACTCTGGTTGGAAGACAGTGATTGTGTGAATCTAACCTCTTCTGCTTAAGAACGAATTGCCTGGTCTGCATAAGAGGTGTCTGTAAGAGCAAGCCTGCAGTAGGGAGTTAACCATAAGAATGTGACCTTGCCAGGCAGGGCCCCTTCCCTGAGCTCTCCGGCCGGCAGACGCATGGTTAACAGGCTAACCCTTTGTTTGTTCTGAAAAGTGGAGGGACTTTCTCATACTTAAAAAACTAGGTAACTGAAGGTAACGCAAGTAAAAGAAGGAGGGGAGTCCATCCTTACTACGTATTGTACGTTGGTTTGCTAGTGAAATGACATCCCTGTGACATCACTGTTTTTAGACCAATCGGAATATGATACAGGATCAATATAAAAATGACTGTTGCTCCTTCGAGAGCCAGTTTTTTGAGAGATTCCGTGGAGATGACTGAATTCTGATATATTGTGAGCAGAAACCTGTGTACTTATAAACATGAAACTGTGCCTTTAATGTAATCTTGTACTTTTAAAAAATAAAATACCCTTCTTTTGGAACACACCTTTTTGCTTCCATTCTTCTAACTGAAAGACGACGGGTAAGCATTGAAATGTTTTTTGCATTGTAACTTTACCCATTGCTTCCTGATTTATGATAAACTTTAGAAGTGACCCTTTAACCAGTCGGCAACCACGCGGCCCCGTAATGTTCCTGATTTATGATGTAAAAACTTTAGAAGTGTGGCTTTATCCAGACGGAGACCTAAGGAGAGAAATATATATATGTATATAGATTAAAAGTGGGTTCTGTAATTAATGGGATTATCAAGTAAAGCCATACAGTGATAATACGTGTAAACGGATAAGGGAAATGGACCTCATCTGAATAAAAAAAAAGTCCTTCCCAGTGCAAATAAAATAAAAAGATTCCGCAACTCCAATCACTCGACCTAAGGTCGATGACTGGGGAGGACGGAGCGGTGCGTGTGTCAGGTCTGTCGATCGGGTTTAACCCCTGCAGTTTGTGGACGCATTGAGTTCTGGATATCACAGACATCGCAGGACGCTGCTTGATGTTGAGAGATGCGGACCAATGAGTTATTGGGTTATCAATCTGACCGAGGCTTGCATGAGCACTTATCAGTGTGTATTGAGCTGTACTGTATTGTACCCATTCTGCAATCTGTTAATAAAGTTTTCATTCATTCATTCACAGATCCTGTGCAGCAGTGGTGGCTTCATGACGCAGCTGTGGGCCATCAGCGCCCCGGGACCAGAAGAGGAGAAGGTAGAATCAACTGTCTTTATTTACCCATCTGCCAGTGACCAGTACAACCAGTCTGACACTGTTGACCACTAGGAGCTGCCCAGTACAACCAATCTGACACAGTTGACCACTAGGAGCTGCCCAGTACAACCACAGTCTGACACTGTTGACCACTAGGAGCTGCCCAGTACAACCACAGTCTGACACTGTTGACCACTAGGAGCTGCCCAGTACAACCACAGTCTGATGAACAATACCACTTACCTGGGTGTTTCTCAGTGTCATCTATTCTATACCATCATATACTCAGAACATTCTCCTGGGTGTCTCTCAGTGTCATCTATACCATCATATACTCAGAACATTCTCCTGGGTGTCTCTCAGTGTCATCTATACCATCATATACTCAGAACATTCTCCTGGGTGTCTCTCAGTGTCATCTATACCATCATATACTCAGAACATTCTCCTGGGTGTCTCTCAGTGTCATCTATAACATCATATACTCAGAACATTCTCCTGGGTATCTCTCAGTGTCATCTATATACCATCATATACTCAGAACATTCTCCTGGGTGTCTCTGTGTCATCTATATACCATCATATACTCAGAACATTCTCCTGGGTGTCTCTGTGTCATCTATACCATCATATACTCAGAACATTCTCCTGGTTGTCTCTCAGTATCATCTATACCAGCGGTTCTCAACAGGGGGGCCACGGAGAGATATCACTAAAGTGATATCTGTTGCAGCTGCACTGTTTTCCATGAAAATAGCATATTTGGATAAGTTTGACCTGATTTCTCAAAAACAGAAATCATTATTTAATAAAATACAGAAAAGGATCACCAAGTTACTCTGGATAAAGAACCCCTTTACAGAGAACATTGAGACAAAGCTTCCTGACACATCTCCATCCAAACTCTTGGAAGAACTCATTGAAATCTCATCTGATACCATGGAGAGCTAGTTTCAGTGAAGTGCCCCTGGAAACATGTTGGTCTGAGTGTGGAGCTGAGTATCAAGTATCTCATGATGCAGCAGTTAAGGTGTTGATGCCATTCAGCACCACATATCTGTGTGAAGCTGGATTTTCATCCATGACGGCTCTGAAAACTAAATATAGATATATATACTGAGTATCAGATGATGACAGCGCTGATCCAATCGGGGGCGGAGCTTGACATTGCCAAGTGAGATGGGGGGGGGGGGGGTTAAAGGCCCAGTTAGTGATCCAAATGTAAAGAAGTGGGTGGATACACATGGATAAGTGAATTGAAGATGGCTCCACTTCTACAAGGTCCATCTGCATGTTCTTGGTATCTAGGGACATCTATGGACCTCAGGGAATGTATTTTGTATCCCTATTTTGACAGGGTTAGGGTCTTTACTCTTGGCTACATTTGAAAAAGAAACGCAACATTAATTAATACGTTCTGTATTCATCTATTTATGGCGTGATATCAATCTCGTACCGGTACCGGACCGCTCGTGCTTAAGGGGTTAAGAACTTCCTTAGGACAAACTTAAGAAAGTTCCCTGCCTGATTCATGAACGCGTGAAAATGTGTTCTCAGCTGCGCTCCCCCGAATGAAGAATGCCACTGATTTGTAAATTGAGCGCGCATTCTCGTACAACCTGAATTTGCATACATAAACGCAGGGTATAACATATATAAATTAGTACTACTGAGTAATAGTGCTAATCAGATGTATGTACAGAGTTGTAGTATTATTAAGCACAGTGGTACAGGTATAAAGACACTATGGTAGTAAGTCATACTGGCCAGCAGCGTAACTAGTAAGAGTAGGTAAGGGATATGTACAGATATAAATATAGTATCTAGATATATGTAAAAAGGATTATATGCTGGTATGCACAGACAGATGTGGATATAGAGTAAGATGAGGAGTAGAAGATAAACGTGGCATCTTATTTAGTAGTGTCACTACGGGGTTCAAGGTGTCAATACAGTACAAGGCCACCCCCTAGAACAGAGGAGGGACGAGATACGGGTGGGAATCACCAGAGGCCTCACGATACCATAGTATTGCGATACTAAATATATTGCGATATGCTGAGTATTGCGATATTAATATTGCGATATATTGCGATTTATTACCTTTTTTCAACTGCAAAGTAAAACTTTGTAAAATAAAGTTCAGTCTGTTCATCTCACTTCAATCATTTTTATTGCAGCAAATGGGATTTTCTCCAGCAGACAGATGTCAACACTGTAATCTGTGTTGCATGTACCTGACAAACTGAACTGTTTGTATTACAGTCATAGTCCAACTTAACTGAATGCACATGTGTGCGTGTGGACTACTGTACTATTACAGGTATTGAAATGAACAATGCAACTTCCTTATACAAAAGAAAAAATTATTTAATTTTTTTTTTATATAAATAATTAAATATCGATACTTGGTGTCCCTGTATCGATACAGTATCGCCATGCAAAGTATCCTACTATGTAGGACGAGATAACAGGTGAGGTTAACATGGTGTCAGGAGAGATAACAGGTGAGGTTAACATGGTGTCAGGAGAGATAACAGGTGAGGTTAACATGGTGTCAGGAGAGATAACAGGTGAGGTTAACATGGTGTCAGGAGAGATAACAGGTGAGGTTAACATGGTGTCAGGAGAGATAACAGGTGAGGTTAACATGGTGTCAGGAGAGATAACAGGTGAGGTTAACATGGTGTCAGGAGCGATAACAGGTGAGGTTAACATGGTGTCAGGAGAGATAACAGGTGAGGTTAACATGGTGTCAGGAGAGATAACAGGTGAGGTTAACATGGTGTCAGGAGAGATAACAGGTGAGGTTAACATGGTGTCAGGAGAGATAACAGGTGAGGTTAACATGGTGTCAGGAGAGATAACAGGTGAGGTTAACATGGTGTCAGGAGAGATAACAGGTGAGGTTAACATGGTGTCAGGAGAGATAACAGGTGAGGTTAACATGGTGTCAGGAGAGATAACAGGTGAGGTTAACATGGTGTCAGGAGAGATAACAGGTGAGGTTAACATGGTGTCAGGAGAGATAACAATTTACTTTAAGTTATTATTAATAGTCTGTCTGTCTGTCTGTCTGTCTGTCTGTCTGTCTGTCTGTCTGTCTGTCTGTCTGTCTGTCTGTCTGTCTGTCTGTCTGTCTGTCTGTCTGTCTGTCTGTCTGTCTGTCTGTCTGTCTCTCTCTCTCTCTCTCTCTCTCTCTCTCTCTCTCTCTCTCTCTCTCTCTCTCTCTCTCTCTCTCTCTCTCTCTCTCTCTCTCTACGTTAGAGACGTTCCACACCGGAGCCTACACCCTGTTCATCAAGGCCTTCAGCAGGACGGAGGGATGGAGGGAAGCTCTCGCTCTCCTGCAACAACTTAGCAAGGTGACCGGCTTCCAGGAGGCTGAAGGCGTCCATTAAAGGAACACTTAACCCGTTAAGCCCTGGCCATATTTCGCATAAGTACATACCCAAGTAAATGGAAGATTGCTCCACTTCTACAAGGTCCATTTGCGTGTTCTTGGTATCTAGGGAATGTATTCCCAATGTCAGAAATATTGTCTGTTACTATGCTTGAGTAAATTGTAATTTTAAGTTAAAGAAATAATATGTTGTGAGACTGCAGGACATAGTATACACCAAAGTATCAATTAAGCAATGCGAACTGAAATTTGGTCCCATAATTACTCATGCGATCCGGATATGGCGTGAAACACAAAAGAAATATTCCAACCCACATAAATGGCATAATCATACTCCCTTATTCACAATGCACTCCTGATTGATAAACGACCTATAATATTCCCTAGATGGGAAAAGCAAGGCATACATACATTAGGAGATGTTTTCAACAAACAGGGTATTTGTAGTTATGAGGAAATAGAAAAAGAATTTAATCTCACCGATTCCACATAAATTATTATTTTTACGCACAATTACTGTTATGTTTGAAAGCTCACGGTGTTCCATTAAGGATACCAATTGCACACCACAGATACCACACATTTTTCTATGAAAGAGAGACATCGAGAGGTTTTGTATCAGATTTTTATCATCAATTACTAACGGCTTCGTATGAAACCCTCCACCTAGACTCTGTTTGGAGGAGGGATATACCAGACCTAGAAAAAGATTTTGATTTAGCAAGAAGCCTGGGCAAATGTTCGACTTGCATCAAGGAACCCGGACCATCAACAAATCAATCTTAACTATATTCATAGGACATACTTGACTCCTATAAGACTGAACAGAATGGGTCTTAAACAAGACTCCAAATGCTCCTTATGTACAAATGGGGACGAGGGGACATTTATGCACATGTATTGGGACTGCCCACCAGTTAAGATATTCTGGGAAGAAGTGACCCAGCAATTATCAAATCTCTTAATTCTGAATATACCTGTACACCCCTCTGTATTATTGCTGAATGATGTTTTTGAGTATGCAGTACCTATACAGCAAAAGAGATTGGTTTTATCTGGTATTACAGTGGCTAAAAAACTGATAGCATCACAATGGTTTCAACCAGAAAAACTTGCCGAAAGGTCTGGATTCTTACATATCTCGGTGTGATTTATCTAGAAATATCTACAGCAAGAATTTTGGGTCTCAATTAATCCAAATTGACAATGTGGTTAGAAGTGGTGGAGAGAGGGCGGTTAGGTGGTCGAGCGGAGATTGCGTTCGTCACCAGCCCCGGAGCTGTGAGCTTGATTCGCCTGTTCGAATCCAGCTCACAGCTCCGGGGTTGTCACCAGCTTGGCTGGCCGTCTGCACTGATACAATTGGCTGTATCAGAGGGTGGGAGAAGCTGGCAGGGTGGGTCCGGGTCGTTGTAAACAGCGACTCCTACAGTTCGGTCGGGGCGCCTGCTAAGCGCGGATTGGACGTGAGGGGGATAGTGTGGTCCTCCCACACGCTACGCCCTCTCAAGGAGAATCCGCGCTGCCAGGTGAAAAGAAGCGGTGATTGGCTGGACGTGTGTCGGAGGAAGCACGTGGTAGCCTCCACTCTCCCAAATGATCTGACTGTGGGGGGTAAAGCGCAGCGACCAGGAAGGGACTGGGAATTGGCATACGACTAACATTGGGATGGGAGAAAATCGGAGGAAAATGGAGGGGGAAAAAGACCAAAAAAAAAAAAAAAAAAAAGAAGTGGTGGAGAGAATAAAAGCTAGCATTTAATGGTAGTGTCTGGTTAGGAGCGAAGGATAATGGATGAATTATCCATTGGGGGGTCCAGGGCGGGGGGTGCGAGCTAGAGCATATGTGTGTAGGGGAATAGATAGCAGGTATTAGGGGTATATCTTGTATAAGACATTTATCCAAACGGTGAGTTAACTGATGTGCACTGTTAACAATGTTTGTATATCTAATCGTGTGTTGTCATGTTTGTTTATGGGTTTGTTTAAAAAAAATAAAAATAAAAAAAAAACAAGAAATAATATGTTGTATTTTATGCAATTAACGTTGAGGTTTGTTCAATATTTTTTATTCACGTCAAGCGGCTGCAGCTTTGTCTGCGGCTGGTGTGAGCTGGGTAGTGTAGTTTTATGAAATGTCGACGTCTATCGAAAGCCCTGGGTCTCCTCTTTGTTAGGACTACAACGATCTCATGCCGGCTTTCTGTCTTTCGCATATTTAGCTAATAACACTTAAAATCATTGGTAAACAAACGTAGTGCTGAAAATATACACTTTGACTGCTGTGTCTTTACTCTTGGCTACATTTGAAAAAGAACCACAACATCACTAAGGGTGAGGCCAACTTATCGATATATGGATAATTATCCATAACTGCGTGATATCTATAGACCTCTTCCAATGTACAGTTTATATGTCTGAGGAGAAGACTGGTACTCATCATCTTCGTCTCCACAAAGTACTGGGGGGTCTACTGTATGTGAGACATATTTCCTTTAGAGTGAAAGAAAAATGACATGTGAACAAGTATGTTGTGTGCCAGGTTAATGTACTCTACTATTTTTGTATCACAAACAGTGCTGTATATGTACAGTTTATTCCCCCTCAAATGTATATACTCTATTATTACTATATGCGAGAGAGCCCTCCCCCCCCTCATCCTCATGCGCACTCCAACAAATACTTGTCCAGGCCACAAGACTTGTCCACGCCACGAAGCCCCGCCTCAAACCCGTCCACGCCACGAAGTCCCGCCCAGACGTTGGGCTCTGTGGCTCTGCAGATATACCCTACTCCCTTGCGTAGCTGACCTGTATGCGTGGGTGCCTCCCTCTTAAAGGAACAGACCATAATCTTATAACACATACAAGATATACAGATAGACAGTACTGTGTAGTAAAAAGAGATCATAAAAATATATACATCTGAAGGGGAAGAAACTGTACATTGCCATTGGTAAACAAGACGAAAGTATTTCACTGTATTGTACCCATTCTGCAATCTGTTAATAAAGTTTTCAATCAATCAATCAATTCCTTAAAATTGTGCAGACGTGCGGGAGTGCCTTTGCCTTTGGGAAACATTATTCTGTGTGGGAGGACGCCCGCCTCCTCTCTTTTCTTTTCGTTATTTCATCTGTCGGATCATCACTCTCTCCAGCCGCACGTCTCAACCGAGCCTGGTCAAGGGGGAGAGGCTAGGCCCAATGTGGAGTGACGTCCCCTCTCCGCCAATCAGCGCGCGGTCTGTCGCTGCCACAGGCTTGCCCCGTGTGAGGCTTGCTGCGCATGGTCTGAATTTGAATCCACATCGTTCCGGTGCCCAAACTGCACTAACAATAAGTAACAATAATGTGTTTTTTCAACGAATACTAGGGTTTGGGGGGAATGGGGAATATAGATGAACAGGTTCAGTGCTCCATCGTGTTTTCCTCTGCAGGGGAACACGGTTCATGCAGGAGGTGTCTCACATGGGGTCAGTATAATGTAGAACAGTACTGATCTGAGAACAGTTTAATATATCCCAACCCTGGTCTGGAGTCAGTATAATGTAGAACAGTACTGATCTGAGAACAGTTTAATATATCCCACCCCTGGTCTGGAGTCAGTATAATGTAGAACAGTACTGATCTGAGAACAGTTTAATATATCCCACCCCTGGTCTGGAGTCAGTATAATGTAGAACAGTACTGATCTGAGAACAGTTTAATATATCCCACCCTGGTCTGGAGTCAGTATAATGTAGAACAGTACTGATCTGAGAACAGTTTAATATATCCCACCCCTGGTCTGGAGTCAGTATAATGAAGCAGAGACATATCCTCATATAGACTGTCCTATAGACTGTATTATACTGTCATATAGACTGTCATATAGACTGCATTATACTGTCATATAGACTGTCATATAGACTGCATTATACTGTCATATAGACTGTCATATAGACTGTCATATAGACTGCATTATACTGTCATATAGACTGCATTATACTGTCATATAGACTGTTATATAGACTGTCATATAGACTGTCATATAGACTGTCATATAGACTGCATTATACTGTCATATAGACTGTCATATAGACTGTCATATAGACTGCATTATACTGTCATATAGACTGTCATATAGACTGCATTATACTGTCATATAGACTGCATTATACTGTCATATAGACTGCATTATACTGTCATATAGACTGCATTATACTGTCATATAGACTGTCATATAGACTGTATTATACTGTCATATAGACTGTCATATAGACTGTCATATAGACTGCATTATACTGTCATATAGACTGCATTATACTGTCATATAGACTGTCATATAGACTGCATTATACTGTCATATAGACTGTCATATAGACTGTCATATAGACTGCATTATACTGTCATATAGACTGTCATATAGACTGTCATATAGACTGCATTATACTGTCATATAGACTGTCATATAGACTGTCATATAGACTGTCATATAGACTACATTATACTGTCATATAGACTGTCATATAGACTGCATTATACTGTCATATAGACTGCATTATACTGTCATATAGACTGTCATATAGACTGTCATATAGACTGCATTATACTGTCATATAGACTGTCATATAGACTGTCATATAGACTGCATTATACTGTCATATAGACTGTCATATAGACTGCATTATACTGTCATATAGACTGTCATATAGACTGCATTATACTGTCATATAGACTGTCATATAGACTGTATTATACTGTCATATAGACTGTCATATAGACTGCATTATACTGTCATATAGACTGCATTATACTGTCATATAGACTGCATTATACTGTCATATAGACTGTCATATAGACTGCATTATACTGTCATATAGACTGTCATATAGACTGTCATATAGACTGTCATATAGACTGTCATATAGACTACATTATACTGTCATATAGACTGTCATATAGACTGTCATATAGACTGCATTATACTGTCATATAGACTGTCATATAGACTGTATTATACTGTCATATAGACTGTCATATAGACTGTCATATAGACTGTCATATAGACTGCATTATACTGTCATATAGACTGTCATATAGACTGTCATATAGACTGCATTATACTGTCATATAGACTGTCATATAGACTGCATTATACTGTCATATAGACTGTCATATAGACTGTCATATAGACTGTCATATAGACTGTCATATAGACTGTATTATAGACTGTATTATACTGTCATATAGACTGTCATATAGACTGCATTATACTGTCATATAGACTGCCATATAGACTGTATTATACTGTCATATAGACTGTATTATACTGTCATATAGACTGTCATATAGACTGCATTATACTGTCATATAGACTGTCATATAGACTGCATTATACTGTCATATAGACTGTCATATAGACTGTCATATAGACTGTATTATACTGTCATATATACTGTCATATAGACTGTCATATAGACTGCATTATACTGTCATATAGACTGTCATATAGACTGTCATATAGACTGCATTATACTGTCATATAGACTGTCATATAGACTGCATTATACTGTCATATAGACTGTCATATAGACTGCATTATACTGTCATATAGACTGTCATATAGACTGTCATATAGACTGTATTATACTGTCATATAGACTGCATTATACTGTCATATAGACTGCATTATACTGTCATATAGACTGTCATATAGACTGCATTATACTGTCATATAGACTGTCATATAGACTGTATTATACTGTCATATAGACTGTCATATAGACTGTATTATACTGTCATATAGACTGTCATATAGACTGTATTATACTGTCATATAGACTGCATTATACTGTCATATAGACTGTCATATAGACTGTCATATAGACTGCATTATACTGTCATATAGACTGTCATATAGACTGCATTATACTGTCATATAGACTGTCATATAGACTACATTATACTGTCATATAGACTGTCATATCGACTGCATTATACTGTCATATAGACTGCATTATACTGTCATATAGACTGCATTATACTGTCATATAGACTGTCATATAGACTGCATTATACTGTCATATAGACTGTCATATAGACTGTATTATACTGTCATATAGACTACATTATACTGTCATATAGACTGTCATATAGACTGTATTATACTGTCATATAGACTACATTATACTGTCATATAGACTGTCATATAGACTGTATTATACTGTCATATAGACTGTCATATAGACTGTATTATACTGTCATATAGACTACATTATACTGTCATATAGACTGTCATATAGACTGCATTATACTGTCATATAGACTGTCATATATACTGCATTATACTGTCATATAGACTTGTTGAATGCTCACGCTAGGTCTTAGGTCAGATCGATAACTTCATAACTCATTGGTCTGCTTATCTTGACATCAACCAGCGTCCTGCGAAGTGGTTGACACGCAGAACCTAACGAGTCTATAAAATGTTGTTGTTACCACTGACCGACAAGAGATAGCGCACGCACCGTTCCGACCCCCGTCAGTCATCGACCTTAGGTCGAGTGATTGAAGTTGCGGAATCTTTTAATTTTATTTGCACTGGGAAGGACTCTCTATATTCAGAGGAGGTCCATTTCCCTAATCCGTTACCAGTATTAAAGCCATACTTCTATTTGCCTTAATGCATAATCATATGTCTTCTTTTACTCTACACGTATTAAAGCCATACTTCTATTTGCCTTAATGCATAATCATAGGTCTTCTTTTACTCTACACGTATTAAAGCCATACTTCTATTTGCCTTAATGCATAATCATAGGTCTTCTTTTACTCTACACGTATTAAAGCCATACTTCTATTTTGCATCATTAATCAAAAATGCATGGGGTGAAGTTACAAGGCTAATCACATTTCATGCTTACCCGGTCGTCTGGTCCGAAGAAAAGATACAAAATCATATTTATAAAGAGGTAATTTTAATTAGAAAAAGCTAGTTACAAAAAGATACTGAAGTGGAGAAGTGTCCATTTCAGTTAAAATATGCACAGAAACAAAACATCTCATCTCTGCACGGTTTGTGCCCCGTGTCTAACAGCATTCTTCTTTCAGTTTAAAATAAGCACAGAACAAAACATCTCATCTCTGCACGGTTTGTGCCCCGTGTCTAACAGCATTCTTCTTTCAGTTTAAAATAAGCACAGAACAAAACATCTCATCTCTGCACGGTTTGTGCCCCGTGTCTAACAGCATTCTTCTTTCAGTTTAAAATAAGCACAGAACAAAACATCTCATCTCTGCACGGTTTGTGCCCCGTGTCTAACAGCATTCTTCTTTCAGTTTAAAATAAGCACAGAACAAAACATCTCATCTCTGCACGGTTTGTGCCCCGTGTCTAACAGCATTCTTCTTTCAGTTTAAAATAAGCACAGAACAAAACATCTCATCTCTGCACGGTTTGTGCCCCGTGTCTAACAGCATTCTTCTACTCTCCCCAAAAAGTCCTCCTCTCTCTCCAGGACAGTGTAAAAATCTCGCCTTTCTCTCCCCAGTTAGCCCTTATAAAGCCCCCAGATCTCTTCTGCTTATTGGTCCAAATACAGCGCTGTCACCGTGATGTCATTTCACCAGCCAGTCAATGCACGACTCGTGGGGACTGGCTCTCCTCCCATTTTTGTCATTCCCTCTACTGGGAAAACCCCATTTACCTCAGAACATGAATGCCTCTTTGTTGGAGAAGTAACAGATTACTTTCTTCTGGGTAAAACCCCATTACGTCATTTAAACATGTATGCCTGTCTGCTCTGCTTCCTTACTGCAAGGGTTAACTCTGCAACTACATGGCCCTCTATCGTTCTGACAGTAAGAGAAGAAGACGAGGCAGACTGCCGTAATATACAGTACATAGCCTAACACATACATATACAGATATATACAGATATACATACATATACATGTACAATACAGTACTCATATACTTTAAACACTGATTGATCACACATCATATATGTATTTTGTAGTTTAAGGCCAGTTCTCTCTTCTGCTCTCATCTCTGTGCTCGTCTTGCTCGGAGCTGTCTCTCAAGGTCACATTCTTAAGGGGCCCCTTTCATTTCTGACTCACTCTACAGAGACTGCATTCTGTAACATAACATTAACTTTTAACTGTGGTATAGTTTAAAAGGTGTATGAAGAATATACAGCTTATATATAAGATACAAGTGTATACAAGTTATACAAGTGTGCACCCGTCATAGAGAGCTGTCTCCTCTGCCACGGATCTTCACATATAGACACATACAGTAACATATGCCTAGATCTAAAACAGATATATACCATAAACATATGCTTAAACCTTTTACATCCCACAATTGACAGAGAGAACAGGATGTCATTATTAACTAGTGTCACTCCGTCATATCTCTGTGTGTGTGTGCGTGTGTGTGTGTCTCTCTCTCTCTCTCTCTCTCTCTTCTCTGCTGAGGCCCACATTCCCCAGGTTGCCTCCCGTTTCTGCAGATATTAAAGGCTCATTTCCATTTTTTACAAGGTCACAGCATAAAGCTATCCTCCAGAGTTCAGTTTAAAGATTATACTGGTCACATAGGAACGACTCAGGATGTCATTGTCCAAGAGTGTCACTTGTTCTGTGACACTTTACACCCCCTCTGTCATCCTGGTCGGTCATTTTCCATTGTCTTAATAGCGTCTGTACTGGGGGACGAGATGGCGATTGTGGGGTCACGTGGCTGTGACTCTCCACACCCCCTCTGCCATCTTGGTACCTTGTTACCCTGGTAGCCGGCGGGAAGACTTGCATCTGTTGTTCCCTGGCTGGACGGCTCGACAGGATAGGGGTCACGTTGTTGCTTGGTATCCGGCGGGAAGACTTGCATCTGTTGTTCCCGGCCGATGCACCCAGGCTGTTGTCGTCTCGGTCATCTTGGTCATCTTGGTCATCTTGGTCATCTTGGTCATCTTGGTCATCTTGGTCATCTTGGTCACCTTGGTCATCTTGGTCACCTTGGTCATCTTGGTCATCTTGGTCATCTTGGGGTCACCCCCTCTGACCTCTTGGATCTCTCCCACAGTTTGAGGTAGGTTGTTTTGTCACTTCTCGGGCGACCCCCACGGGTTCCCGAGAATTGTAGCAGCAGTCCTCTATTGAAGTGTGGTTGGCCTGGTCGTGTGACCCTGTCCGTAGGCCTCGCAGGACATCATAGATACAGTCCACAGAGGACTCATTTCTTTTCTCTCTTTCAGGTCCATTCAGGGCTCTCGTCGCCCTGTAACCTGGGTCCAGGCCGATGTCTCTCTGTCCGGTCTGGGAGGTCTAGGAGGTCTGGGAGGTCTAGGAGGTCTGGGAGGTCTGGGAGGTCTAGATGAGGACCCTGAGGATGCTCTGGAGCTTGACCTATCCCGGTCTTCCTCCATTTCCGATTTCTGACCTGAGTCAGTATATTCCTTCTTGCCATTCGCTGCGTCGTCCGCTGACTCCGTGGGACAGCCCCCCCCCGGAGTCAGTGTGGCACTGGTTCAGGTTTTGTCCCTTTACCAGCGCACCTTTACCAGCGCACATTGTTCACAGGCCTTTCGGACTGTTATCGCTCTTTGTTTGGCTTTAGGTATGAGAATGTTGTTAGTTCTCAGGTATACCAACATCCTCTTACTTCCGGCATGTCCAAGGCTATCATATACCTGTCTGATCATGTGAGTAGCCTCGTCCTTTTAGCAATGGCTAGTTAGCCTGCTATTCGCTCCTATTTGCAATGGCTATTTCAGCCTGCTCGCAATGGCTATTTCAGCCTGCTATTCGTCTCGATGGTACTGGTTCAGGTTTTGTCCCCCTTACCAGCGCACATTGTTCACAGACCTTTCGGACTGTTGTTTCCGTCCACTTCCTTCTTGCACAGGGGGTCTACCCTGTGTTGTGCTTGTCTCGGTCCAGACTGGGTAGTTAGTTACTGTTTACGTCTGGTATTAGCTCCGGCTAGTTAGCCAGCTTGTAGATTCAGGCTATGTAGCCTCTTATAGACTCAGCTCCTGCTGATAACACCAGCCTGTATTATTACGCCGGTTCCACTTCCGTCACAGTAGCAGGACTTATGCAGGACTTATTCTGATTTTAAGTAAACATTAGGTTACTTCTAGTTCAGGTGACCTGGTACCTATTGTTCTACTTAGGTTTCGACTGTAAGTAAACATTACTGCTCGCAATGGCTATTTCAGCCGGCTATTCGTAATGGCTATTTCAGCCTGCTATTCGCAATGTAGAGTTTTTTTTTCTACTTAGGTTCTGACTTTAAGTAAGCATTTAGTTACTTCAAGTCATGAGTAAACCGTTTTACCGCAATCACAAAAATATACTTTAAGTGTGATCCTTTCTTTAAGTAGACCCTTCTACTTTTTTGACTGTAAGAAAACATTACGTAACTTTTTTAGTCATGAGTAAACCTTTTTACCGTAATCACAAAAATATACTTCAAGCGTGATCCTTTCTTTTTTGACTGTAAGAAAACATTACGTAACTTTTTAGTCATGAGTAAACCTTTTTACCGTAATCACAAAAATATACTTTAAGCGTGATCCTTTCTTTTTTTGACTGTAAGAAAACATTACGTAACTTTTTAGTCATGAGTAAACGCCACTTCAAGTCGTTACTTATCAACCCTCTCTTGTTCCTGATAGATTTTTTACCAATATACTTTTGGCTGTCTGCTGCGCTCTGCAGACCATCTACGTCACCAGTGTTCCAGATCTCGAACATTAGGAAGAGTCTTGGTTGGAGAGGTTCTGCCGATAAGACCAATCTTGAGTAAGGTTGACTCAAATCTGTAACTAATTCTACTCCAGAGACACCTGACAGCAGTTATTTCAGTTAATATTCTTTCGGCTGTTGATACCTATTTAATTAGTATACAGCCCAACTCACTTGAACTCATGTTCTAAGCCCCGGAACCTCCAATCCGTTTTGACAGACCTATAAACCAGTGACTTGGCCGCCCAAGCACCACAGCGTCCTGTATGCTGAGGCTTCCAAGTCCCCACAAATCTGATAGGCCCGTCGGATACAGAGACCCTGATGCTCGCTCTGTCCCCCCGCGTCAAGGTGCTAAGCTCGATGAGAGTTTGCAGAGTCTCAATTTGTTACCCATAGGCGCTGGTGAGTGTACATCTCATGCAGCTAACCTACCAAATGGTTGCTGTCAGGAAATCCCTTCTGAATGAAATAGATTACAAATTCACTTTACTTTACTCTGGGTTTAGAGCAAGGACGGACATCTTTACATATTATACTTAAAATATATACAAAATGCATGTAGTATTCTATGTCATGTTCCTTCCTAAATGACAATAACACTACATATTCTTCCTCTTGACAGATGAGCGGTATGTCAAGTGCAGTTTGCACTTGCTTGAGTGTCACGTGTCAGGGCCCCCGAAGGTAATTTCTCCCTTTGTTGCCCTCATCTCTGCTTGCTGCTCTGGGGTTAGTTTCTCCCCCATGTTTTCTCCCGTCAAGTGCAGGTTGCACTAGCTTGAGTGTCATGTGTCAGGGCCCCAGAAGGTAATTTCTCCCTTTGTTGCCCTCATCTCTGCTCGCTGCTCTGGGGTTAGTTTCTCCCCCATGTTTTCTCCCGTCAAGTGCAGGTTGCACTAGCTTGAGTGTCATGTGTCACATCACCAGGAGGCCAGGATTCTATTCTCTCTCCTTCCGGGATTTGAATTCCTCCCTTGTTGCCTTCCTTTCTGCTTGCTGTTCTGGGGTTAATGCGGCCCACTCGTCGGGAGGTAGGTACATGTAATTCTTCTTCCTTGTTCTCTCCTTGGTTGTTTTCGGGGGAGGCTCCTGGGAGGCCCCCCTTTTGTCATATAGCATTATGACTTGGTCATACAGCCTACACTTGATACGTAGCTGGTCTTGTGACCATGCTGCGCATCGGGCTGCCAGTAGGTTACCCCCTGGGACTCCTCCGAATAGCTTTTCAAGCAGAAAGCATGATCCCTGCATGGGTGTTCCATTCATGACTGATTCGGCTGCAACACTGAGAGACATGCTCCCGTCTCGCACCTGTGGGATCAGTCTTTCCACCATTTGGGCCTTTGAAGCCCCTTTGGTGAGCTAGCGTTTCCTTGTGCTAGCTTCTCTTGAGCTATTACTCAATATGTTGAGTAATCAGAACTGTGTTCAGTTTCAGAGGTATTTAGCTCCCCATCCTGTTCAGGCTCAGACTCAGTTTCACCTGAAGGTGTCATCTGTGGCCTCGGGTTCTGATCTTTCATCTGAATGTCACCATCCTCCTCTTCTGGGCCATAGAAAATGGAACAGTGCTCATAATTGATGTTTTTGGCCTTTAGGTACTCGTCTAGAGAGTTGAACGCCTCTAGGTCAGTGGAGGGAGATACTCGTTTTGAGGTGGAGCCTGGCGCCTCATAAAGAGGAAGAATGACTCCATCGTCTTCTTGGTTCTTTCCATTTCCACACTCGTCTTTGATAGTGTGTCGCAGTGTTCTTGAGCGAGACACATAACCCCTTACTGCCCCCGTTAAGCAGGTTGGCACCTTGCATGGCTGCCTCCGCCGTCTGTGGGGCTTGAGCCCTGCCTTAGTCTTAAAGGTCTTCCCACACTGGTCACAGCAGTAAGGTTTCTTTTCTGTGTGTACCAGGTGGTGTTGGTTAAGACATGTCTTTGTCTTGAAGCTCTTTCCACACTGGTCACAACAGTAAGGTTTCTCTTCTGTGTGTACCGTGTGGTGTTGTTTGAGGTGAGCCTTCGTCTTGAAGCTCCTTCCACACTGGTCACAGCAGTAAGGTCTCTCTCGTGTGTGTACCACGTGGTGACGTCTAAGGTGAGGCTTCGTCTTGAAGCTCCTTCCACACTGGTCACAGCAGTAAGGTTTCTCTCCTGTGTGTACCATGTGGTGTTGTTTAAGTTCTGCCTTCGTCTTGAAGGTCTTCCCACACTGGTCACAGCAGTAATGTTTCCCTTCTGTGTGTATTAGGTGGTGATGTTTGAGGTGAGTCTTCGTCTTGAAGCTCCTTCCACACTGGTCACAGCAGTAAGGTCTCTCTCGTGTGTGTACCGTACAGTGATTTTTAAGCTCTCCCTTCGTCTTGAAGGCCTTTCCACACTGGGCACAACAGTAAGGTTTCTCTCCTGTGTGTACCAAGTGGTGTCGTTTAAGGTAACGCTTCGTCTTGAAGCTCTTTCCACACTGGTCACAGCAGTAAGGTTTCTCTTGTGTGTGCACCAAGTGGTGTAATTTAAGGTGATGCTTCGTCTTGAAGCTCTTTCCACACTGGTCACAGCAGTAAGGTTTATTTTCTGTGCCAATTACTGCTTGCTGTACAGCCGGCACCCGTGCCAGCTCCTCCTGAGCTAGCTTCTCTTGTGCTAGCTCCTCCTGAGCTAGCTTTTCTTGTGCTAGCTCCTCCTGAGCTAGCGTGGGTTGTGCCAGCTCCTCCTGAGCTAGCTTCTCTTGTGCTAGCTCCTCCTGAGCTAGCTTCTCTTGTGCTAGCTCCTCCTGAGCTAGCTTCTCTTGTGCTAGCTCCTCCTGAGCTAGCTTCTCTCGTGCTAGCTCCTCCTGAGCTAGCTTCTCTTGTGCTAGCTCCTCCTGAGCTAGCTTCTGGCGTGCCAGCTCCTCCTGAGCTAGCATCTCCTGGGCTAGCTCCTCCTGAGCTAGCTTCTCTTGTGCTAGCTCCTCCTGAGCTAGCTTCTCTTGTGCTAGCTCCTCCTGAGCTAGCTTTTCTTGTGCTAGCTCCTCCTGAGCTAGCTTCTCTTGTGCTAGCTCCTCCTGAGCTAGCTTCTCTTGTGCTAGCTCCTCCTGAGCTAGCTTCTCTCGTGCCAGCTCCTCCTGAGCTAGCTTCTCTCATGCTAGCTCCTCCTGAGCTAGCTTCTCTTGTGCTAGCTCCTCCTGAGCTAGCTTCTGGCGTGCCAGCTCCTCCTGAGCTAGCATCTCCTGGGCTAGCTCCTCCTGAGCTAGCTTCTCTTGTGCTAGCTCCTCCTGAGCTAGCTTCTCTTGTGCTAGCTCCTCCTGAGCTAGCTTCTCTTGTGCTAGCTCCTCCTGAGCTAGCTTCTCTTGTGCTAGCTCCTCCTGAGCTAGCTTCTCTCGTGCCAGCTCCTCCTGAGCTAGCTTCTCTCGTGCTAGCTCCTCCTGAGCTAGCTTCTCTTGTGCTAGCTCCTCCTGAGCTAGCTTTTCTTGTGCTAGCTCCTCCTGAGCTAGCGTGGGTTGTGCCAGCTCCTCCTGAGCTAGCTTCTCTTGTGCTAGCTCCTCCTGAGCTAGCTTCTCTTGTGCTAGCTCCTCCTGAGCTAGCTTCTCTTGTGCTAGCTCCTCCTGAGCTAGCTTCTCTCGTGCCAGCTCCTCCTGAGCTAGCTTCTCTCGTGCTAGCTCCTCCTGAGCTAGCTTCTCTTGTGCTAGCTCCTCCTGAGCTAGCTTCTGGCGTGCCAGCTCCTCCTGAGCTAGCATCTCCTGGGCTAGCTCCTCCTGAGCTAGCTTCTCTTGTGCTAGCTCCTCCTGAGCTAGCTTCTCTTGTGCTAGCTCCTCCTGAGCTAGCTTCTCTTGTGCTAGCTCCTCCTGAGCTAGCTTCTCTTGTGCTAGCTCCTCCTGAGCTAGCTTCTCTTGTGCTAGCTCCTCCTGAGCTAGCTTCTCTTGTGCTAGCTCCTCCTGAGCTAGCTTCTCTCGTGCCAGCTCCTCCTGAGCTAGCTTCTCTCGTGCTAGCTCCTCCTGAGCTAGCTTCTCTTGTGCTAGCTCCTCCTGAGCTAGCTTTTCTTGTGCTAGCTCCTCCTGAGCTAGCGTGGGTTGTGCCAGCTCCTCCTGAGCTAGCTTCTCTTGTGCTAGCTCCTCCTGAGCTAGCTTCTCTTGTGCTAGCTCCTCCTGAGCTAGCTTCTCTTGTGCTAGCTCCTCCTGAGCTAGCTTCTCTCGTGCTAGCTCCTCCTGAGCTAGCTTCTCTTGTGCTAGCTCCTCCTGAGCTAGCTTCTGGCGTGCCAGCTCCTCCTGAGCTAGCTCCTCTCGTGCCAGCTCCTCCCGAGCTAGCTTCTCTCGTGCTAGCTCCTCCTGAGCTAGCTTCTCTTGTGCTAGCTCCTCCTGAGCTAGCTTCTCTCGTGCTAGCTCCTCCTGAGCTAGCTTCTCTTGTGCTAGCTCCTCCTGAGCTAGCTTCTGGCGTGCCAGCTCCTGGGTCTTCCGTCTAGCCAGCTCATGGGTCGCACCGTCTGGCTAGCTCATGGGTCTTCCGTCTGGCTAAAGCCAGCTCATGGGTGTTAGCACTGGCTTGTTAGCCGATGTAGTGCTAGTTAGCTTCCGTCTGGCTACGGCCAGCTCATGGGTGTTAGCACTGGCTTGTTAGCCGATGTAGTGCTAGTTAGCTTCCGTCTGGCTACGGCCAGCTCCTGGGTCTTCCGTCTAGCCAGCTCATGGGTCGCACCGTCTGGCTAGCTCATGGGTCTTCCGTCTGGCTAAAGCCAGCTCATGGGTGTTAGCACTGGCTTGTTAGCCGATGTAGTGCTAGTTAGCTTGCAGTTCTGTGAATTCTTTTTGACTGCGCTTCACATCCACACTCCCCTCCTTACAAAGTGTCTCCGGACTAGTTAGCCCTCGCCTTTCTGTGAACGGCCGTTTTGGCTCGCTTCACATCCACACTCCGCTCCTTACAAAGTGTCTCCGGACTAGTTAGCCCTCGCCTTTCTGTGAACGGCCGTTTTGGCTCGCTTCACATCCACACTCCGCTCCTTACAAAGTGTCTCTGGGCTAGGAAGCCCTCGCTTTTCTCTGCTTGCTGTTCTGGGGTTAGTGCGGCCCACTCGTCTTGGGTAGGGCCAGTTCGCTTCCTGTGGGTAAAGCACGAAATTATGCTGCACTTGTAACTCCCCCCAGAGCTCTATAAACATTATGTTACCCTTTAGTTGTGAGTAAACGTTGCTTTAATCACCAAGGTAGAGCTTTCTACTTTAATTTTTGCCCAATCTGTAATTTAATTTTACTCCAGAGGCTTTTGACATGTAATCATGAAGAGTTGTTAATCTCTTCTTGTTTGAAATAAACCAAATATATTGTCTAGGAGAACTCTTATAGGCCTATAATAAACATACTTTGATATTACGCCACCGTCACCACCATCACCGTCCTCATTTGTGAGGAATGGTCTGTAATACTGCTCATTTGGAAGCTTGATGATATTACTTCACCGTTTAATAAGTATTACCACTGTACTAACACGTAATCATTGTTTGCACTCCCCGGCCCCTCCTGTCCCCCCCCTCCTCCTCCTCCCGCGGAACCGACCGTCCAACCCTGCAGTGATTCAGACGGTCGCGGTCCCACACAAGACAGAGTCAGTCTGGACACAGAGACACCGGAACCCGCAAACAACACCCATCTTTTTGACAGTAGTCCTGTCTTCTTCGGCCGTTTTAGCACCTATTTTGGTTAGTATAAATGCACATGCCAGGGACGCCATGTTGAATGCTCACGCTAGGTCTTAGGTCAGATCGATAACTTCATAACTCATTGGTCTGCTTATCTTGACATCAACCAGCGTCCTGCGAAGTGGTTGACACGCAGAACCTAACGAGTCTATAAAATGTTGTTGTTACCACTGACCGACAAGAGATAGCGCACGCACCGTTCCGACCCCCGTCAGTCATCGACCTTAGGTCGAGTGATTGAAGTTGCGGAATCTTTTAATTTTATTTGCACTGGGAAGGACTCTCTATATTCAGAGGAGGTCCATTTCCCTAATCCGTTACCAGTATTAAAGCCATACTTCTATTTGCCTTAATGCATAATCATATGTCTTCTTTTACTCTACACGTATTAAAGCCATACTTCTATTTGCCTTAATGCATAATCATAGGTCTTCTTTTACTCTACACGTATTAAAGCCATACTTCTATTTTGCATCATTAATCAAAAATGCATGGGGTGAAGTTACAAGGCTAATCACATTTCATGCTTACCCGGTCGTCTGGTCCGAAGAAAAGATACAAAATCATATTTATAAAGAGGTAATTTTAATTAGAAAAAGCTAGTTACAAAAAGATACTGAAGTGGAGAAGTGTCCATTTCAGTTAAAATATGCACAGAAACAAAACATCTCATCTCTGCACGGTTTGTGCCCCGTGTCTAACAG